>NC_092336.1:236922500-237240000 GCF_046630445.1 Rutidosis leptorrhynchoides
AATTGTTTCAAAATTTTTGAGACTCAACATTACAGACTTTGCTTATCGTGTCTAAACCATATAAAGATTAAGTTTAAATTTGATTGGAAATTTTCGGGTCGTCACACATGGGAGTTGTGTGCTAATCCGATTTTGAAGTGCTCGTTGTGTAACGATTGTATGGACTCGCATGCCCATTTATTTTTCCAGTGTTCATTTTCTACGCATGTGTGGGAGAGAGTCACGCGAATGTTGCGTATTAATGTGGGTTGTAATGACTGGAAGGGCTGCGTGCAATTGCTCACATTGCAAGCTAGCCACAAATGTGCTCGGTTAGTGGTGGCTAAGTTGTGTTTAGTTGCTACTGTGTATTCTCTTTGTTAAGAAAGAAATAATCGTATCTTTAAAAGGTCGCATAATCGTTCGGTTCAGAATGTGTTCGAGTTAATTAGATTCAATGTACTTTTAAAGCTGATGACCATTAAGTTCAAAGACTCGAGCCGCGCGAACCAAATGAAGGAAGATTGGCACATTTGATAGTTTTGTTTTGTTGTGTCATTGTGGCTAGTTATTGATTTTGTATTGATAGCTAGTTGGTCGTTTGCTGGGCTTCAAGGCTCTCTTGAAGTAGATGTCCCGTATTGTAAACTTTTAGTTATTATTAATAATATATGTCGGGGTAACCTTTAAAAAAAAGACCTCTTTAGCAAAGTATTTGAAATTGTTGATAGAACGGTATGTTTGAATGACACAATTAAACCGTAAATTTTTTTTTTATTTTTTATTTTTTATACGCTTTTAATGATATTAGCAATTAAAATTAAATTCTGAATGTTACTTGCATAATAATACATTTTTTTTTTTTTTTTTGTAATGCAGGTTGAGGTTGTTTTAGAAGTGATTAGTGTTTGTAGCTTATTGGATTAGTGATTAGTGTTTGTAGCTTATTTTGACCTAGTTTAGAGATTAGAGATGATTGCTTTAGGTGTAGTACCGTAGTATGTTTTTAATTATTTTGGCTTGTATGTATGTCTTGTACGCATTCTAATTTTCCCGTGAAAGGTTTGTGATTTTATAAAAACTTACAAATTTTCAAATGGTAGTTGCAATTAGGTAGTTGCAATTATGAGCAATTAATTGTTTGAACTCGTAATCACACTATCCATGAAAATTATGTGAATGAATTGTGACTAATGATTAACATGCTCACATTCACGAGCTCGAGTTGTGCTTAACGAGCCCGGGCTTTGCTTAACGAGCTAGAACTTTGCTTAACGAGGCAATCAAAATGTTTATTTTAGAAAATTTACGAGCTTATCTTGAGTCGAGCTCGAGCTTTTACAATGAATCACGAGCCGAGCTCGAGCCAAAAAATTAGAGCTCAATTCGAGCCGAGCTTGAGCCAAAAAATTAGAGCTCGATTGGAGCCGAGCTCGAGCTTTCTAAAAAAATAAATTAGCCGAACTCGAACACTACCAAGCATGAATTTACAACCCTAGTTGAAAGTAGTTAAGTAGGAACAACTTACTAAATAACATTAATAAAATCAACTAAACCAAATTGTAAAAGTAGTATAACGAAAAACAAACTAAATAACGTTATAATCAATCAAGTTAAAACATTGCATTAGCAAGTTTTTCATTTTATCTTGTTTGACTTCTTTTCTCTTCCACCCCATCTCGAGAAACAGATATCTAAAGGTGAAACCAAAGTCTCCACAAACTGTACACAGTTTTTTTTAAAGAACCGATGAAAGTGTTTCGGGAAAGAAATATTAAGCGTTTCATAAGAGCTTTTTAAAACGTCGTAAATAATGAGTTGACTAAAGGAATTCACCATAAGAATTTTCCCATCATCAAAGATATTAAGAGTGTGGTAAAAGATGTCCCATTTTAAATCTAACGTAAATGAATGTGTATTCGCCCACGTAGAGTCAACATCATTCATCACCCACAACTCGAATTTAGATGAAGTGGTCATCTTGAGCGCACAAAGGCATCCGTTTATCGTACCTATATCTCCAATAAAATTGGAACCGCGAGGTAGAACTATCTCAGAAAGAACCATATCTTTAACACCAAAGGCAAGCAACACATGTTCCGATCTAATCCAATACAAATTTCCATTTGAAAACGTACCCACGGGATAGGCAAACGTAATGCAGTTGATGTCGTATTTTTTCGAACTCTGTGAGCTCCACGAATTCGTTTTAAAGTCGTAGACCTCGCAGATATCACGACAACTCGTGAACTTAACAATTTTAAGGTCTTCAGTGGGATTAGTACCACCGTAGCCAAATCCAAATCCGCTCTTACAACTAATAATCTGAGTAGGAGGATCTAAAAGTTTCTTAAACTCGCCAGTAAAAGGATTGTATAAAACGAAAGCATTTAGAGTGAAGTATTCATTTAGAATGACCATTAGGACTAACCCATTGAACGATCCAATAACTCTGGCTCCTGTACTGTACTCTAACGGATACCGACGCTTGAATGTCGTATAATTATTATTGTCGACGTCTATGAAGTCTAAGTATCCCTTGTTTATAGCGAGAATGATGGCTTTGCGTGATCTCAAATTCATAAAGTACGGCTCCATAAGCATACAATGCCAATACTTGGATACGCACCGAAACCGTACCAACGGCTTTGCTGGAAGCCTAGCAAGTATATTGATAAACCATCACAATACAAAAAAACCAAATAGATGTATGTCTTGAATGTGCACTTGTGAAACCAAAAGTTGGACGCTTTTTAGCTCTACCCACTTTCGTGTTCGTCACGAAACCCTAAAGCTTGACTGATGAACTTTTATTAGTAATTGAAAACCCTAAAACCCCAAATTAATTGTAGATAATCAAACAAAAACTATAAAATACATACAAGATCAAATTGGGAAGATAAATTAAGTTTTTTTTTATATCTCGATCCTGCCAAAAGTGCCTAACTTCATACAGTCAGTGACTGTAGTTTCTTCACCAGATTTTATCGGTTAACAACGACTGTTATTCCGAAAGAAATAGAAATTAGGTTTTTTTTAAGACATACTTTAATTTAATTTAATGGTAACCCAACTCAAAATATGAGAGCGCAACGGCTCAGTTGTGCAAAGGTGGTTCAGCCCAATATAAAGAGGAATGGACTAAAGCCCATTACTATTGAAGAAGCCCATCACCTATTTACGAGTAAGTTTTAGTAACATGTTTTGTGACTAACGTTGTTTTTTTCCCTTTCAAAAAAAAAAAAACAAAAATAAATAAAATATCCATTAAAAGTAAGAATTTTGCTAACGACAGTTATAAGTGTTGTCATTAACACGCTTTAAGATGTACATGACAGTTATTAATCACTTTTCTAATGACGGTTATCATAACGTACAATAAATTAAAGTGTGTCAACGACAGTCCTTAGGATTTTCGTTAGCAGAATCCTTAAAAGAAAGTCAACTTTCATATATATATATTGATAATGCTAAAAACGAACATATATTTCATAGCATTATTCCTCAAGAAAGACAAGCTTTTAGTTGCAATTGTTCTATTTACAAGTGATATTCGTTTAAATAAAAAAAGGTGAAGACAAAAGACAGATTCGACGATTTGAAGACGCAAACGACCAAAAAGCTCAAAAGAACAAAAGACAATCAAAAAGGTTCAAAATATTGATGAGGAACGTCTCAAAATGACAAGAGTACAAGTTACAAGACGCAAAGTACGCGATTTAAAATAATACGCGAGGACGTCCGAAAATCCGGAACCGGGACCTGAGCCAAGAAGAAACGCCCGACGCAACGGACCAAAAATATCTAGTCTACTATGCACAAGAATATAATATAATATATATATAATTATATATAATTATATATTATATATATTATTATTATTATATTACGTCGGCAAGAAGAAAACAAAAGTAGTTGGCTGAATCCAGGGTGGCCATGCGACTCGCATGGCCAGAAGCACAAAACCATGCGAGTCGCATGGTGTGAGATTGCTGGTCAGGTCCTATAAATAGCCAGTTTTCTGACGAGTTTTATATCTTATTTTTTCTTCTCTTCATACGAAGTAATATATTTATATTTATAATTTATATTTTAATTTTAATTATAATTCTAATAATAAGGGTATGTTAGCGAATGTTGTAAGGGTGTAAGTCGAAATTCTGTCCGTGTAACGCTACGCTATTTTTAATCATTGTAAGTTATGTTCAACCTTTTTATATTAATGTCTCGTAGCTAAGTTATTATTATGCTTATTTAAAACGAAGTAATCATGATGTTGGGCTAATTACTAAAATTGGGTAATTGGGCTTTGTACCATAATTGGGGTTTGAACAAAAGAACGACACTTGTGGAAACTAGGCTATGGGCTATTAATGGGCTTTATATTTGTTTAACTAAATGAAAGTTTGTTAATGTTAATATAAAGATTTACAATTGGGCGTCCCTATAAATTACCATATACACTCGATCGGACACGATGGGCGGGGTATTTATATGTACGAATAATCGTTCATTTAACCGGACACGGGAATGGATTAATAGCCACTAGAATAATTAAAACAGGGGTGAAATTACATTCAAGGGTAATTGGTGTAATTGTTAACAAAGTAGTAAAACCTTGGTTTACACGCAGTCGATAACCTGGTGTATTCATTAAACAAAGTATTAAAACCTTGTTACAATTCGAATCCCCAATTAGTTGGAATATTTATCTTCGGGTATAATAATAATTTGACAAGGACACTTGCAATTTATATTTATGACTGATGGACTGTTATGGACAAAAAACCAGACGGACTTATTGAATAATCCAGGACAAAGGACAATTAACCCAAGGGCATAAAACTAAAATCAACACGTCAAACATCATGATTACGGAAGTTTAAATAAGCATAATTCTTTTATTTCATATTTAATTTCCTTTATTTTATATTTAATTGCACTTCTAATTATCGCACTTTTATTTATTGTTATTTTATTTTATCGCACTTTTAATTATCGTACTTTTAATTATCGCAATTTTATTTTATCGCATTTTTATTATTCGCAATTTCATTATCGTTATTTACTTTACGCTTTAATTTAAAGTCTTGTATTTATTTTATATTTTACATTAGGTTTTAACTGCGACTAAAGTTTTAAAATCGACAAACCGGTCATTAAACGGTAAAAACCCCCTTTATAATAATAATATTACTTATATATATATATATTTGTATTTTTATAAAAGTAAACTAATATAGCGTTGAGCTTTGCTTAAAGATTTCCCTGTGGAACGAACCGGACTTACTAAAAACTACACTACTGTACGATTAGGTACACTGCCTATAAGTGTTGTAGCAAGGTTTAAGTATATCCATTCTATAAATAAATAAATATCTTGTGTAAAATTGTATCGTATTTAATAGTATTTTCCTGCTAAAATATAAGCTATTTTATATACACCTCGTTCGACATCAAGTATTTTTGGCGCCGCTGCCGGGGAATCAGCATTTGTCGAAGCGAAACGCCATATTTTTAATTTTTAAGTTATAATTAGTTTTTGTAAAATTTATATTTTTGTTTAAAAATTAAAAAGATATAAAAAAAAAAAAAAAAAAAGTATTTTAAATATATTTTTAAGTTTTTCTTTTTACAAAATTATAAAGTATTTTAAGTTTATTTTTAGTTTTAAAAATTAAGTTTTATTTTAATTATATATATACATTTATATTTTAAATATAAAACAGAAAAAAAAAAAAAAAAAAAATAATAATAATCGGGCCAAGGTACTGTAGCAGCCCAACTTTTGGCCTGGATCCGAACATCATGCGAGTCGCATGGAATTTCAACTAAACCCCATGCGAGTCGCATGAAGGGTCTGACAGGGCCACATCCAACCCTAATTTCGCATTAATTACGGGGTATATTATATTATTATTAACTAAACCCTAATACTATTATTATTATTATAATTAAGTTTAATTTATTTAGTTATTTTTACTTTTATTTACTTTTATTATTTATTTACTTAATACTTTTATTATAAAAATAATATTTTTATAAAATCTAATATTTTTATAACTTATTATAACTTTTATATTTTGTCCCTTTTTAATCATTGTAGCGTAATATTTGTATTTTTAGCTCATATTTAATTTTAAACTTAGTTTTCGCTATAGTCATTTTTACTCCTAGATTTTTAGGCTTTGCCGTAGAATTCCTTAAGTGCTTTTTCTTTAGACTAAGATTTAGGTGCTTTAGAATTTTGCGACGTCTTTTTACGTTTTAGTTTCTTTTTAAGATATTTCAATTTGGGATTTAGTTTTTCCTGTAAGCTTTAATATTTTTAGACCTTTTACTATGTATCAATTATCATTCCAATTAGTAATTTCAATTTGCGATTATAATTTTAAGTTAGTTGTAGTAATAAGGTTAAATTAGTTTTGATAAGTTTCTTTTATTTTTCCGTCACCTTTTATTTTTCAACCAATTTTTCTTTTTCGACATTTTTCGACGCGCAATTTTTTTTCTTTCTTATTTCTCGCTATTCTAGTTTTTAGGACTTAGAATTTTATTCTACTTCTTATCTAAATTTCTTAAAATTACGAAAATTTATTTTGAGTGATTAAATTGATAGACATCAAAATTTTCTGGTTCGTAGTAATAGTTGGATTTGTACGTGGACCGGGTTATTGGAGCCAAACAGTCCTCAATTATATTGAGACCAAACGAATCCTGCCCCTCTGCTGCATCTTTTGGCTATTCGAAACGTGGGCAAAATCAGAAAAGTCTATTGATTGGATAACTTATTATAATTTTTCTTTCCTTTTTAAAACTAATAGGATATTCTGTGAATGCACCGAGCAAGACGTTCATCACCTTTTGTACGTTCACCACCTGTAACTCGATCAAGACATCGTTTAACAAATATAACCGCCGTTGATTTTTCTTTAGAATCGTCATCCAGTCGACCAAGTACTTCAGTTCAAATTTCCGATAATCCATTTTTTGAACCCAACCTCACAATTGAGAATCCAGAAAATATTCAGGAACGGTTCATAGATCCTGAACCATTAAACTTTCCTCCGGAACCACCAATCATTCAAACAGAGATTGTTGAGGAACGAACTATTAAATCAGAACCATCTAGTGATACCGATTCAACAAATTCAATTATGGAGAATCTGGAACCTTTAAGTATGGAAGACCGAATGAGAGCTAAACGCACTGGCCAAGGTCACGCAATTACCCATCCAGACATTAATGCGCCAGATTATGAAATCAAAGGACAAATTCTACACATGGTGACTAATCAATGCCAATTTAGTGGTGCGCCGAAGGAAGATCCAAATGAACATCTACGTACCTTTAATAGGATCTGCACACTATTTAAAATCCGAGAAGTGGAGGATGAACAGATATATCTCATGTTATTTCCCTGGACTTTGAAGGGAGAAGCCAAAGATTGGTTGGAATCGTTACCTGAAGGGGCGATTGATACATGGGATGTTTTAATTGATAAATTTCTTAAACAATTTTTTCCTGCATCTAAAGCAGTAAGACTTCAAGCAGAAATTGTTACGTTCACACAGAAGCCAAATGAAACTCTATATGAGGCGTGGACAAGATATGGAAAGTTGTTAAGAGGATGTCCGCAACATGGTTTAGACACCTGTCAAATAGTACAAATATTCTACCAAGGATGCGACATCACTACAAGAAAAGACATAGATATAGCAGCTGGTGGTTCGATTATGAAGAAAACCGAAACTGATGCTTACAAAATTATTGATAACACTGCTTCCCACTCACATGAGTGGCACCAAGAAAAAGATATCATTAGATCATCTAAAGCAGCTAGAGCCGATTCTAGCCATGACTTAGATTCCATTTCCGCAAAGATAGACGCTGTGGAGAGACGAATGGAAAAGATGACTAAGGATATTCACTCAATACGAATTAGTTGTGAGCAGTGTGGAGGACCACATTTGACAAAAGATTGTCTAAGTATTGAATTAACAATGGAACAAAGAGAGAATATTTCATACATAAACCAAAGGCCTGGAAATAATTATCAGAATAATTATCAACCGCCAAGACCGATTTACAATCAAAACCAGAATTATAACCGAAATATTCCATACAACAACCAACAAGGTCCTAGCAATCAACAATTATCCAATAATACTTACAATCAGCAAAGACCGAATTTTCAAAATAAACCACCACAACAAACCGATGATAAAAAGCCAAATTTAGAAGATATGATGACGAAGCTAGTTGAAACTCAAACGCAGTTTTTCACATCTCAAAAACAAACTAATGAACAAAATGCTCAAGCATTTAGAAATCAACAAGCTTCTATTCAAAATCTGGAACAAGAAGTAAGTAACCTAGCAAGGTTAATAGGTGAAAGAAAACCGGGAAGTCTACCTAGCGATACAAACGCTAACCCCCGGAATGAAACAGCTAAAGCCATTACCACAAGAAGTGGTACAACACTTAAAACACCTGAAATACCTGTAACTTCTGATGAAACTATTCCTACTCCACAAGAACCATAACCTGATCAAGATAAGGAAAAAGAACCGGTAGTTGAAAAGGTTAATGAAGATAACACAGTTAAGGATAAACCTTATGTTAAACCATATCAACCACCACTTCCTTATCCGAGTAAAATGAAGAAAGAGAAACTTGAAGCCGAGCAATCCAAATTCTTGGATATGTTTAAACAGATAAATGTAAATCTTCCTTTCATTGATGTGATTTCAGGAATGCCAAGGTATGCTAAATTCTTGAAAGATCTAATCACGAATAGAAAGAAAATGGAAGAACTCTCGGCTGTTACTATGAATGCTAATTGTTCAGCAGTGCTGTTGAATAAGATACCAGAAAAACTATCTGATCCAGGAAGTTTCACAATTCCATGTTTTCTGGGTAGTCTTAGTTCAATAGAAGCATTAGCAGATTTAGGTGCTAGTATAAATTTAATGCCGTATTCACTATACGCTAAACTAGACCTTGGAGAATTGAAACCAACCAGAATAAGCATACAACTAGCCGATAGATCAATAAAATATCCTAGAGGGATAATGGAGAACATGCTAGTTAAAGTTGGTACTTTAGTATTTCCAGTAGATTTTGTTGTTCTAGACATGGAAGAAGATTCTCAAGTTCCTCTCATATTAGGAAGACCATTCTTAAACACGGCTAAAGCAATGATAGACGTGTTCGGTAAGAAACTGACCCTAAGTATAGAGGATGAGAGTGTTACCTTTTCAGTTGATAGAGCCATGCAACAACCACAATCTGCAGATGATACATGTTATTATATTCAAACTATAGATGCACATGCAGAATTATTAGAAGAATTTCCAGAATTACAAGGAACAGGAGAATGTTCTTTAGGAGAAGGCAATGAACCAATTGATGAAGCTGAAATGTTAGCTACGCTTATAGCTAATGGATATGAACCAACAACAGAAGAAATTCAAATGCTAAAAGAAGAAGACAGATATCGATATAAATCATCGATAGAAGAACCTCCGAAATTAGAGTTAAAGCCACTTCCAAACCATTTGGAATACGCTTATTTACATGGTGAATCTGAATTACCTGTAATAATATCGTCTTCTCTTACTGAAAATGAGAAATCACAACTCATTTCTGTGTTGAAAGCTCATAAACCAGCCATTGCATGGAAGATTCATGATATTAAAGGAATAAGTCCTTCGTATTGCACACATAAAATCCTTATGGAAGAAGGTCATAAAACTTATGTGCAACGCCAACGAAGACTAAATCCTAATATGCAAGATGTAGTTAAGAAAGAGATTATTAAACTGCTAGATGCAGGTTTGATATATCCAATTTCTGATAGTCCCTGGGTAAGCCCAGTTCAATGCGTGCCTAAGAAGGGTGGCATGACTGTCATCACAAATGAGAAAAATGAGCTTATTCCTACTAGGACTGTAACAGGATGGCGTGTATGTATTGATTATAGAAAATTAAATGACGCCACCAGAAAAGATCACTTTCCCTTACCTTTCATAGATCAAATGTTGGAAAGATTAGCCGGAAATAGTTACTATTGTTTTCTAGATGGATTTTCCGGATATTTTCAAATTCCAATAGCACCCGAAGATCAAGAGAAAACCACATTCACATGCCCTTATGGTACTTTTGCTTACAAACGCATGCCATTTGGACTTTGTAACGCCCCTGCAACCTTTCAAAGGTGTATGATGGCGATTTTTCATGACATGATAGAAGAATGCATGGAAGTATTCATGGATGACTTTTCAGTCTTCGGGGATACATTTAAATCATGTCTAGTTAATCTGGAACGAATGCTAATTAGATGCGAAAAATCAAATCTAGTACTTAATTGGGAGAAATGCCATTTCATGGTTAAAGAAGGCATCGTTCTTGGACATAAAATTTCAAAAGAAGGAATTGAAGTGGATAGAGCTAAAGTAGATGTAATTGCTAAACTTCCACATCCCACCAATGTTAGAGGAGTTAGGAGTTTTCTAGGGCATGCCGGTTTTTACCGACGTTTCATAAAAGATTTTTCAAAAATTGCCACTCCTATGAATAAACTCCTAGAAAAGGATGCGCCATTCATCTTTTCAGATGAATGTATCAAATCTTTTAATATTCTTAAAGAAAAACTCACTAATGCACCGATCATGATAACACCAAATTGGAATCTACCATTTGAACTAATGTGCGATGCAAGTGATTTTGCAATGGGAGCCGTTTTAGGACAAAGGATTGAAAAACGATTTCAACCTATATATTATGCTAGTAAGACATTACAAGGAGCACAAACGAACTATACAACTACTGAAAAAGAACTCCTTGCTATTGTCTTTGCTTTTGACAAATTTCGATCATATCTCGTTCTAGCAAAAACGGTGGTCTCCACCAAGGCGTTATTTGATGTAGGAAATGGAAGAATGACACTTAAAAGTGGTGACAAATCGATCACCTTTATGATTCGAAAGTCTAAATCTCCACCAGCCAAAACCGTTGAACCAGCAAAAACGATTGGTAAGAACCATGTTGTTTTACCAACTCCAACGGTAATACTTAGCAATAATGAAACGCCTAAGTGTGGGGAAAATGAAGTAACACCTAATGATGACATGATAACAAAGAACCCCGTTGTTGATACGAAATTAAATGATCCTGTTATTAATAGTTCAATGAAAAAACTTATTAAACGGATTCGCGATGCTAGAACCAAGGGGAACTTTAAGTTATGTAACCGATTAGTATCCAATCTGTCACCTAAAGAAAAGGAGAAACTAGTTGAAATTGTGGATATTACACAGGAATCCGACCAATGGCTTAAAGAAAAAGTCACGGATATGCAAGTTGATTATGGACCAAGAGAAATTGACGATGAAGTTAATCACAATTTCAACACCACAGCTACCTAAGTGTGGGGAGATTCAAATGTTCTAAAAAGAAGACGATGTTATCTAGAATTAGTTATTCTGTTCTCGTGTAGTTCCGAGAATGGAATCCGATTGGTCTTTTCCGCTAGCAGACACTAAAGAACTAGTTTTCTCCCTCCATTCTGAATTTTTGTTTTGTAGGTTTTATATAAAATTAATATTTTTTTTTTAATTTAAGTTTTGTGTGAATTTTAAAAACAAAATTTACTTTAATTCATTAAGTTGAAAAAAATGATTTCTAAAATTCATCGTGAGTTGAAGACTAGGTCATTAAGCCGAAATTACTTTACCCGAGGGCGGGGCGACAAATTTTGTTATCATTATTTTTAATTTTATTGATTTAAAGTATGCCAAAAATATTATACTTTATAAATTTTTGAAAAGTGGGGTTATAAACCAAACTTCAAAAATATGTATATATGTTTGTATTTTATCTTATGTACAAAACAGGGTAAAACAGCGCACTTTCAAAGACTGTCATGAAGTTCAGCAAAAGCTACTGATTTTGACAAGACGCAAAAAAATCAAATGTGAAATAACAATATGTTTGCAAACTCGGTATTTTTAATCACTTTTCTACGCTAATCACCCTCATGAATTTATAATTATAGTCTGATTTCATGCAAATGAGGGCATTGCATGATCTCAAGTGTGGGGAAGGGTTATAAATTCTCTCAGGTTTATACTTGGTTTATTTGCCAAATTTTGTGAAATAAATTCTCTCAGGTTTATACTTGGTTTATTTGCCAAATTTTGTGAAAATTTGAAAAATTTTCAACTAAATGAACTCAAAATCATGTTTATACATATTTATGAACGATGAAAACTAGGTGTTAATACCGAAATTATCGTTACCTCGAAAAGGACATAAATTGAGAAACAACTTAAAACGCTTGAATTCATTTAAAATGGAATAAAGGAGAATAAAAAGGCAAAGAAAGAAACTAAGTGTGGGGAGAATGTACCAAGTTATTCAATTAAAAACTATCTATCACATATTTTTGTACAAACAATTGAAAATACTTTTGTTTTGAACGATAATCAACTGTTTTATCCGATGAAAGAAAAGAAGAGATGGATCTACACGATGAATCAATTCCATCATTTGAAGGAAGTAAAGTCTTCCGAAAAAGACACGCGCTTCTTGATTTAGGTCATGAAGTTGTCGTCCAGACCAGCTGTAGGTTGACGAAAAATCTAGAAAAGTCATCTCTAAAATCAGCAGGAAATCCACGGACCTCAGCATCAAACAGGGTCGCCATGTGGTCAGATTTATCCTAACCATGAGAAGGATTTATCTCGTACAATGGGGAGGCACCGTGCAAATTAGCTTGATAAGACTAATGAATCAGATCCCCAGAAAGGATAATCTCCTTAAAGATTAAAAATCAGCTTTTAAGACTGATATTACTCAATCCTAGAGATTGACCTTAAAGATTGAGAATTCAAACTCATGGAATTCAATGATATCTAAACTCGAGCTTGAACGAGAAAATATTTTGATCAAAAATACAAACCGATTTGTTTTCTGAAAATCCATTTTCAATGCGTTCATTACCATTGAACGTAAAATCCTAGGAATTCACCTAGAATTCATTAGGTCACCTGAACCAAATCGGGTGTCAACCGTAAGAACGGTGGTTGCATAGCATGGTCGGAGACAGGACCTTGTGCCAGACCGAAAAATCATAGGATGATCTTTACTATCGCTCCTACCAAGGATAGTTCTAGCATCCGACACGTTAATAAGACCATAATCATCTGCATGTCACGGGACATTGCCTTAACAGTTTCTTGTTCATCGCTTTCCTTTACAACCGGACGGTAGTTTGCCGAAAGGTAATATACGGAACAAGTAAACTGGATGTGTGCTTTCCGATACCGGGATAGCAGTGGATTACACGAACCTAAAAGTTTTAGCCAAAATATTGATCCACAAATATATTTTGCAACACCGATGATGGATCAAATCAGAAAACTTGTCTAGGGTAAAATCTAGCTTGAATTTTCAAAAGATCAAATGTTTTCATAAAGATCCAATTTCCTTAAAGGATCTAAATTTTTATAGTCATGTGGGACTGTAAACCACCTTTCAAATGTGCACTTTGCTTTGGAAACCGAAAGTAAATCGGCTATTTGATTGCAAGTGTCGTTGACCTAAACCCGAGGCAACTGTGGATGACACACCCACCTTTAACCATCATTACTGTCATTGTTTATACCGCTATATCAAAATCACTGATGTACAAAATGTGATGAATAAAAAAGTGATTCATGTATGTTTTTATTTCAAGTTCTGTATTGCTTGAGGACAAGCAACGCTCAAGTGTGGGGATATTTGATAGTGTTCCAAATGAACATATATTTAGTAGCAATATCGTTCCAATATGTAATGTTTTTAAATGTAATTTCCTTATTTTTAGTTGTAATAGTTAAATAAATAAGTGCGAAGACGAAAGACGCAAATCGCTCGAAAATGAAGATTTAAAGACAAAAACGAAGATTTGAAAGACCAAAACGTCCAAAAAGCTCAAATGTACAAGATACAATTCAAAAGGTTCAATTTATTGATGAAGAACGTCTAAAAATGACAAGAGTACAAGTTACAAAACGCAAAGTACAAGATATAAAATTGTACGAAAGGACGTTCGAAAATCCGAAACCAGGACATGAACCAACTCTCAACGCTCGACGCAACGGTGTAAAAATTACAAGTCAACTATGCACAAGAATAAAATATAATATTTAAATAATTCATAATAAGAATAATATTAAATAATAAAAAGTTGTTAATTGAGCATAGTTCAGGGGTCGTAAATGAAAATTTGAATTCTAATTTGCCTATAAAACGAACGATATGTTCGATGAATTAGAGAGAGATTTTTTACGATCTTTTTTTTTTTTCTATCTTTTTCTTATTTTTCTATATCAAATATTAATATCTATATTTATAATTCTCTATCATAATGTTAATGTAATCAGATATAACAATAATCTTAATTTTAATTTTAAATTATGATAATAATAAGATTTATGATAGAGATCGTTTGAGTGTGTAAGTCGAAATTCTGTCCGTGTAACGCTACGCTATTTTTAATCACTGTAAGTTATGTTCAACCTTTTTAATTTAATGTCTCGTAGCTAAGTTATTATTATGCTTATTTAAAACGAAGTAATCATGATGTTGGGCTAATTACTAAAATTGGGTAATTGGGCTTTGTACCATAATTAAGGTTTGGGCAAAAGACCGACACTTGTGGAAATTGAACTATTGACTATTAATAGATGGGGGGTATTGTCTAATTGAGTGACAACTCATTGGAGTCTGTCGAACCTATCTTCAAATTAATTAACCTAATAATTAATAATGATTATGGTTGTCCTATTTAGTGATGTTCATATGGAATCTGTTATAATCATTTAATTAATCAATTGGGTTGGGTAATTGATTATTCATTCTGATCAAGTGGATGAATTAATATTCATAAACTAATTAAAACAGGGGTGGATTACATACAGTGATAACTGGTGTAATTGTTGACAGAAGTGATAACTGCGTCACAGTTTAAATCCTTAATCAGTTGGAATATTTGACTTCGGGTATAAGGGTAATTTGACGAGGATACTCGCACTTTATATTTATGACCGATGGACTATTATGGACAAAAACCAGATAGATGTATCAAATAAACCAGGACAAAGGACAATTAACCCATGGTAATAAATTAAAATCAACACGTCAAACATCATGATTATGGAAGTTTAAATAAGCATAATTATTTTATTGTATTTCTCACCGTACCTTTATTTACTGTCATTTTATTTTCTCGCATTTTTATTTTCTGTCATTTTATTTTCTGTCATTTAATTTATCGCACTTTAATTATTATCATTTATCTTTACGCTTTATTTAAAATCGACAAACCGGTCATTAAACGGTAAAAACCCCCTTTTATAATAATATTACTACTTATATTTATATATTTTTGTAAAAATATAGTTTTATAAAAATATAGTACGTAATCACTAGCTCCCTGTGGAACGAACCGGACTTACTAAAAACTACACTACTCTACGATTAGGTACACTGCCTATAGTGTTGTAGCAAGGTTTAGGTATATCACATCCGTAAATTAATAAAACTTGTGTCATATTTTGTAGTATTTTGTATTAAAAATAATACTATTTTGTAGATTTTCTGCTCTTAGATACCTATTTTCAAAACAAGATGCTAAACCAAGATTAATCCGTTGGATTTTACTCTTACAAGAGTTTGATATTGAAATCCGAGATAAAAAAGGAGCAGAAAATCTCGCCGCTGATCATCTTTCTCGTCTTGAAAATCCCGAATTAGAAGTTCTAAATGAATCGGCCATACAAGACAACTTTCCTGATGAATATCTATTGAAGATAGATTATAAAGAAATCCCATGGTTTGCGGACTATGCAAACTACTTAGTTTGTGGATTCCTTGAAAAAGGATTATCATACCAAAGACGAAAGAAATTCTTCAGTGATATAAAACACTATTTCTGGGAAGATCCACATCTGTTTAAAAGTTGTCCCGATGGAATAATACGCCGATGTGTATTTGGAGATGAAGCTAGTAAAATTTTAAACCATTGTCACACAGGACCAACAGGAGGGCATTATGGGCCTCAACTAACAGCAAGAAAAGTTTATGAAGCTGGATTCTATTGGCCTACAATTTACAAAGACGCGCACCTTCTTTGCAAATCCTGTGATGCATGTCAAAGGGCCGGAAAAATAAGTCAACGTGATGAAATGCCACAAAATGTCATCCAAGTATGTGAAGTATTTGACATTTGGGGTATTGACTTTATGGGTCCATTTCCAAAATCTCATAATAATCTATATATACTCGTAGCCATTGATTATGTATCTAAATGGGCGGAAGCACAAGCTCTCCCAACTAACGATGCACGAGTTGTAGTAAACTTTTTAAAACGTCTTTTTGCAAGGTTTGGAACACCGAAAGCTTTAATAAGTGATCGGGGTACTCATTTCTGTAATAATCAACTTGAGAAAGTTCTTAAAAGATATGGAGTAACTCATAAAATCTCCACCGCATATCATCCACAAACAAGTGGACAAGTTGAAAATACCAACCGAGCTTTAAAACGTATTCTAGAGAAAACCGTAGGATCAAATTCGAAGGAATGGTCCATTAAATTGGAGGATGCACTCTGGGCTTTTAGAACAGCCTACAAAACTCCAATTGGAACCACACCTTTTAGACTTGTGTATGGAAAAGCATGTCATCTTCCAGTAGAAATTGAACACAAAGCATTTTGGGCTTTGAAGACATGTAATCTTGATTTACATGAAGCCGGACGTCTACGATTAAGTCAACTAAACGAATTAGAAGAATTAAGACATGAAGCATACGAAAATTCGTTAATCTATAAAGAAAGAACGAAGAAATGGCATGATAAAAGAATCAGAAGATCAAAAGAATTCAAAGAAGGAGACAGAGTTCTTCTTTTCAATTCACGATTCAAGCTATTTCCTGGAAAATTGAAATCAAGATGGTCTGGACCATTTATAGTCAAAAGAGTTTTCCCATACGGAACGATAGAATTGATAAATTCAAATGGGATTGAATTTAAAGTTAATGGTCACAGAGTTAAACATTACATACATGGTCCGATGGAAGTCGACAACGAAGTTAATCACAATTTCGACACCACAGCTAACTAAGTGTGAGGAGAATCAAGTCTTTAAAGGATAATATATATTTCTGTTAGAGTTAGATTGTCTGTTTTCGTGTAGTTCTCGAAAATGGAACACGTATGGTCTTTCCCTAGCAGACCCTAAAGAACTAGTCTTCTCCCCCCATTCTGAATTTTTATTTTTTTTTAGGTTTTTACGAAATGAAGACTGCCTGTGAACTAAACCATGGTCTAATGCTACACGCTTTGATCACTAAAAGAAATAATGACATACTACCGAGTGAATTAGTATCAGTAATCAGAGAAAGAATGGACGGAGTTAGAAAAGGATCCAGATGCGAAGATAATAAGTTACAATTTGGTAAAGGAAAATCAAAATCCGCAGCAAAAAGAAGAGCACGACACCTAGAAAAATGTCACAAATGCGGAAAATGGTCACATGGAGGTAAATGTTCAAATAATCAAACCTATTCAAATACCGAATTTGTTACTTTATGCAGAGACGGACCGTTCATATGTTTAGAAGAAAAAACAATGAATGCTCGAGGTTACGCCTATGCAGCCATGGAAGACCAATTAAACCGACTATCTTATGAATATAATAGGTCATATAACTAAGAAATCTATTTCACAGGTATGTCTGTACAGTTTTTATTTTTATTTTTATTTTTAACCTTTTAATAATAAACGCTAATTTGTTCGCTAAAAAGTATTAAATTGGTATTAAATAAAATTAGGTTTGGCGACCGAAATTATTGATATCCTTCAAAAATTTATTACATCACTGCGAAATTTAACGTTTATTCTTAAGGTATAAATATCTTTAATCAATCAACCCAAAATATTTCAAAAATTCGTCATGAGTTAAATTAGGTCTTGGAACCGAAATTACTTTACCGAAAAGAGGGGCGCATATTTTTGATAATATTTGATTGATAAAAGTGGGAAAAAAAAAAAAAAAAAAAAAAAAAAAGATTTTTAAATTTATTTTTACCATATTTTTAAAATTAATATTTAAATCTTAAATTAATATTGTAAACTTTGTAAAAACAATATTTTTAAAAATTGTAAATATTTGAAAAATTAATATAAGTTTGGTATGAATTTATGAATTTTTAAATTAAGTTTGGTGTGAATTTTTAAGTTTTAAAATATGAAATTTTAATTTTATGCATTTCAAATTTTAAGTTTGGTGTGAATTTTGAATTTTTAATATTAATTTTGAATTTTATATTTAAGTTGTGTGAATTTAAAAACAAAAATTTACTTTATCTCATTAAGTTAAAAATATGATTTTTAAAATTCGTCGTAAGTTGAAGACTAGGTCTTTGAACCGAAATTGCTTTACCCGAGGGAGGGACGAGAACTTTTATTATCATTATTTTTAATCTTATTGATTTAAAGTATGCAAAAACATTAAAAAACCCAAAAATCTTAGCTTTTAAAAACAATCGCTACAAAAAGACAAATTTTAAAATTTTGTCGAGGGACGGACTAGGGCATAGTCCCGAAACGACCTCGTCTTAAAAAGAAACAAAATTTTTAAAATTTTATTAAATTTTATGTTCTAAAAAGTTTAAGGTAAAAAAAAAAAAAAAAAAAAAAAAAAAAAAAAAAAAAAAAAAAAAAAATATACCTGGGAATTGACCCCCATGCGAGTCGCATGGGGATGGGCAGAAGGCCATGCGACTCGCATGGCCATAAAATACTGGACAGGATCAAAACTTCCAGCGAGCTGCTCTGTCTCTCACATTACACACACATATACACGAACCATCTCCAAAACCCTCTCAATTTTTCACCAATTTTCACCAAATTTCTTGCAAAACTTCACAATAATCATGCCTAGATTCAGTAGTCTCAACCCCTTCAGGAGAAAGGTAAAGATTTCACCCCTAATCTCTTTAAATTCGAATTTTTGTGTTCTTGAGCTAGAAAATTTATATTTTGATTTTGTTAAATTTAGGTGTAATTAGAGCTAAATTGTTGTTATATTATGCATGTATATCCTAGATAGAAGCTATTTAACATGAATTGAAGCTAAAAACTTCAAATTTTTAAGAATCTAGGGTTTGTGTTCTTGAGCAATTTGGGGCTTTTTGATATAAACAGGTTATGGCCGATTTTTGTCATGAATTGTTGCTAAATTAAGTAGTGTAACATGTTGAGGTAGTTAATTGATCCAAACTTTGAGCCTAAACATGTTTTTGAGAATTAAAGTGGACTTTTTAAGTCCAAAAATTCATGAACTTGGATAATTTGATATAAAGGCTATATGAAACTTGTTTCATTGCTAGTAGTGATTATTTTGGCATGTTATTTGAGATAAATGCTTATGAACTTGATTTACATTTTTCGTATAGGCTTATTTGACAAAGTGTAGACTTGACAAAAATATGAAAATGAACACTAGTTTGATTTGAATGCCATGTAACAAGTGTTTAATTGCTATAATGATTATTGTTGACATGTTTAAGAGTTTAAATGTGATAAAACATTGTACACATTTTCGTATGTAAAAGTGTAGAATTGTTATTGTTAAGAAAATGTGTATAAAATGTGTTATGAATTGAACAGGTCATCATAATTGTTTCAAGTTATTATTTTGCTAACACTAATGCATATTTGGATGCACAAATTTTGTGTTTAATGTGTTTTGCAGAAAGCCGATACTGGAGGTTCAGGAGCATCATCGTCCAGGCAACCAGAGCCCGAACCGGAAATGTTTCATGAACAGGAACAACATATGCAACAAGAAGAAGAAGAACAGGAGGAGCAACATATTCCTTATCACGATCAAGATCAATTATTCGTGAATCAGTTTCGTCAATTCGCTCCACATCAAAGGATTCTGAGTTTAGACATTAATGAAGATCAGTTACACCCAAATCTGAGATTTGATAGATGTTGGATAGAGTATCCAGACTATCAAAAGAACATGCACATTCTCTACTTTAAGGTTGTTGAAATGCCAAGGGCAATTGACTGGGTACCTTTGGAAACAGTTGACCTTGCCGAACCGATTCGGCAATTATTGGTGCAAAGGTATGGTAATTCTCAGTTTAACGATTGGATGCGCCTATTTTCCATTCGTAGAACCATATATAGGGAATGGTGTATAGAATTACTTAGTACTATTAAGTTAAACAGTGATGTTAGGAGGATAGATGATAGAAGCTTTATTAGATTTCTTTTAGGTGGACGCATGTACAGAATGTCCATGATAGATTTAGCCAGGGCCTTACAGATTTACACCCCTGCTGAACTTTTGAGCCCCGACTGTAATAGCCTGATTGCCCAAGGAGAAAGGGTAGATAGGGAATTTGATGTTAACGCTGTCTGGAGGCGTATGTCACACTTTAATGAATTTCACGCCAGTGGAAATCATACATACTTAGATATAGACAGAGCTGAACTCCGGGTGATTCATAGATTCTTAGCAAACACAATTACACAAAGGGGTAGGAATAAGGAGAAATTGACCGTAAACGATTTGTTCTACCTTAAGTGTATTAGAGACCCGAGGAGTTTCGTTAACATTCCCTATTGTGTTGGTTATTATCTCGCTAATGTAGTTTCGGGGATGAAATCGGGGAGTATTATAGGTGGTGGTATTTTCATTACTCTCATTGGAGAGTATTTAGGTGTAGATAAGCACCAAGGGGGTCCAATGAACGAAATAGAGGATGGAGGTGAAACCATAAGTTCAAACCTTTATCACGGTGCAAGGGTATTATTGATGAGACGTGGTCGGGTATATCGATACGAGGGACCTCAGCGACAGGTAGAGAGAGGTTCGGATGACGAGATGGAGGAGGCGAACAACATTATAGGAGTTGTTCGGGAGACTGCTCTTGATTTAGGTATTCGTATGGAGGATGAATACATGACGAACTATGATAGGCATATGCAGTACGAGGCATGGCAACGCCGGAATGACTACGAGCATTCCCGGCAACGAGAGCATGGCCGATGGGATTATCATCAGCGCCAAATTATAAGCCAGTTGCAGCCTGGTGAGATGTATTATCCGACCCGACCCGCATACTATCCCGCACATCAGCCAGAGATGAGACCACCCTATGATTTATATGATTATGACGCAGCATACCAGTACACCTATAATCAGCCATGGAATCCGGACGCGAACATGAATTGGGATCCATATCCTAATTTTCCTCCTAACCCACCTCCTGATCAGTAGAGATAAGTGGTAATTTTTATTTTTATTTTAAACACTTAACATTTTATTATGTTTATGTAATGTTGGATATTTTATTATTATTGTGTACTAATATTTTTCTTATAGTTTGAAAGTGGGATGCCAAAGTTCCATTTCAAATTGCATGTATGATTATATTTGTATTGTATGTATTCTATTTTATGCACAAAACAGGGTAAAACAACGCGTTTTCAAAGACTGGCATTAAGTTCAGCAAAAGCAAGTAATTTTGACGACAATGATGAAAAATGTATGTGAAATAACAACAAGACGGAATGAACAAATGACGTGCACCATTTATCATTCAGCAAACAAACGCCAATATATTTGGAAACTTTGGTAAAAATTTAATCATTTTCACACAAATCACCCTCAATAATTTAAATTGTTACTGATTTCTTGCAAATGAGGACATTGCAAGATCTTAAGTGTGGGAAGGGGTTAAATTCTTTCGGATTTTAAAATTTTTATATTAAACACTTGGTTACCATTAAAAATACTAGTAAAGCAGTAGTTGTATTAGAATCTAGTGCTCTCTGATAAAAAAGAACAGCCCTAGTCTTATATACTGACTACCCAATTCTAGTAAAATTTTTCAAAATTTTCAATTAAATAAATTCAAAATCATGTTTATACATATTTATGAACGATAAAACTAGGTTTTAACACCGAAATTATTGTTACCTCGGAAAGGACATAAATTGAGAAACAAACTAAAATGTTAAAATTCATTTAAAATGGAATAGAGGACGATAAAAAGGAAAATAAAAGCCAAGTGTGGGAAAATTTACCAAGTTATTTTAAACATATGTCACATATATTTGTAACAAATAACTGAAAATACTTTTGCTTTGGACTAAACTAAACTGTTTTACCCGATGAAAGAAAATAAGAGATGGATCTACACGATGAATCAATTCCATCATTAAAAGGAAGTAAAGTCTTCCGAAAAAGACACGCGCTTCTTGATTTAGGTCATGAAGTTGTCGTTCAGACCAGCTGTAGGTTGACGAAAAATCTAGAAAAGTCATCACTAAAATCAGCAGGAAATCCACGGACCTCAGCATTAAACAGGGTCGCCAAGTGGTCAGATTTATCCTAACCATGAGAAGGATTTATCTCGTACAATGGGGAGGCACCGTGCAAATTAGCTGGATAAGACTAATGAATCAGATCCCCAGAAAGGATAATCTCCTTAAAGATTAAAAATCAGCTTTTAAGACTGATATTACTCAATCCTAGAGATTGACCTTAAAGATTGAGAATTACAAACTCATGGAATTCGATGATATCTAAACTCGAGCTTGAACGAGAAAATATTTTGATCAAAATTATAAACCGATTTGTTTTCTGAAAAACCCATTTTCAATGCGTTCATTACCATTGAACGTAAAATCCTAGGAATTCACCTGGAATTCATTAGGTCACCTGAACTAAATCGGGTGTCAACCGTAAGAACGGTGGTTGCATAGCATGGTCAAAGACAGGACCTTGTGCCAGACCGACAAATTATAAGGGTGAGCTTTACTATCACTCCTACCAAGGATAGTAATTGCGTCCGACACGTTATAGACCATAATCAAAAGCATGTCACGGGACATTGCCTTAACAGTTGCTTGTTCAACGCTTTCCTTTACAACCGGACGGTAGTTTGCCGAAAGGTAATATACGGAACAAGTAAACTGGACGTGTTGCTTTCCAAATACAAGGTTAAGCAAGTGGGTGACACAAAACCGCAAGTTTTGAGCTAAAATTTTCAAATCTGAAACCCACCAAACCCACAAAAATATTTTGCAAACACCGGTAAAGGGTTATTCCGGAAAACTTATCTAGGGTAAAAACTAGATTTAATTTTCAAAAGATCAAATGTTTTTATAAAGATCCAATTGCCTTAATGGATCTAAATTTTTATAGTCATGTGGGACTGTAAACCATATCGTTACTACCATTGTTTATACCGCCGTATAGAAATCACTGATGTACAAAGTGTGAAGAATAAAGAAGTGATTCTAGTATTTCAAGACAATATTGCTTGAGGACAAGCAACGCTCAAGTGTGGGAATATTTGATAATGCTAAAAACGAACATATATTTCATAGCATTATTCCTCAAGAAAGACAAGCTTTTAGTTGCAATTGTTCTATTTACAAGTGATATTCGTTTAAATAAAAAAAGGTGAAGACAAAAGACAGATTCGACGATTTGAAGACGCAAACGACCAAAAAGCTCAAAAGAACAAAAGACAATCAAAAAGGTTCAAAATATTGATGAGGAACGTCTCAAAATGACAAGAGTACAAGTTACAAGACGCAAAGTACGCGATTTAAAATAATACGCGAGGACGTCCGAAAATCCGGAACCGGGACCTGAGCCAAGAAGAAACGCCCGACGCAACGGACCAAAAATATCTAGTCTACTATGCACAAGAATATAATATAATATATATATAATTATATATAATTATATATTATATATATTATTATTATTATATTACGTCGGCAAGAAGAAAACAAAAGTAGTTGGCTGAATCCAGGGTGGCCATGCGACTCGCATGGCCAGAAGCACAAAACCATGCGAGTCGCATGGTGTGAGATTGCTGGTCAGGTCCTATAAATAGCCAGTTTTCTGACGAGTTTTATATCTTATTTTTTCTTCTCTTCATACGAAGTAATATATTTATATTTATAATTTATATTTTAATTTTAATTATAATTCTAATAATAAGGGTATGTTAGCGAATGTTGTAAGGGTGTAAGTCGAAATTCTGTCCGTGTAACGCTACGCTATTTTTAATCATTGTAAGTTATGTTCAACCTTTTTATATTAATGTCTCGTAGCTAAGTTATTATTATGCTTATTTAAAACGAAGTAATCATGATGTTGGGCTAATTACTAAAATTGGGTAATTGGGCTTTGTACCATAATTGGGGTTTGAACAAAAGAACGACACTTGTGGAAACTAGGCTATGGGCTATTAATGGGCTTTATATTTGTTTAA
The DNA here is from genome assembly GCF_046630445.1 of Rutidosis leptorrhynchoides. Classification (NCBI taxonomy): domain Eukaryota; kingdom Viridiplantae; phylum Streptophyta; class Magnoliopsida; order Asterales; family Asteraceae; genus Rutidosis; species Rutidosis leptorrhynchoides. The sequence continues at coordinate 236,946,840 of NC_092336.1, forward strand.
CTAAATGAAAGTTTGTTAATGTTAATATAAAGATTTACAATTGGGCGTCCCTATAAATTACCATATACACTCGATCGGACACGATGGGCGGGGTATTTATATGTACGAATAATCGTTCATTTAACCGGACACGGGAATGGATTAATAGCCACTAGAATAATTAAAACAGGGGTGAAATTACATTCAAGGGTAATTGGTGTAATTGTTAACAAAGTAGTAAAACCTTGGTTTACACGCAGTCGATAACCTGGTGTATTCATTAAACAAAGTATTAAAACCTTGTTACAATTCGAATCCCCAATTAGTTGGAATATTTATCTTCGGGTATAATAATAATTTGACAAGGACACTTGCAATTTATATTTATGACTGATGGACTGTTATGGACAAAAAACCAGACGGACTTATTGAATAATCCAGGACAAAGGACAATTAACCCAAGGGCATAAAACTAAAATCAACACGTCAAACATCATGATTACGGAAGTTTAAATAAGCATAATTCTTTTATTTCATATTTAATTTCCTTTATTTTATATTTAATTGCACTTCTAATTATCGCACTTTTATTTATTGTTATTTTATTTTATCGCACTTTTAATTATCGTACTTTTAATTATCGCAATTTTATTTTATCGCATTTTTATTATTCGCAATTTCATTATCGTTATTTACTTTACGCTTTAATTTAAAGTCTTGTATTTATTTTATATTTTACATTAGGTTTTAACTGCGACTAAAGTTTTAAAATCGACAAACCGGTCATTAAACGGTAAAAACCCCCTTTATAATAATAATATTACTTATATATATATATATTTGTATTTTTATAAAAGTAAACTAATATAGCGTTGAGCTTTGCTTAAAGATTTCCCTGTGGAACGAACCGGACTTACTAAAAACTACACTACTGTACGATTAGGTACACTGCCTATAAGTGTTGTAGCAAGGTTTAAGTATATCCATTCTATAAATAAATAAATATCTTGTGTAAAATTGTATCGTATTTAATAGTATTTTCCTGCTAAAATATAAGCTATTTTATATACACCTCGTTCGACATCATATATATATATATATATATATATATATATATATATATATATATATATATATATATATATATATATATATATATATATATATATATATAGTGGTAGGATCAAGAGGGAAATAACCAATCGTGGGGAAGCGGAGGGAAGCAAATTTTTTTTTTTTTCGTTTTTTGAAAAAACTTTGTTCACGAACATTATAGATGAGATGAAAATATGAACATTTAGTAGAGACACTTTGTGATAAATGTTTTTATTTTAGCGGGAAAATGCTCGAAGAAGTAATATATAACAAATATCATGTTTTTCGAGCGTATTTTGAGGTTTTAGCTATTGGGGTTTAGATATTAGGGTTTAGATATTTGGGTTTATAGGGTTTAGATATTAGGGTTTAGAAATTTAGGGTTTAGGATTTAGATTTAGGGTTTAGATTTAGGATTTAGATTGAGTTTTTAACACGAACGGTTTAGAGTTTAGGGTTTAGGGTTTAGGGATTAGGGTTTGGTGTTTTGGGTTTATGAAATAAACCCAAAACAAAAAACCCTTAACCCTAAACCCTAAACCCTAAACTCTAAATCGGGCTAAATTTTACTTCACAAAACATGAAGAAAAAAAACATTCATATTCTTCACGAACAATATTAACTTGAATGTTATTTTTGTCGATCATTTTCCCGCATAAATAATAACATTCATCACGAAGTGTCTCTTCTAAATGTTCATATTTTCGTGTGATCTTGATGCCGGGAATTTTTTTTTTTTAAAAAAACGAATTTTTTTTTTTTGCTTCCCCCCGATTGGTTACTTCCCCATTGATCCTGCCCCTATATATATATATATATATATATATATATATATATATATATATATATATATATATATATATATATATATAGGGAGAGGATCCAGTGAGAACTTTTTTAGTGTGAGAACTTTAGGAACTCAAAAATACACTGAAATTCGAGCAAAAAAGGTGGCGGACGAGAAAAAAGGGGAATTCGAGCCAAAATACAAAACACGGACGAACAAAAATTTCATATTCGAGAAGAAAAAAAAATTTCGAAAAAAATGTTGAACACATTTTTGTTGGAATATCAAAATTTTTGTTCGACTAACTATGTGTTCTACATTCTTGTGTTCGAATTTCAAAAATGTACAACACTTTTTTGTTCGAATATCACAATTTTTGTTCGAATATTAAATTTTTGTTCATCCTTTTTTTTTGTTCGACTTTCTCCATTTTTGCTCGACTATCATGTTTTTTGCTCGTCCGTGTCCTATTTTTTGCTCGAATATGGAGTTTTTTGCTCGAATTTCAGTGTATTTTTTAGTTCTCGGGGTTCTCACACAAAAAAAGTTCTCATTTGATCCCTCTACTATATATATATATATATATATATATATATATATATATATATATATATATATATATATATATATAAGGAATTCAATGAGACACTACATAAACACAACACAACAAAAGCTACAAAGCAAACAAAGTAATCATGGCGAAAGTATTCGTGGTCTCAAGTGGGTAAAGCTCTCGTGGTTTCGAGTGGATGCAGATGGTCGAGGTCTTGCGACAGTGGTTTTAGTTTGTTTTTATATATTCAGGTCGTGGGTATTTTTTAGTTCAGGTCGTGAGTATGGAGGTCAATAAAATCTGCTTCAGCATGGTGGTTATTAATCGTGGGTTATTTCTTTGTTAATCATCTTGACATATTACATAATCACCACTCGATTTGATTGCATGATTGGATTGTTGGTTTAGATTTTCGTGGGTTCCGTGGTGTGATTTTCTGGTCGTAGTCTGTTTCCATGCTTTCATTCGGGTGTTTGCCCTGAAGTGGTCATGTGATATGTTTTGATTACCAAGATGGTTTCCTTTCATGGTTAATCGTTCATATGTTGTTTCTTTCTTGTTGGATTTGTTTTCGAGCATGAGAATTTAGAATCGTTGTTGTTGTAGGTTTTCCTACTCATGTTTTGATTTATATGTTCTATATTCGTGTGTAGATTTATGTGTTAGTCGATTCGAGTTTGAAGTCATTGCATTATAGAAGGTCCAGTAGAGAGTCGTGTGATATGTAACTCACTTGTATATCTTCAAGCATCTTGCTAGTATTTTATTAATATAATTATTATTGCTTTTCAAAAAAAAAAATTGATATAACATTATTGAATATTCCTAAAAACATGAGGAATATCTCCAGAACTATTATCACGCACACCCACACACGCAACCACCCACTAGACGGGATTTCGGAGGTCAAATCTGATGTGGCGAGGAGTTTCCATCTCATTACCGGATCGTTCTGGACCACAAAGCTCTGAAGAAGAAGAAGTGATGTGAGATATAACATCCCATTTTCCAATACAGAATCTTTAATTTCTTTGTGAATTTTATTACTTGCCCATATTTGTACCTACACAACAAGGAAACTGCAATAAATTACAGAAATCACCTCCCATATACTCATGAATGGGTTGACTCTGGTTCTGTTATTTCTAAGTTCTGTTATTTCTAATGACTGAAAGAAACATTAGATTATAAATGAAAAAAATCAACCGGGTTGAACCAATAAGTGGCGAGTCTACCCTTTGGCCCATGGGGTCAAAGGACATTACTACTTTGAATGAAAAAACCTCATATAATTCATTAAATTACATTACAATTACATTACATTACAGTTATATCAATAGAGCATGACTTTTTACTATTCACCCGATTAAACAATTCAAAAAGGGTAACTTGATCTTTTGACATAAACAGATACTCCTGAATCTTCGTTGCTCCTTCCAACTACTCTAGAAACTTCTGCCAAGCAATTGTGTAACGATTGTTAGGTGGCGACGCTCTTTCACCATCCACTTTCACCAACGTGGTTTTAATTGCTCCGTCCTCTCGATACCATCGTCAACATCACCACCGCATCCACCAGCGTCACCAGCACCGCCGCATCCACTCATCACCACCACTGGTCAATTTTTTCCCTTCTCTAAACCCTACTTGGTTCTCCTGCGACTGCAACCATAAACCTAATATATCCATCTCCTGCGATTTCACCTGATTTCCCTAATTCCTGTCGTCGTTTTTTGACAGAATTAAGTGAAGATTTGGATTTCCGTGCACCAAATCGCGTACAGTACGAAAATGGTTTCCATCCTATGTTGATAAAGAAAAGAAGGTGATCTCTTCAACTGTTTATTTTAATAACATCAATTTATTACGGAGTATTATATGACAAGCAACCTTGATATCTAATTTACCAAATGTGAGCTTTTTTCTTCAGGCATTTTTGTGGTCAATTCTAATTTAGGGTTTAATTCTATATGTATCTGGGTTATATAATCTTGATTAATTATGACTGTGTTGTGAGTATTTAGTTATTTAAGTTATACACAACAGTTAAGTATAATGAAAAGCTATGTTTATATGAATGGAGCTGTTTGGATATATATACGTGATTATTTGTATTCATATTTTTACTTTAAATTTAGTTCAGACGCAGAGTTGTTGATGTTAGGTCTTTTTAATAGTACTATGGAGCAAGATTGTAAAACTCGCAACTCGGGGAGTACTCGGCAGGAGGTTTTTGAGGAGTAATCGGCGACTCGGGGAGTACTCGGGGGAGTAATCGGATGTTGACTTTCGTTGACTTTTTAAGATAAATATATATATTTTGATAATATATAAATAACAGGGACTGTTATTGTCATTTTATCAAAGGTTCAAGAGTGATTATCAAATTTGTTCTTGTTATTAACGTTTGGTAATAGTTGAGGGGCTGTTAGTGTCATTTGATAAAGAAAAAGAAATCATTAAAATATTTTAAATATCACTTTTTATCAAGCGTCTAAGATCTGTACATCTTCCCAGATCTAAAATTCAGACACGCTTCCTTCCCTTTATTCATATACAGTGTCAACTATACAAGAAGCTGTGGTCTTCCTTAATTCACGACAGGTTTCACCTTGCTCCTTCTTCCTTTTCCTTTTCTTGCTCTCCTCCCTCCTCTTTAAATATTTCAGGCAAGATCTGAGTTTTTCCGATGTCATCGACCACCGTTTGACCGGCGTTGACCGAGTAATTGGGCGAGTTAGACACCGATTTCTCGTTTTGATCTTCCAGCCGATTAATCGCCGATTACTCGGCCGAGTAGGCCGAGTTTTGCAACACTGCTATGGAGTATGTAACAAATTTCCAAGTGTTGTACATAATTTTGTCAACAAGTTAAAAGACATTGAAATTAGTCTCCAAGTTACTGTTGTCGACATAATTTTCTTTTCGAATTGTTTTTTTTTTCTTTTTTTTTGGGTAGTTTTTTGTTGTAAGTTTGTATTTCTCAAACTATACTTGCAGAGCTTTTGAGTGTCGATGCTTCAAGAATTGTTCTTGAACTTCAAATAATATAATTAGTTCTTATTAGTAGCTTTTATTTTCTTTGTAGTTATTGTTTGTTTGTGAACTTTTTAGATCTTTTTCATCTCTTTTTAACTTTCAGTTGGTTAATGTAGGTAGGAGGATATTTCGTACTGAATTGTGTTGCTTGCAGGTTGGATTCAGAACTGTATTTTATATTTTCTATTGCGTCTTGAAAATAGATAGATTACATGGGTTGCGTTCACAAGGTCGGAGACATCAAGATTACTAGAAGCACAAACATAAACGAAACGATACACATGACGATTGAGATGGTAAATTCAAGGTAAGGGAATAAAACACATCACATTTTTTATGTGTATTACTCTATAACAGTTATGCAACTTATATACTATATTAATAATTGTATCCACACTACACGTAGTGATGATGTGATCCCTCTCACATTGTGAAACGAACACGCTATGGGCTTTGATGCTGATGTATACAAGTTGATGGAAAAAGCCAGTGATATTAGCCACAAGTTCATGCTAGGTCAGAGAATACAAAGAATACAAAGGTATCCTTTAAACACATATCCACTAATTGATTAATACGGATTATAACGCATCAATAAAAGAGCAAGCGAAATGAAACATGCCTCAAGCATCGACATACTTTATTAAGCAAGTGACTTTTTTTATTCAAGATTTATTTATTCTTATAATTGCAATTGTGTTTTTATCTTTGTGATATATGCCAACTTAAAGTCTCATGATGTAACAATTGTTTAGGTATCAGCATCATAAATGGACGGTTTATGTTAGGACTTAGGAGTGCAACGAATGAGGATTAGAGTGTGATGGTGAAAAGAGTTTCTATTCCTAACAGAGTCTGGCTGGGGTAATCTTGAAGAACATGGGATTGGTCATCTTTTTTTCACTTTTAAATGAGAATCTTCATAAGATCATAGTAGCAATTAAAAATAGTTGTTGGTATCTAAATTCGTTTTGCAGTTTAGTTCTTTGACCCATGCTTAACTAGAAACCAAATCTGATTTATGATCCTATATAGGATTTGAAAATGTTCAAGGATAAAGTCGCGTTGAATCATTTTACTATCATTCGAACTTTTCCTCTTCTTAGAGGAATGTCGGGCCCTATACTATCGACAGGGACGTACACATATACACATGTATGATCGTATGTATAACATATTTTTTTATCTATTTATAACTTCACATGTAATGTACGATATAAATAATTTAAGTTATGTATTCAAATAGTGCGCTTGGATTTGAGTGTTGAGGATGATATTACCGACTTAGAGAGCCTATTTCATCGGGAACAAAGGTAAAATTTGAGAGCTTTTAACATTAAAAATTAAAATATTTCTTTTTGGTAATTAAATTTAGTTTAAATTTTTTGATTGTACATATAGCCACATCAATGAGGTAATTAGAAATAACTGATTAACAAGGTGTGTTGATAAAGTAGATGTTTCTGTGTTTTAAAACCAACACAGGCGAGACAATCATGTAGTTAACTCAAAGAAATCATGTATGATGTCTCAAATATGTAAAATTAGTAAACAATTGCTTTTCCCAAAGGTGACAAGTGCGATGATCTCTATTGTCGAAACACTCTACAACGCTGGAGCATACTTGAAAGATTAAGGTATGGCTTTACCATCCTACGCAACACAACATATCTTTCAACGTTGTATAGCGTTTCGACAATAGAGATCATCGCACTTGCCACTCTTGGGAAAAGAAATTGTTTACTATATTTATAGATTTGTGACATTATACATGATTTCTTTGAGTTTTATGCATGGTTGTCTCACATGTGTTGGTTTTGACAGACAGGAAACATCTCTGCTTGACCAACATACCTTGTCCATCAGTTATTTATAATTGTCGAATTGATGTAGCTATATGTACAATCAAAAAACTTTAACTAAATTTAATTACAAAAAGAAATATTATAATTTTTAAGGTTCGAAGCTCTCAAATTTATACCTTTTGGTCCCATTGGATTAGACTCTTTAAGTCGCTAATATCATCGTCAACACTCAAATCCATGCTCACTATTTGAATACGTAACTTATATTATTTATATTGTACATTACATGTGCGGTTATAAATAGATAAAAAAATGATATACTTACGATCATATATGTGTGCGTCCCCGTATAGCACAAGGCCAGACATTCCTCTTTAAGGAAAGAAAAGCTCGAATGGTAGTGCAATGGATTAACACAACTTTATCCTTGAATATTTTCAATACCTGTATAGAATCATAAATCAGATTTAGGTTCTAGTTAAGCAGGGGTCAAAGAAATAAACTACAAAATGAATTTAGATAACAACTATTTTTAATTGCTACCATGATCCTATGGAGATTCGAATTTAAAAAAACAAAAAGAGATGAAAACATATAAGATGAACCTAACAATTCTTGATGTAATATCGAGATCCTTAAAATATGATCAAAGAGCTACAGTTACAACTAACTTACTCTATAGTCGCTTTAAGAACAAGTACAACTAGCAGACTATCGGTTCTGATGTATGATGACGGACTACAGAATGTGGTGAATTGTATCTTAGGCGGTCAAAAGAGGTTTTTGAAACTTAGATCTCTTTATTAAAATAAAAAAAATGCTACGATTGCATTCCTAGTTAGACGGTGCTCTCAGACTGAATTCGCAGCTCAAGTTTACTTCCTAATAATGAATTTTCGATCGTTGCATTATACAGATCATGTAATGCGTATAATCAAGATCGTGGCCAAACACACAACAGGAAACGAATTGAAGGAACAGATAAAAGCAGCATCGGCTGTTATTATTTCTTGATAAAAAAAACGATTCACAAAACTGACTAGAAACATAAACAAGCGTCACTTTTTAAACTAACAAAAAGCATACGGATAAACTTAAAAATAACAAACTAATATTCTAGATAAACATAAAAGAGTTTGAATGGCTTTAGGACTCCTTTTTGTCTGGTAACTTTAATTCATATTCCTGATCAACCCATTCCACGTCTGACTTGAGGCCCAACAGATCCACTTGGCCCAAAACTAGTTTCCCCAAAATACTCGAGCTCAATTTTAACAAACCCACTAATAATTCCTGCATCATCCTCCCCTTCTTCAGAAAGACTCGTCCTCGAGTCAAGAACCTCATCATGGCCACCAACATATGCGGCCATAACTGGTGCACGGAAAATCGCGTCTGCATTGTGGGTGTTATCCACAGCACTATAAGTATTTAAGCAATTGTACACTGCATTGTCATCTTTCTGTATTGGTCCATCTACAAAATAGTGTCCTAGGCATATATCCAACAATAAACTTGCGTTCTGTATTCTCTTTTCCATGCTTTTAAGGTTCTTGGCATGAGTAAAATAGAACTCGAGGGTGTTCATTTTACTAGAATTGTTCTCTAAAAGCATGTTTTGAGTTTCCCTGAGGTTGGTTCCAATGTCAACATGTTGTGTAGAGACACCATGACTAAGAAGACCTTTTTCTGCAGTTTGTAGATCTCGATTTGAATCATCAATAGGCACATTATGTAACTCCTTTATTAGTTGTCCAACCTCGTTATTACTTTCGGTAACGAATAAGGCGCACAAAATATCAGATTGTGTTGCTTCACGTGCAAAGTCATCGCGGTTAAGAAAGAGATTTGGTTTAGCTGATCCTTTCGTCCACATATCCAACGGTGCAAGTGTAATATTCACGCCATCATTGGTGAAACTATAAGTATTTTGAAACCCGTCGTGTCGCGTTTTTCGGTCATATTGTCATGGTCTCCCCAATAACAATTGGCAAGCGTCCATGGGAATGACCTCACACCAAACTTCATCATTGTATCTTTTGCCAATCGAAAAGTTTACTAAACAACGCTTATTTACCTTAACATGGTTACCTCGTTTCAGCCACGTTAAATGATATGGCTCGGGGTGATCCTCCGACATAAGGGATAATTTTTCAACCATTACTGTGGACACCGCATTCTCACAACTTCCTCCGTCGATGATCATAGTACACACTTTCCCCTTTGCAGTGACCTTGGTTCTGAATATATTGTTACGCAGCCACAATTGATCGTCTTCTGGAACCGGGGCTGTTTTTAGTGCTCGACGAATAAATAAGGACTCTCCCTGATCTGGGTAAATTATCTCCTCCTGGTCAAAATTAATGGGTTCCGACTCTTCCCCGTCATCATCATATCTCGGTTCATCATAATCATCACAAAACACCGCAGCGCGTGGGTTGGGGCAATCCCGTGACATATGTCCAAATTCTTGACAGTTGAAGCACTTGGGACCGCGTTTGACACTGCTCGAAGGGGCTGAGGGCTGCTGCTTTTCAGTATTCAGTTTGGCTGGAGCAGAAACAGCGGGAGCATAAACAGAAACGTTTGGGGCTGTTGTGGAGGTGAACCTCGTAAACGTCTATTTGCCTTTACCCTTTTGCTGTTTTTCTACTTTAGGCGCGAGGCGACAAACGTCATTATACGTCCAATACGGTTGTAAAGTAACGATGTCCCCAATATTGGAATTTAAAGCACCCAAGAACCGAGCAATGGTGTGCTCTTCCTCTTCTTGCACATCACAACGCATACGAGTACGATCAAACTCTCGTATTAACTCTTCTACACTCATATTGCGTTGTCTTAAATTGTGATACTCTAGATACGCCTCTTGCTTGAAACTTTCAGGAAGAAACTTAGAACGAAGGAGTTTCTTCATCTTGTCCCATGTTTTCACTTTCGATTTTCGGGCATACGCCCTATGCTTGCAAACATTGTCCCACCACAAAGAGGCGTGTTTGCGCAATTTAATCACAACTAGCTTGACTTTGAGGTGGTCGGGGATATTTTTGATGTCAAACACGCATTCGACAATACTTAACCAATCAATGAAATCGTCCGGTTGCATAGTGCCCGTAAATTCCGGGATCTCAACCTTCATTCCCAAGCCCCGTAACGGATCATCATAACCACGACGTTGATTCGGTGGTGGATCCTGGTGAGCGAATGGATTCTCCCAGTATCTACCTTCATACGAATGCTCAGAAGCACAATCTTCATACAATTGTTGGTTTTGCAGTTCTAAATCGGCAACCTGTTTTTTTAGCCTCGCGATTTCATCATACGGGTCAGGGTCTGTAAACCTGACCGATCGATAAGCACCTCGATGGGGTTGTTCGACCATGCTGACTCTGGATACCAAATAATGCGTATAATCAAGATCGTGGCCAAACACACAACAGGAAACGAATAGAAGGAACAGATAAAAGCAGCATCGGCTGTTATTATTTCTTGATAAAAAAACGATTCACAAAACTGACTAGAAACATAAACAAGCGTCACTTTTTAAACTAACAAAAAGCATACGGATAAACTTAAAAATAACAAACTAATATTCTAGATAAACATAAAAGAGTTTGAATGGCTTTAGGATACCTTTTTGTCTGGAAACTTTAATTCATATTCCTGATCAACCCATTCCACGTCTGACTTGAGGCCCAACAGATCCACTTGGCCCAAAACTAGTTTCCCCAAAATACTCGAGCCCAATTTTAACAAACCCACTAATAATTCCTGCATCATCATGAGTATAAAGCCTTGCAAGTTCAAGTTAGATAGATGAATTTGCTTTGAGAAAGCAATGTACGCCAATTTAAACCAAAACCGGATCCATGACTTGTTTTTCGACTATGGATGTTGAGTTCAAATTAAACTGTTCATTTTATTGTTACAACAAATGTGAAAAACATTTAATAATCATAATGGATCTCTTTATAATTGTATTACTACGTTTTTAGTCACTGAAGGTAACTAAATCAATTCAAGGGTGTTATAGTCATTGTAACACGAAATCAATCCATGTAAAATAATACCAACTTTTTTACAAAGAGTCTCCATTCGTAGGTGTCATAATGGTAAAAAAAATAGATTTCCATACAGGGGCCTATTAGCGATGATGAGGATATGGTTTTGAAAGGAACTGGATCAAACGTACATAAAACCAACCTTTCGTTTCTATACGATTTCAAACTCTTTGTGGTCGTTCGTACTCACATTTTATTCAACCGAGTCAACTAAATCCCCAGTCACTCTAGGTGAGGTACATTGAACAGTAAATATGTGTTTGATATTTTTTTATTTCATTTATATTCAGTTGGTTCTGCCTAACTACATTTAATTGGAAATACTCTTCCATGGAGATCATACATCTGTTGATACCTTTGTAAGTTCTAGGGAACTTTTACAACACTTTTATCAGGAAATTTCAACCCATTTACTCATTAGAAAGTAGCTCAAGGTGTTGTAATCAATTTCTTAAAAAGAATAGCGTGTATGTGTCCAGTTTTGCTGTTTTGTAGTTAGGGAAAGGACCAAGTATGTTTTAGGTGTATATGCTTAGTTAACGACGAATTTCAGCTCAAAGATGACCAAATGTACCAGACGTAACTTTATTTTCAAGTTTCAGCACGTTGGCATTTATTTCCTACACATCATAGGTATTTACACATGATCAAACATGTCAACGTTGCCAACTTTTCTAAAAAAATAATTTTTGTTACAGGAACTACTACAACTGCACAAGTAGATGTTGTTCCGTAAGGAAACATGTGGACGTACAAGATATGAAGGATGTCGACGTACAAAATATGAAGGGAAACATGTCAGTTTGCTACCGACAGTTTACCATTTGTTTGTACCTATCTCATCTACACTTATGATTACCGTATATTATTCTAATACATACTGTTAACATAATGTTCTTTCACAAGCATTTGTAATATATGAATACTTAAAATGTTTAACTTTATCATCGTTCAAAACCCACTGCAAAGCGCGGGGCACTCACCTAGTTCCAACTATTATCATTCATCTAAAAAAATTTGGCATCTATCTAAAAGGGATAATAAAGCTTTAACATCAATTGGCATTGATCCGGCTAATATTTATCTTCCCAACACATTGGTACAAGAGTCAGTCTTATATTGGTTTATTATGCAAGGCATCTAATGCCCTTGTAGTTCTTGGTCAAGTTTCATTAGAAGATCAGATCACTTACTGGTTCTATTGGTCTTGATCCTATTAAGAATGATAACAATATAGATATAATTTTTTTTTTTGGAATATTAGTGGTAGAGTTGACGGTGGTTGTTAGGAACCGTGCCAAGTTCGTGCAGAGACTGTAATTTTGACATCTTCTTTGAAGTCAACATATTTGTGTTCTGCATGTCGTCAACACAAGGTTTGTAGAGTTTGTTGTGCTGCTAGAGGTACTATTCTTCTTCGAAATACTGGTGGTGTATCAAGTTATAATGATACAACCGATGGGTTTATTTGTAAGTGTTGTTGTGATGATAGATGCATCAACTTTGGACTATATTAGAGTTTAATCAGTCTGAAATGAAGCCATCATGCTGAACATACTGCTACTTATAAGGCTTTGGGTCGAGTGGTGGGGAATAATTATATGTTTGGAAAAACGGTCCCTACAAATAAATATGGGACTTTCAAAGTCCTTCAACAAACAATTGCTCTGGGGAGAGGAATCGTTAGCCGAGTTCCCATTTTGGAAGCTTTTAGCAATCGGTAATATCTATCCTTCCATTTTTTTTTTTTTTTTTTTTTTTTTGAAATGCTCAACACTTGTGCAGGCAATTTCTAACTAAAACACTTACTGTTTTAGATCCTTGACTTTTACAGTTTGTTAGTGTATCAGATACTATATGAGTTTTGTTTGGGCCAGAACACTTCTCTTAATTCTTTAATTTACTTATAATATATTAATATTATTATATTAGATTGAATTGAATATCCTCGCATATGTGGGATTGGGTATTGTTGTTGTTGTTGTTGTATTGAATTGAATATGACTAGAAAAACTACATTATTTCACTTAATATGATTTGTGAAAAAAATTGTATAGGTTGTTTTTATGCCTTGATAAACACTTTGCACATTTTCTCACCCACTCTATCCATGCTAATTGTTTTCTTTTTAGCTATCTAAATTTTATTCTTTTGACCTGTTACATAGACGAAACATAATTCGTATTGACCATTCATAAGAAGAGATCGAAATTGTCCCCTCTAAATAATTATTGTGTCATCTATGACTACCAAGGAATATATAATTTCATTGATAATCTAGTTGTATGTAGAAAATGAATTAGGAGGCTTTTTGCATGGATTGGTTCAACCTGGTTGACCTTTTCCCATTTTAGCTGACTTTTTTTTATCACTCATTAGAGATAACATAATCTGAATCAACCCATTCGTAAGTAAATAGCAGGTGATTTGTGCTCCAGATTGTGATTTGTGCTCCAGATTTTTCCAAAGAAACATTAATAACTCATACATGTACAACATCAATAAAGAACATTAATAACTCTACTAAATCATTAGTTGATGGTGTATACGAGAATTTTGGTAATGTACCCTACGTAAATGGGTCAAAAAAGCTTTCTCTAATTGATAGACGTCGTAGTATATGAACTCCTTGTTCTTCATTTCATTCTTCATTAGATACCCATATTGTATTCGATAGCATGTGAATTTCTGAATAAGTCTAAACTCCCGTATTACTTATAGTTTGTACCTTACTTTCATTAAAACACATTATCGTAAAAGTTTAAATTAACTTCATTTATATAGATGTAATTTGTTGCAGTTTCCTTGTTATATAGGTGCAAATTTGGGCAAGCAATAAATTACACAAAGAAGAAAGATCATGATGTATTGGAAAATGGGATGTTAGATCACTCATCACTTCTTCCCCGGAACTTTATGGTCCAGAACTCCAGAATGATCCGGTAATGAGATGGAAACTCCTCGCCAAATCAAGTTATGTTAGTTTTGGAAAGATTTAGATCTTTTATTCTTGAATAACGACCCTTCCTCTGGGCCTGCGAGACGTGATTATAGAAGGAACATCTAAAAGCTTTCCATGTATTCATGCAAAAAGAATTCTTGTTATTAATGCGTCGTGAAAGCAAATATAGAGGGGTCATCTTCACGAAACTATGAGCATGCTAATGTTATAAAAAGTTGGTTGAATAAAGCTCCATCATTAAATAGATACAAGGTATGGTTAGCAATCAAACTCTTTTCAATAACTTATCGCAATTGGATATGGAACATGGACGGTTTGGCTGATTGGATGAAAAAGTAGAACAAATTTTGTTCAAAATGGGTCCGGAAAGTCCAACCTGCAAAAAAAAAAAAAGTTATTCCCAAGCCCTATAAAAAAATAATGTGTTTGTTGAAAGTTAACCAACTTTGGTCTCATCTGTATTATAGGTAATTGGTTTTAGGGATCATGTAAGTAGCACTTCGAAAAAGGTCAACTTGGTCAAGTGTGATCATCATGTAGAAGTTGGTTACCTTTTATGCGATTAGCCCTTTTGGATGCGATGTGGATGACTTTCAACCCTTTTGACCAGTTCTAGACATTCGCTTTTATCTATTCGATCAAGAAACTTACCAATATGACTTGTAAAGACGGAATATTCTGAATCAACCCGTATACTCATAATGTATCTAAATTGACACTTCTAGTTCCAAAATGGAATAATAGACTATCAATATGGGACGGAGGGGGTATCTGGTTTCATCTATAACAATGGTAGCCAAAAACGTGTCAAATAAAGGAATGTACTTTTTAATTATTTTAGAAGACAGATTCATCGTTGACTAGGTATCAACGTGTTATACATTAAGTATACAACATTAAGTAGTATTCTTTCTGGTTTCATTTACATTATTCTGACACGGTTATAGTTGTAATTGTTATATATACATGCGACCATGTACATACTTATCTAGCCTATAAAGTAGCCTTATTTATGGCTTCAGCTAACGTATGTATTTAACGTTTTTTTAGATTGTAGGTTCTCTCCTTCACGAGAGCATGGATTTTTTTAATGCTGGCATAACATCTATATCTGGAAACCTGGTTAGCCACTCCAACTTTATTCCATTTAGTATTACCTCTATTTATTAGCTTCATTCAATTATCATACACTTCATCTTGACAACCATTTACTTATCAAAAGGTTTGATTTGGGTTATGGTTTATCTACAACAATTTAATGCGGTAAATCAAAAATAGTAAGATTAAAGGAAACCGGTCAGGATCCGAAGTATATTATTTGCTGAAAATATTATGATATGCATTCATATTTGACACTATTGTTGTAAATATTATGATATGCATTCATTTTTGACACTGATTATGTATATATAAGGTTAGAAGTATTTGGACGGACAAAGTGATTCAAATCAACACAACCCGACATGTTTTGTGATGTATAATAAACATATTCGTTTGACCTGTTACTCGACCTAAACAACCCACCCATTTTGACATGTTAAGCAACCTAAACAACCCACCTATATGTGTACTTTGTTGTATTATACCGGTTTCCATATTTCCTTACTTTGTTCCCATCACATATATTTGAAATTCGTTCAGGTAATTGTTATTATAACCGTTTTTATCTGTTATTATAGAATTAAGGCTTCAATTCTCATATATATTAATAGTCATCTGCATTAGGTTTATTTAAAATCTATGCCGATTATGAAGATTAATGTACTACCTATAGCAGTTGATGTATATTGCATATGATTATTCCGATTGTTTGAACAACTTTTTACAGCGATACTCTGAACAAAAATCTTGATAGAAATGTAATTAGGATACAACTAGTTACAATCGCTATGATTACTCAAAAAATTCTCTCTAATTCTTATGTTTGTTTAACATTCATCATCTGTATACTAAAATAAGGATTGGATAGAATGTTTTAATTAATCATAATGATTCTAATTAGCTGCATCTCAATTACATTTCTATTAATATTCATGTTCGTAGTACCGCACGAAAAAGTTGTTCAAACAATCGGAATCATCATATGCAATATACATCAACCTCTATGGGTTTCATAACCTGCATAAATATTAAATAAATCTAATGCGAAACTCTGTTAATCTATCATAATCGAAGCTTTAATTTTATAATAACAAATGAAAACGATTATAATAATAATTACATGAATGAGTTTTGGATATATGTGATGTGAACAATGTAAAAAAATATGGAAATCAGAATACAACAAAGTACACATATGGGTGGGTTGTTTAGGTTGGATAACGGGTCAATATGGGTGGGTTGTTTAGGTCGTATAACATGTCAAGCGGATAATAAAGCTTTGTCATTGATCCAGCTAATATTGATCACCCCAACACATCGGTACAAGAGTCTTCTTGGTTGGTTCACTATTATTCAAGGCATCGAATGCCCTTTCGGTTCTTGATCAAGTTTCATTTCAAGAGATCACATTATTTAACGGTTGTGTTGGTCTTGATCTTCTCCTATTAAGAATGATAATGGTATATATGAGTTGAAACTGTAAGTTTGACATCATCTTTAAAGTCAACATGTTTGTGTTCTGCATGTCAACACAAGGTTTGTAGAGTTTGTTATGCTATTCTTCTCCGAAATATTGGTGGTGGATCAAGTTGTAATGACATGGATGGTGTTTTTTACAAGGGTGGTTGTGATGATAGTGTTCTCGATGCATTAACTTTGGACTATATTCGAGTTTTATCAGTCATTAACGAAGCTGTCATGCTGAACGTGCTACTACTTATAAGGCTTTGGGTTGAATGGTAGGGAATAATTATATCTCCCCTTCAAATAAATATGGAACAACCACTGTTGTAAAACTCAGCCATCTCGGCTGAGTTTTTAGGGATTTCTTGGTTTAGATCACCAGTCGAGTTCTCGGTGCCCAGCTCGGTCAATACGGGGTCAACGGCCGAGTTTCTCGATCAACTTGAGGATTTCTGGGCCAACTTAGGGAGTTCTCAGTCACTCAGTACTTGGAAACTAGTTCAAAAACTCGGCAACTCGGTAAAATATTTGCAAAATAGTCCAAGTCTATTAGAATTTATATTAAACCATATATATTTATATTAAAAAGCTAAAAAGTCAACGTAACAACACCCGAGTTCTTCCCGAGATGCCGAGAACTCTCCAAAAATGCCCGACCGAGTTCCGAGTTCTCCAACCTTGGGAATAACAATTGCTAAGTGGAGAGGAATCATTAGCCGAGTTCCCATTCAGAAGCTTTTTGCACTCGGTTTCATCTATCCTTTGGTTTCTAAACGATGAACACTAGAGGTAGCAATATCTAGCCATTTGTAATATCTATCCCATTCAGAAGCTTTTTGCACTCGGTTTCATCTATCCCCGTCGATAGTATAGGGCCCGACATTCCTCTTTAAGAAAAGGAAAAGTTCGAATGATAGTAAGGATTCTACGCGACTTTATCCTTGAACATTTTCAAATCCTATATTGGATCATAAATCAGATTTGGTTTCAAGTTAAGCATGGGTCAAAGAACTAAACTGCAAAACGAATTTAGATACCAACAACTATTTTTAATTGCTACTATGATCTTATAGGATCATCCCCAATTCATCTGATGGGTTCGTAGTCTACTTAATCATTGAAGACAAGAAGAAGGCGATCCCTTCCATCCACCATATTGCCCTCTTGGCGAAGAACCTGAAGCACTTACCGGCGAACCTGTTCGTGATACTATTTTCTCTCTCATTTTCAGGGTATCTCGTCATGACTATATACTATCTCAAATTCTAGATCTTATTCATCCGCTCGTTCCGACCGACAATCATCCAGTAGTAATAAGTTAACGAAATTCGCGCTCGAGTAATCAATTTGGAGAATATGGTGCAAAACGTACCAGCTTCAACAACACCACCGACACCAACAGTACCACCAACAACCCAAGTTTCAACATCACACGTCTCAACATCACAATTCATAACTCGAACTTAATCATCGTTCTACGAATCGTTTTACATCAGTTATCTTCGTTTGACATGGCAATTATGTAATCTCTAATGTTTTAGAGATTATATATTCTCGTTCTAACGGCAAAGCAAATGAGATTAATATCATATTAACTCATTAAATCCATGATTACATCTGAAAAAAATATATATGTATATATGTTTTTATAAAGATTGTAAATAAAAATTCTTTTGTACAAACTGTTAATGGTGAAAATATTTTAACGGGTAGGTAATACCCGAGGAATATTTAGATTTCACATTAATAAGTTACATTGTACATTCGTCGAATCTGATTCAACGGTCATTTACTATCCTACTTACATCCACACATATACGTATTCGTTCACCAAAGAACAACTATTTTCATTCAAATTTAAATTTCCTAATTGGATTTTGACTTATCAGAATCCAACAAGTGGCATAATGAAGAAAACATTGGACAAAATAAAATTTATTAGAAACAAACAAATTAACTATGAGAAATTTTATTAAGAATTCACGCTAACAAAATCCTAGCTAACTGTTCCTAGCTAACTGTTAATTCCATACTACATTTTATTTATCGCAATTTATGTATCGCAATTTATTTATCTCAATTTTAATTTTTCCCCTTTTTTTTATTTATCGCAATTTATGTATCGCAATTTATTTATCGCAATTTTAATTCTTCCCAATGTTATTAGTCCACAGTTAGTAGTCCGCAATTTTAATTCTAGCAATTTTATTTATCGTCATTTAAATTCTGTTATTTATTTTACGCACTTTAAATATCGGGACACGTATACAATGTTTTGACATATCATATTGACGTCATCTATATATATTATTTGGAATAACCATAGACACTCTATATACAGTAATGCTCCAGTTAGCTATACAGGGTTGAGGTTGATTCTCAAATAATATATATACTTTGAGTTGTGATCGAGTCTGAGACATGTATACAATGGGTCACGATACGTATTAATTAATTCAAATATTATATATTAAACTATATATGAACTGTTGAGCTACTAATTGTGGACTACTAACTGTGGACTAATAACATTGGACAATTAAAATGAATTAAAATATTGATTATAACATATGAAACTAAACATTTCTTCAAGTATGCCACTTGATCTCATCTTAAACCTCATTTGTATCTTGACAATTACAATCTGCGTTCAAACCTTTCACGATTCTTGAAAACACCTCAATCGAGATGATGATCTAACCACATGTTATTCACAGTCATGCACCTAGGAGAACTTCCGGAATCCAAGTAGAAGTTTAACACGAATCTATGATCCATTGGCGTGTTATTACCGAAAATAACTTTACAATACCTCTCCAAAGTAGCCAATTTTGTCACAGCTCCAGCAAGTCAACTTCGATTTTTTCAATCGTACTAGTTTTATTATAACCTTGATGTATACGATTTCCCTTTCGTCATCGTTACCGGGGAACCGTTTATATATCACTACAGTAGCAGTAAACTTACCAACAACTTCGTTGATCTTTGACTTTCCGAAAAATCATTATATTTATCAAAACCCTATCTACATCTTATAACGAGAATTGTCATACCAATTACCGAGAACTAGCAATCAGTATTTTGAAATCTTGCAGCGTTACTACATCAACAGTTATATGTATACATATAACATTTATCTCTTAGAATTATGACCTTCAATTCTGAATTTCTGAAAGCACCAAGTCTATGAATCAATACTCCAAATTTTGAAAATGCTGATGAAGCAACAAAAACTGTAAATGACCTTAACATTCAAAAGTATGATGATAAAGAATGGAGTGTTGGAAAACTCAATAGAAAATTTAGTACCGAAAAGCGGATTATGCGAAACTATGAAGGAGGCCGTAGATAAATTACAAAAACTAAACTTGCCTTCAAAGAATCCAAATGATTCAGCATCTGCTGAAGTCATTAACGAATACCTTGCTCCTGACTCTAAACTTTTACGGACAATCTTTATCATCATCCATCGATATCAGAAATTCTAAGATATCATTGTATCTTTCATTATAAATATCCTCGATATTTCTGAAGATATTTTCATAACTATTCTTATCTGAAATCATTTACCTCCTCGCGTTATCTGTATTACGTTATAAAGGAAACTGTTTAGTTTATATATTCTGTAAACCTTCGAGTCTAAATTATGAATGTTTTTGAAGTAGTGTTGGGAATTGAAGCATGAGTTAGTATAATATAATGACACTTGATCAACGTGATTATATTACAGTAAGTCATGCTGAGTTCTAATGAAACATGATGATTCACAGATCATAACGTCATCTAGTGCCATGTTACACGACTATTAAATTCTACCTAATCTAGAACATAATTTCTTGATGGTACAAACATATCAAGAACATAATTTCTTGATAGTTCTATCTTTTTCGAATTCTCTGATAATTTAACAAGTCAAATCATGCTATTACCAGCTCTTTCTTAGAACGTTAGCCATGATCATTCGTAATTCAAAGATTAATCTAAGAAACCGAGACGTCCTAATTGCTTTAATTTAAGTCGGGAAGAAAACAAAAGCATGAAGCTTCAAAATATAAGGGAAGATATAAAGCCCAACAACAACACATAAATTACAAACCATGGATGTCAATGTTTACCGCAACATAAAGACACGGGAGAATTAAAAACACTATAACCCCAAAGGCGAAGTAGAAGTAAACGGATTCCTCCGATGGAAGTTGGAAAATGAGAATGATTGTTGCGATAATCAGGATAAGGACGAGGATCAGAACTGGATTAAGCATTTTCACAATCTTTTGAATTTGGAAATTGAGTATAGGAGTGGTAAAAGTAATGGAACGGAAAAAGTTTAATTTATAATTGAAATATCAGACAAAGTAATCGAGGCAGATCACCGTATTTAATTATAGAGATCTTAATTCGCCAAAGAATCAAATCTTTTAGATTTCAAAGATTTTCTTTAAATCCCTTGAAATCCGGAAATTAACCGTGACTACGTCACTGGTTAAGTCAAACCTGCATTTACTCATTTCACTCTTTTGTGATAACTTCACTCGTACTCTTCACATAATCAAATTATTTTATCCATATTACTCATTGATGGTAAAACTTTAAATTCCAAATCATATGCGTCACGAAAACATACTTATTGTCAGCCATGATGATCCCACTCAAATTTCGGGACGAAATTTCTTTAACGGGTAGGTACTGTGACGACCCGAAAATTTTCGACTAAATTTAAAACTTAATCTTAATATGATTTCGACACGATAAGCAAAGTCTGTTAAACCTAGTCTCAAAATTTTTGAATTATTTATATGGATTCGGTTAACCTTTGACTATCCCCGACGATTCACGAACAATTGTTGTAAATATATATATATATATATATATATATATATATATATATATATATATATATATATATATATATATATATATATATATATATATATATATATATATATATATATATGTATGTATGTATATATATATATATATATATATATATATATATATATATATATATATATATGTATTGTAAATAATAAGATGTAATTAAATCATTAGAATTAAATATGTAAAATAATTTACAAGATAAGAAAGTTGTTATTAAAATAAATTTATGTATAGATATAAAGGATTTATATAATAATTATTATCATATGTATATTAAAATATATATGTACGAGTTACAAATATTATATGTTGAAATTTATTTTCATGATGAAAGAATATATATATATATATATAATAATTATTTATAAAACATTTATAATTTCATATTTACAAAATGATACAAGCACATATTATATAATGATAGATATTTATATTAAAATGTATAAATATTAAATATTCAATATAAGTTATTTTATATATATATATATATATATATATATATATATATATATATATATATATATATATATATATATATATATATATATATATATATATATATATATATATATATATATATATATATATATATATAATTATTAAATATTACAAAATTAATAAATTGTAATATTAATTAAAATATACTTATTATATTAATTAATACTTTCATTAATATTATTAATATCAATATTAATATATATATATATATATAATTATTAAATATTACATAATTAATTAATAAATTGTAATATTAATTAAAATATACTTATTATATTAATTAATCCTTTCATTAATATTATTAATATCAATATTAATATTAATATTATTATTATTATTATAATTTTTATATGAATATGATACATATATATATATATATATATATATATATATATATATATATATATATATATATATATATATATATATATAATTATTAAATATTACATAATTAATAAATTGTAATATTAATTAAAATATACTTATTATATTAATTAATACTTTCATTAATATTATTAATATCAATATTAATATTAATATTAATATTATTATTATAATTTTTATATGAATATGATACACATAATTTATTATAATTATTAATAATATCATTGTAATTATTATTATTATTATTATTAATATTTCTTTTATTACTAATATTAGTATCTTATTATCAGTATTATAAATAGAATTAGTAAATGTTAATATAATTTATGTATTTAATTAATCAGATAGTAACAAAAACGGTTCCAAGTCTTTTTCTACTTTTAAATTCTCGTGTTCGTGATTGATTTTGTCGACGATTATTTTGCTATAAAACAAACGGGAAATCAATCAATCCTTCATTTTTCTATTAACGCCTATCAATTATAAATCGTAAATACTTCATTTCATTGAATTAAAATGAGTCATTTATTTTTATTTTTTTTGTTACAGCTCAATATACTCCGTTTCATATTTTTTTTTTTCTTCAAAACTAGAAATCGAATTAATTGTTAAATACTAGAATTGCAGAGTTGTTAAGAATCCTTTATGTAAACTCTCTGCAAATTTTCAAAACTCAATTCATGTTATCAAGTTTAAATTGTCGAGTCAAACTTTAGTTTCAAAAAAAGTCAAAGTTTTGTTCATCAAGAAATTAGAAATCGTTGTGATGTTTCTGTTAAAATTGATGAGTCAGAGAGATTATACGAACCATTTAGAAACTATTTTGTGTTGTAATCTTTGTCTAAAAAGCTTTCAAAAATCGAAATCAAGATTTATTAAAAAAAATACCGTGATAGCAGTAGCAGTGCAGTTATATATATATATATATATATATATATATATATATATATATATATATATATATATATATATATATATATATATATATATATATATATATATATATATATATATATATATATTTTGTTTTCAAATCATTCAAGAACCATTATAGGTTGATTATATTTCGGTTGAAAGTTCAAAAATAAAAATCTATTGCTCGTAATTAAATTGTTGAGCTTTGGCCGATTTGATTTCATTGAAGTGAAGAAGGAGTGAAACAGAAATATATACGATTTATAGTTATAAAAAGGAAGACTATATTAGATAAAAAGAAACGGAGTATTGGTGAGGGGTGTTAGCGAGTTAACGAGAGGTCTTGGGTTCGAGCCCGGCTTGGGACATTTTTTTTAAACTGAGTTCTTTTGAAGGTTCGTGAATCTGAGGTCAACCTTGCATTGTTCAGTTTCGTCGTAGGAATATTTTTACTACAAAATATTGGATTGTGAGTTTCATTTGCTCCCTTTTACTCAATACATTTTTGGACTGTGAATTCATGCATAGTTGATGTGCGCAGAGATGTATATAAAATAGATTTATTTTTACAACGAAATACTATTAAATATGATACAATCTTACACAAGATATTTATTTATTTATAGAATGGATATACTTAAACCTTGGTACAACACTTATAGGCAGTGTACCTAATCGTACAGTAGTGTAGTTTTTAGTAAGTCCGGTTCGTTCCACAGGGAAAAAATCTTTAAACAAAGCTTAACGCTATATTAGTTTTAATTTATAAAAATACAAATATATAAATAAGTAATATTATTATTATAAAGGAGGGTTTTTACCATTTAATGACCGGTTTGTCGATTTTTAAAACTTTAGACGCTGTTAAAACCTAATGTAAAATATTAAAAATAAATACAAGACTTAATTTAAAGCGTAAAGTAAATAAGGATAATGAAATTGCGATAAATAAAAGTGCGATAAAATAAAATTGCTATAATTAAAAAGTACGATAATTAAAAGTGCAATTAAATACAATAACAATAAATAAAAGTGCGATAATTAGAAGTGTAATTAAATATAAAATAAAGGAAATTAAATATGAAATAAAAGAATTATGCTTATTTAAACTTCCGTAATCATGATGTTTGACGTGTTAATTTTAGTTTTATGCCCATGAGTTAATTGTCCTTTGTCCTGGATTATTTAATATGTCCGTCTGGTTTTTGTCCATAACAGTCCATCAGTCATAAATATAAAGTGCGAGTATCCTCGTCAAATTATCCTTATACCCGAAGTTAAATATTCTAACTAATTGGGGACTTAAACTGTAACAAGATTTTAATACTTTGTTTAATAATTACACCAGGATATCGATTGCGTGTAACACAAGGTTTTAATACTTTGTTATCAATTATGCCAAGTGTCCTTATACATAATTTCACCCCTGTTTTAATAATTCTAGTGACTATTAATCCATTCCCGTGTCCGGTTAAATGAACGATTATTCGTACATATAAATACCCCGCCCATCGTGTCCGATCGAGTGTATATGGTTATTTATAGGGACGTCCAATTGTAAATCTTTATATTAAAATTAACAAATTATCATTTAGTTAAACAAATATAAAGCCCATTAATAGCCCATAGTCTAATTTCCACAAGTGTCGTTCTTTTGTCCAAACCCCAATTATGGTACAAAGCCCAATTACCCAATTTTAGTAATTAGCCCAACATCATGATTACTTCGGATTAAATAAGCATAATAATAACTTAGCTACGAGACATTAAATTAAAAAGGTTGAACATAACTTACAATGATTAAAAATAGCGTAGCTTTACACGGACAGAATTTCTACTTACACCCTTACAACATTCACTAACATACCCTTATTATTAGAATTTAAAATTAAAATTAAAATTAAAATATAATATATATATATATATATATATATATATATATATATATATATATATATATATATATATATATATATATATATATATATATATATATATACACACGTTTACATATAGATAGAGAGATTGATGGATGATATTGATGAACCAAACACGCGTTTTTATAGGGCATGTGGGCTGGAAAAGGTTCTCATGCGATCGCATGAGCTTTGCCCTTCAGGCTCATGCGATCGCATGGCCAGCTGGGGAGGCTCAAAAGTCAAAAATGTGGGCTGCTTATTTATTTATTATATAATATAATATATATAATTAAATTTAATTATATATATATTATATTATATTCTTGTACTCCGTTGATTTGTAATTTTTAGTCCGTTGCGTCGAGCGTTGAGAGTTGACTCTGGTCCCGGTTCTGGATTTTCGAACGTCCTTGCGTATAATTTAATATCTTGTACTTTGCGTTTTGAATCTTGTACTCTTGTAATTTTGAGACGTTTCTTATCAATAATTGGAACCTCTTTGATTGTACTTTGTACTTTTGAGCTTTTTGGTAGTTTGCGTCTTCAATTCGTCGAATCTGTCTTTTGTCTTCACCTTTTATTATTTAAACGAATATCACTTGTAAATAGAACAATTGCAACTAAAAGCTTGTCTTTCTTGAAGGATAATGCTATGAAATATATGTTCGTTTTTAGCATTATCAAATATTCTCACACTTGAGCGTTGCTTGTCCTCAAGCAATATAGTCTTGAAATACTAGAATCACTTCTTTATTCTTCACACTTTATACATTAGTGATTTCTATACGGCGGTATAAACAATGGTAGTAACGATGTGGTTTACAGTCCCACATGACT
The DNA here is from genome assembly GCF_046630445.1 of Rutidosis leptorrhynchoides. Taxonomy (NCBI): domain Eukaryota; kingdom Viridiplantae; phylum Streptophyta; class Magnoliopsida; order Asterales; family Asteraceae; genus Rutidosis; species Rutidosis leptorrhynchoides. The sequence continues at coordinate 236,973,117 of NC_092336.1, forward strand.
TATAAAAATTTAGATCCTTAAAGAAATAGGATCTTTATGAAAACATTTGATCTTTTGAAAATTAAATCTAGCTTTTACCCTAGATAAGTTTTCCGGAATAACCCTTCACCGGTGTTTGCAAAATATTTTTGTGGGTTTGGTGGGTTTCATATTTGAAATTTTTAGCTCAAAACTTGTGGTTTTGTGTCACCCACTTGCTAACCTTGTATTGGGAAAGCAACACGTCCAGTATACTTGCTCCGTATATTACCTTTCAGTAAACTACCGTCCGGTTGTAAAGGAAAGCGTTGAACAAGCAACTGTTAAGGCAATGTCCCCTGACATGCTTTTAATTATGGTCTATAACGTGTCGGACGCAATTACTATCCTTGGTAGGAGCAATAGTAAAGCTCACCCTTATAATTTTCCGGTCTGGCACAAGGTCCTGTCTTTGACCATGCTATGCAACCACCGTTCTTGCGGTTGACACCCGATTTAGTTCAGGTGACCTAATGAATTCCAGGTGAATTCCTAGGATTTTACGTTCAATGGTAATGAACGCATTGAAAATGGGTTTTCAGAAAACAAATCGGTTTTAATTTTGATCAAAATATTTTCTCGTTCAAGCTCGAGTTTAGATATCATTGAATTCCATGAGTTTGTAATTCTCAATCTTTAAGGTCAATCTCTAGGATTGAGTAATATCAGGCTTAAAAGCTGATTTTTAATCTTTAAGGAGATTATCCTTTCTGGGGATCTGATTCATTAGTCTTATCCAGCTAATTTGCACGGCGTTCTCCCCATTTTACGAGACAGATCCTCTCATGGTTAGGATAAGTCTGACCACTTGACGACCCTGTTTGATGCTGAGGTCCGTGGATTTCCTGCTGATTTTAGTGATGACTTTTCTAGATTTTTCGTCAACCTACAGCTGGTCTGGACGACAACTTCATGACCTAAATCAAGAAGCGCGTGACTTTTTCGGAAGACTTTACTTCCTTTTAATGATGAAATTGATTCATCGTGTAGATTCATCTTTCTTACAGTAAATCGGGTAAAACTGTTTAGTTTAGTCCAAAGCAAAAGTATCTTTAATTATTTGTTACAGAAATATGTGACATATGTTTAAAATAACTTAGTAAATTTTCCCACACTTGGCTTTTATTTTTCCTTTTATTGTCCTCTATTCCATTTTAAATGAATTTTAACATTTTAGTTTGTTTATCAATTTATGTCCTTTCCAAGGTAACAATAATTTCGGTGTTAACACCTAGTTTTATCGTTCATAAATATGTATAAACATGATTTTGAATTCATTTAATTGAAAATTTTGAAAATTTTTACTAGAATTAGGTAGTCAGTATATAAGACTATGGCTGTTCTTTGTTATCAGAGAGCACTAGATTCTAATACAACTACTGCGTTACTAGTATTTTTAATGGTAACCAAGTGTTTAAATAAAACTTTTTTTTTAAATCCGAAAGAATTTAACCCCTTCCCACACTTAAGATCTTGCAATGCCCTCATTTGCAAGAAATCAGTAACAATTTAAATTATTGAGGGTGATTAGCGTAGAAAAATGATTAAATTTTACCAAAGTTTTCAAACATATTGGCGTTTGTTTGCTGAATGATAAATGGTGCACATCATTTGTTCATTCCGTCTTATTGTTACATCACATTTGTTTTTCGTTTTGTCGTCAAAATTACTAGCTTTTGCTGAACTTAATGCCAGTCTTTGAAAATGCGCTGTTTTACCCTGTTTTGTACAATCGACAATATACATACATACAAATATAAACATGCATGGCAATTTGAAATGGGACTTAATATCCCACTTTCAAATCCTAAATGTAAAATATTAGTACACAATAAAAATGATAAAAATTACACAAATATATCCAATAACATAAGTTTAAACATGAAAAAGTCAAAAGATAAAAACATAAAAATCATAAAAATAACCAAATGGAACCAAATCAGTCTGGATAGGGGTTCCAGTTCATCTCGTCAGGTGTGTTCCATTGTTGGTTATAGGTGTTCTGATAGGCTTGGTTATAGTCATACCGGTTAAAGGGTGGTCGGATGTCGGGGCTGTGTGGCGGAAATTAAGCAGGTCGAGTAGGCACGTAATTATTTTGTACCTGATATGATAGCTGGCTCATGATTTGGTGCTGATGAAGTAACCAGCTATCGTGTTGGCGTCGCCTATAATCCTCGTATACTCGCTCGGAGTTCCACTGCTCGTACATACTATGTCTGGCCGCGCTCGTCATTGATTCCTCATCTATACGAACGTGGACGTCAAGAATAGCATCTCGAATGACATCCCTAATGTCTTCTGCTTCCTCCATTTCTTCGTCTGAACCCCTTTCTACCTGTGGATGATTACCTTCATAGGGAAGTGCCTGGTTGCGTCTACTCTTCAATACCTTAGCACCTACATAAACCCGCAATCCTATGGTCTCATCCTGTTCTCTACAAAGCTGTAATGGACCCCCTCGGTTCCTATCAACACCTAAATACTCTCCAATGAGAGTAACAAAAATACCTCCTCCTATTATACTCCCTTCCTGCATTCCTTCTACCATTTTAGATAAATAAAAATCAACATAGTAAGGGATATTAACAAAGCTTCTCGGATCCCGAATACACTTTAGGTAGAATAAATCATGTAAGGTCAGTTTCTCCTTATTGTGACCTCTTTGTGTAATCGAGTTAGCCAAAAATCTATGAATCACACGAAGCTCTGCTTTGTTAATATGTAAGTAGGAGTGTTTCCCTCCTAGTGTAAAAACATTATAGTTTGACATACGCCTCCAAACGGCGTCAGCGTCAAAGTTCCTATCTACCCTTTCACCCCGATAAATCAAACTCATACAATCGGGTAGTAGCAATTCACTAGGAGTGTAAATCTGTAATGCCCTGGCCATGTCCATCATGGACATCCTGTACATCCTACCGCCAAGGATAAATCTAAGAAAACTTCTATCATCTAACCTATCTACATCTACATTTAACGCTATAGTACTCATCAACTCAACACACCATTCCTTATATACAGGTCTATGAATGGTGAAAAGACGTATCCAATCTGTAAAAGAAGAACTGCCATACCTTTGTACCAAATGCTGTCTAACACGGTCAGCTAGATGGACCGTTTCCAAAGGATTCCAATCAATTACCCTTGGCACCTCTACCTCTTTTGTTACTAATTTGAACTTATTATTTTGATATGATGGATAATCTCTCCATCGTCTATCGAATCTCAAATTAGGATGCAATGTGTGTTCCGGAATTATTGGGTATTCTACAGGTGGATGTGGCAGAAATACTGTCAATTCATTAGGTAACTGTAGCGGATCATAATAGGGTACATGCTGTTCAGGTTGATGTTGTGGTTCCTGTTGTGGTTGTTGTTCAGGTTCATATTGCATTTCTGGTTCTGGAGCTGGAGCAGGCTGTCTAGATGATGATGCTCCTGAACCACCAGTATCGGCTTTCTGCAAAACACATTAAACACAAAGTTTGTGCATCCAAGTATGCATTAGTGTTAGCAAAATAACAATTTAAAACAATCACAATAACATGTTAAATCAAAATTAAACTTATACACATTTTCACAATTTTTCACAATTCTACACTTTTTCAAATAAGCACATATGAAAATGTAGACAAAGTTCATAAGCTTTTAACTCAAATAACATGTCAAAATGGTCATTACTAACAATTAAACAAGTCTCAATTGGCAATTATATCAAATTAATCAAGTTCATGAATTTTCACCTAAAAAGTCCACTTTATTCTTTAAAAATCATGTTTAGGATCAATGTTTGGATCATTTAACTACCTAAATATGTTACATTACTCAATTTAGCAATAATTCATGACAAAAATCGGCCATAACCTGTTTATATCAAAAAGCCCCAAATTGCTCAAGAACACAAACCCTAGATTTCTAAAAATTTTGAAGTTTTTGGCTTCAAATCATGTTAAATAGCATCATTCTAGGTTATACATGCATAAAATATTAACAATTTAACACTAATTACACTAGAAATCAACAAAATTGTATGAGGTAAAATATTGGTAATTATCACAAAAACTAGAAAATTTATGAGTTTAGGGGTGTAATTTTTACCTTTTTGCTGAAGAATGAGAATCTAGGCATGATTAGAGCAAGAAAAATGATGAATTATGGTGGAAAAATGATGAAATTTGAGAGGATTTTGAGTGTTTTTCGTGTATGTATGTGTGTTGTGGTGTAGAAGACAGCTCGCTGGAAGTTTTGTATCAGGCATGTTTTCCAGCTCCATGCGATCGCATGGAGTTGGAGTGCAATACCCATGCGATCGCATGGGTATCCGGGAACAGTGTTTCAGGCTTTTTTTTTTTTTTTATAAAACCTTAAGCTAAATAAAACATAAAATTAATATAATTTTAAAAATTTGTTTCTTTTTAGGAGCGAGGGTGTTTCGGATCGTTGTCCTATTCCGTCCCTCGACAAAATTTTAAAATTTGTCAATTCGAAGCGTGGTTTTAAAAAGTAAAGATTTTTGGGTTTTTTAATGTTTTTGGCATACTTTAATTCAATAAGATTAAAAATAATGATAATAAAAGTTCTCGTCCCTCCCTCGGGTAAAGCAATTTCGGTTCAATGACCTAGTCTTCAACTCACGACGAATTTTAAAAATCATATTTTTAACTTAACGAAATAAAGTGAATTTTTGTTTTTAAATTCACACCAAACTTAAATTTAAAATGTATAAAATTAAAAATTCATATTTTAAAAATTAAAAAATCACACCAAACTTATATTATATTTTTGTTTTTATACATACAAACTTATATTAAAAATATTAATTTTCCAAATATTTACAATTTTAAATATATTGATTTAAAAAGTTTACAATATCAATTTAAGATTTATATATTAATTTTAAAAACATGGTAAAATAAAATTAAAAATCTTTTTGGATTTTATCCCACTTTAATCAATCAAATATTATCAAAAATATGCACTCCTCTTTTCGGTAAAGTAATTTCGGTTCCATGACCTAATTTAACTCATGACGAATTTTTGAAATATTTTGGGTTGATTGATTAAAGATATTTATACCTTAAGAATAAACGTTAAATTTCGCAGTGATGTAATAAATTTTTATATGATATCAATAATTTCGGTCGCAAGACCTAATTTTATTGAATACCAATTTAATACTTTATAGCGAACAAATTAGCGTTTATTATCAAAAGGTTAAAAATAAAAATAAAAATAAAAATGAAAACTGTACAAACTTACCTGTGAAATATATTTCTTAGTGATATGCTTTAGCCCACTCATAAAATAGTCGGAATAATTGGTTTTCCGTGGCTACATAGGCGTAACCTCGAGCATTTAACGTTTTTTCTTCTAAACATATGAACGGTCCGTCTCTGCATAAAGTAACAAATCCGGTATTTGAATAGGTTTGATTATTTGAACATTTACCTTCGTGTGACCATTTTCCGCATTTGTGACATTTTTCAAGGTGTCGTGCTCTTCTTTTCGATGCGGATTTTGATTTTCCTTTACCAAATTGTAACTTATTATCTTCGCATCTGGATTCTTTTCTTACTCCGTCCAATTTTTCTCTGATTACTGATACCAGTTCACTCGGAAGTGTGTCATTATTACGTTTATTAATCAAAGCGTGTAGCATTAGACCATGGTTTAGTTCACAGGAAGTCTTCATTTCGTAAAAACCTAAAAAAATAAAAATTCAGAATGGGGGGAGAAGACTAGTTCTTTAGGGTCTGCTAGGGAAAGACCATTCGGGTTCCATTTTCGAGAACTACAAGAAAACAGAAAATCTAACTCTAACAGAAATACATATTATCCTTAAAAGACTTGATTCTCCCCACACTTAGTTAGCTGTGGTATCGAAATTGTGATTGACTTCATTGTCAACTTCCATCGGACTATCTATGTAATGTTTAATTCTGTGACCATTAACCTTAAATTCAATCCCATTTGAATTTATTAATTCTACTGTTCCGTACGGGAAAACTCTTTTGACTATGAATGGTCCAGACCATCTTGATTTCAATTCAGGAAATAGCTTGAATCGTGAATTGAAAAGAAGAACTCTGTCTCCTTCCTTAAATTCTTTTGAACTTCTTATTCTTTTATCATGCCATTTCTTCGTTCTTTCTTTATAGATTAACGAATTTTCATATGCTTCATGTCTTAATTCTTCTAATTCGTTTAATTGACTTAATCGTAGACGTTTAGCTTCATGTAAATCAAGATTACATGTCTTCAAAGCACAAAATGCTTTGTGTTCAATTTCTACTGGAAGATGACATGCTTTTCCGTAAACGAGTTTAAAAGGTATGGTACCAATTGGAGTTTTGTAGGCTGTTCTAAAATCCCAGAGTGCATCCTCCAATTTAATGGACCATTCCTTCAGATTTGATCCTACGGTTTTTTCTAGAATACGTTTTAAAGCTCGGTTGGTATTTTCAACTTGTCCACTTGTCTGTGGATGATAAGCAGTGGAGATTTTATGAGTTACTCCATATCTTTTAAGAACTTTTTCAAGTTGATTATTACAGAAATGAGTTCCCCGATCACTTATTAAAGCTTTCGGTGTTCCAAACCTTGCAAAAAGACGTTTTAAAAAAATTGACTACAACTCGTGCATCGTTAGTTGGGAGTGCTTGTGCTTCCGCCCATTTAGATACATAATCAATGGCTACGAGAATATAGAGATTATTATGAGATTTTAGAAATGGACCCATAAAGTCAATACCCCAAATGTCAAATACTTCACATACTTGAATGACATTTTGTGGCATTTCATCACGTTGACTTATTTTTTCGGCCCTTTGGCAAGCATCACAGGATTTGCAAAGAAGGTGTGCGTCTTTGTAAATTGTAGGCCAATAGAATCCCGCATCATAAACTTTTCTTGCTGTGAGCTGAGGCCCATAATGCCCTCCTGTTGGTCCTGTATGACAATGGTTTAAAATTTGATTGGCTTCATCTCCGAATACACATCGGCGTATTATTCCATCTGGACAACTTTTAAACAAATGTGGATCTTCCCAGAAATAGTGTTTTATATCACTAAAGAATTTCTTTCGTTTTTGGTACGATAATCCTTTTTCAAGGAATCCACATACTAAGTAGTTTGCATAGTCTGCAAACCATGGAATTTCATTATAATCTATCTTCAATAGATATTCATCAGGAAAGTTGTCTTGTATGGCCGATTCATTTAGAACTTCTAATTCGGGATTTTCAAGACGAGAAAGATGATCAGCGGCGAGATTTTCTGCTCCTCTTTTATCTCGGATTTCAATATCGAACTCTTGTAAGAGTAAGATCCAACGGATTAATCGTGGTTTGGCATTTTGTTTCGAAAATAGGTATCTAAGAGCAGAATGGTCAGTATAGACTACCGTTTTAGCTAGAACGAGATATGAACGAAATTTGTCAAAAGCAAAGACAATTGCAAGGAGTTCTTTTTCAGTAGTTGTATAATTTGTTTGTGCTCCTTGTAACGTCTTACTAGCATAATATATAGGTTGAAATCATTTTTCAATCCTTTGTCCTAAAACGGCTCCCATTGCAAAATCACTTGCATCGCACATTAGTTCAAATGGTAGATTCCAATTTGGAGTTATCATGATCGGCGCATTAGTGAGTTTCTCTTTAAGAATATTAAAAGATTTAATGCATTCATCTGAAAAGATGAATGGACCATCTTTTTCTAGGAGTTTATTCATAGGAGTGGCAATTTTAGAAAAATCTTTTATGAAACGTCGGTAAAAACCGGCATGCCCTAGAAAACTCCTAATTCCTTTAATATTGGTGGGATGTGGAAGTTTAACAATTACATCTACTTTAGCTCTATCCACTTCAATTCCTTCCTTTGAGATTTTATGACCAAGAACGATGCCTTATTTAACCATGAAATGACATTTCTTCCAATTAAGTACTAGATTTGATTGTTCGCATCTAATCAGCATTCGTTCAAGATTAGCTAAACATGATTCAAATGTATCACCGAAGACTGAAAAGTCATCCATGAAAACTTCCATGCATTCTTCTATCATGTCATGAAAAATCGCCATCATGCACCTTTGAAAGGTTGCAGGGGCGTTGCAAAGTCCAAATGGCATGCGTTTGTAAGCAAAAGTACCATAAGAGCACGTGAATGTGGTTTTCTCTTGGTCTTCGGGTGCTATTGGAATTTGAAAATATCTGAAAAACCCATCAAGAAAACAATAGTAACTATTTCCGGCTAATCTTTCCAACATTTGATCAATAAAAGGTAAGGGAAAGTGATCTTTTCTGGTGGCGTCATTTAATTTTCTATAATCAATACAAACACGCCATCCTGTTACAGTCCTAGTAGGAATAAGCTCATTTTTCTCATTTGTAATGACAGTCATGCCACCCTTCTTAGGTACAGGCTTACCCATGGACTATCAGAAATTGGATAAATTAAACATGCATCTAGCAGTTTAATAATTTCTTTCTTAACTACATCTTGCATATTAGGATTTAGTCTTCGTTGGCGTTGCACATACGTTTTATGACCTTCTTACATAAGGATTTTATGTGTGCAATACGAAGGACTTATTCCTTTAATATCATGAATCTTCCATGCAATGGCTGGTTTATGAGCTTTCAACACAGAAATGAGTTGTGATTTCTCATTTTCAGTAAGAGAAGACGATATTATTACAGGTAATTCAGATTCACCATGTAAATAAGCGTATTCCAAATGGTTTGGAAGTGGCTTTAACTCTAATGTCAGAGGTTCTTCTATCAATGATTTATATCGATATCTGTCTTCTTCTTTTAGCATTTGAATTTCTTCTGTTGTTGGTTCATATCCATTAGCCATTAGTGTAGCTAACATTTCAGTTTCATCAATTGGTTCAGTTCCTTCTCCTAAAGAACATTCTCCTGTTCCTTGTAATTCTGAAAATTCTTTTAACAATTATGCATGTGATTCTATAGTTTTAATATAATAACATGTATCGTCTGCAGATTTCGGTTGTTGCATTGCTCTATCAACTGAAAAGGTAACACTCTCGTCCTCTATACTTAGGGTCAGTTTCTTACCAAACACGTCTATCATTGCTTTAGCCGTGTTTAAGAATGGTCTTCCTAATATGAGAGGAACTTGAGAATCTTCTTTCATGTCCAGAACAACAAAATCTACTGGAAATACTAAAGTACCAACTTTAACTAGCATGTTCTTCATTATCCCTCTAGGATATTTTATTGATCGATCGGCTAGTTGTATGCTTATTCTTGTTGGTTTCAATTCTCCAAGGTCTAGTTTAGCGTATAGTGAATACGGCATTAAATTTATACTAGCACCTAAATCTGCCAATGCTTCTATTGAACTAAGACTACCCAGAAAACATGGAATTGTGAAACTTCCTGGATCAGATAATTTTTCTGGTATCTTATTCAACAGCACTGCTAAACAATTAGCATTCATAGTAACGGCCGAGAGTTCTTCCATTTTCTTTCTATTTGTGATCAGATCTTTCAAGAATTTAGCATATCTAGGCATTCCTGAAATCACATCAATGAAAGGAAGATTGACATTTATTTGTTTAAACATATCCAAGAATTTGAATTGTTCGGCTTCAAGTCTTTCTTTTCTCAATTTACTTGGGTAAGGAAGTGGTGGTTGGTATGGTTTAACATAAGGTTTATCCTTAACTGTGTTATCTTCATTAACCTTTTCAACTACCGGTTCTTTTTCCTTATCTTGATCAGGTTGTGGTTCTTGTGGAGTAGGAATAGCTTCATCAGAAATTACAGGTATTTTAGGTGGTTTAAGTGTTGTACCACTTCTTGTGGTAATGGCTTTAGCTGTTTCATTTCGGGGGTTAGCATTTGTATCACTAGGTAGACTTTCCGGTTTTCTTTCACCTATTAACCTTGCTAGGTTACTTACTTCTTGTTCCAAATTTTGAATAGAAGCTTGTTGATTTCTAAATGCTTGAGCATTTTGTTCATTGGTTTGTTTTTGAGATGTGAAAAACTGCGTTTGAGTTTCAACTAGCTTCGTCATCATATCTTCTAAATTTGGCTTTTTATCATCGGTTTGTGGTGGTTTGTTTTGAAAATTAGGTCTTTGCTGATTGTAAGTATTATTGGATACTTGTTGATTGCTAGGACCTTGTTGGTTGTTGTATGGAACATTTCGATTATAATTCTGGTTTTGATTGTAAATCGGTCTTGGCGGTTGATAATTATTCTGATAATTATTTCCAGGCCTTTGGTTTATGTATGAAACATTCTTTCTTTGTTCCATTGTTAATTCAATACTGAGACAATCTTTTGTCAAATGTGGTCCTCCACACTGCTCACAACTAATTCGTATTGAGTGGATATCTTTAGTCATCTTTTCCATTCGTCTCTCGACAGCATCTATTTTTGCGGAAATGGAAACTAAGTCATGGCTAGAATCGGCTCTAGCTGCTTTAGATGATCTAACGATATCTTTTTCTTGGTGCCACTCATGTGAGTGGGAAGCAGTGTTATCAATAATTTTGTAAGCATCAGTTTCTGTTTTCTTCATAATGGAACCACCAGCTGCTATGTCGATGTCTTTCCTTGTAGTGATGTCGCATCCTTGGTAGAATATTTGTACTATTTGACAAGTGTCTAAACCATGTTGCGGACATCCTCTCAATAACTTTCCAAATCTTGTCCATGCCTCATATAGAGTTTCGTTTGGTTTCTGTGTGAACGTAACAGTTTCTCCTTGAAGTCTTACGGCTTTAGATGCCGGAAAGAATTGTTTAAGAAAATTTTCAACTAAAACATCCCATGTATCAATCGCCCCTTCAGGTAACGATTCCAACCAATCTTTGGCTTCTCCCTTTAAAGTCCAGAGAAATAACATGAGATATATCTGCTCATCCTCAACTTCTCTTATTTTAAATAGAGTGCAGATCCTATTAAAGGTACGAAGATGTTCATTTGGATCTTCCTTCGGCGCACCACTAAATTAGCATTGATTAGTCACCATGTGTAGAATTTGTCCTTTGATTTCATAATCTGGCGCATTAATGTCAGGATGAGTAATTGCGTGACCTTGGCCAGTGCGTTTAGCTCTCATTCGGTCTTCCATACTTAGAGGTTCCAGATTTTCCATGATTGAATTTGTTGAATCTGAATCACTAGAGGATTCTGATTTAATGGTTCGTTCCTCAACAATCTCTGTTTGAATGATTGGTGGTTTCGAAGGAAAGATTAATGGTTCAGGATCTATGAATCGTCCCTGAATATTCTCCGGATTCTCAATTGTGAGGTCGGGTTCAAAAAATGGATTATCGGAAATTTGAATTGGAGTACTTGGTCGACTGGATGACGATTCTAAAGAAAAATCAACGGCGGTAATATTAGCTAGATGTCTTGATCGAGTTACAGGTGGTGAACGTACAAAAGGTAGTGAACGTCTTGCTTGGTGCATTCGCTGAATATCCTATTAGTTTTTAAAAGGAAAGAAAAATTATATAAGTTATCCAATTAATAGACTTTTCTGATTTTGTCCACGTTTCGAATAGCCAAAAGATGCAGCAGAGGGGCAGTATTCGTTTGGTCTCAATATAATTGAGTACTGTTTGGCTCCAATAACCCGGTCCACGTACAAATCCAACTATTACTACGAACCAGAAAATTTTGATGTCTATCAATTTAACCACTTAAAATAAATTTTCGTGATTTTAAGAAATTTAGAGAAGAAATAGAATAAAAATCTATGTCCTAAAACTAGAATTGCGAGAAATAAGAAAGAAAAAGAGCACGTCGGAAAAGGTTGAAAAAGAAAAGGGTTGAAAAATAAAAGGCGTCGAAAAATAAGAAAGAAAAAGAGTAACTTATAAAATTTTAAAACACTCGACTAACCCAACCTTATTATTATCACTAACTTAAAATTAAAATTGCAAATTGAGATTACTAATTGGAGTGATAATTGATACATAGGTAAAAGGTGTCGAAAAATAAAAATAAGAAAGTAGCTCTTCGAAACTTAAAAAGGAACTAAAAACTAAGAATTAAAAGTTGCGTCTAAAAATATTAAAGCTTACAAGTAAAACTATATCCCAAATGGCAATAACTTAAAAAGGAACTAAAACTTAAAAAGTCGTCGCAAAATTCTAAAGCACCTAGATCTTAGTCTAAATAAAAAGCACTTAAGGGATTTTACGGCAAATCCTAAAAATCTAGAAATAAAAATAACTATGGCAAAAACTATATTTAAAACTAAATACGAGCGAAAAATACAAAAGTTACGCTAAAAACAAATAAAAAGGGACAAAATATAAAAATATACTAAAAGTTGTAAAAAGTACAAATTTTTATAAAAATATTATTTATATTATTTATTTTATAAAAGTATTAATTTTATAAATTATTTAAACTAATTAAACTAAATATACAAATTAAATAAATAAAATTAAATTAACTAATAAAATACTAAACCCTAATTAGGGTTTAAGTATAATTAATAATAATACTCCGTAATGATTACTGAATTAGGGTTGTTTGTGGCCTGTCAGAAGACCTCATGCGATCGCATGAGTTAATGCCTTCGGGCTCATGCGATCGCATGAGCTTGAATTTTGGGCCAGGCTACGGACTGCTACAGTAGCAGGCCCGAGAGTTTATTTTTTTTTTCTGTTTTAAATTCTGTTTTAAATATTTATATAATATAATTACAAAATATTTAAATAAAATTTATATTTTTATAAACTAAAATAAAAATAAAGAAACTTTATAAAACTTATATATTTAACAAACTCTTAAAAATATTTATATTTTTGTTTTTCTTTTTATATTTTTGAATATGTAAAACGTATTTTTACAAAAGTGTATTTTTTCTAAAAGTAAACTAGAAATAAAAATCTTTTTTTTTTTATATTTAGCGTTGCGCTTCCGGCTTTTAAGCTAGATTTTCGATCCCCGGCAGCGGCGCCAAAAATACTTGATGTGCGCAGAGGTGTATATAAAATGTAGTGACCCAAACTTTTCCATGTTTATATATATATTAAACGAAATTGTTATTTACATGATTAAGTGTTTCCAACATGTTAAGCAATCAAACTTGTTAAGACTTGATTAATTGAAATATGTTTCATATAGACAATTGACCACCCAAGTTGACCGGTGATTCACGAACGTTAAAACTTGTAAAAACTATATGATGACATATATATGGATATATATATATAGTTAACATGATACTATGATAAGTAAACATATCATTAAGTATATTAACAATGAACTACATATGTAAAAATAAGACTACTAACTTAATGATTTTTAAACGAGACATATATGTAACGATTATCGTTGTAAAGACATTTAATGTATATATATCATATTAAGAGATATTCATACATGATAATATCATGATAATATAATAATTTAAAATCTCATTTGATATTATAAGCATTGGGTTAACAACATTTAACAAGATCGTTAACCTAAAGGTTTCAAAACAACACTTACATGTAACGACTAACGATGACTTAACGACTCAGTTAAAATATATATACTGTAGTGTTTTAATATGTATTTATACACTTTTGAAAGACTTCAATACACTTATCAAAATACTTCTACTTAACAAAAATGTTTACAATTACATCCTCGTTCAGTTTCATCAACAATTCTACTCGTATGCACCCGTATTCGTACTCGTACAATACACAGCTTTTAGATGTATGTACTATTGGTATATACACTCCAATGATCAGCTCTTAGCAGCCCATGTGAGTCACCTAACACATGTGGGAACCATCATTTGGCAACTAGCATGAAATATCTCATAAAATTACAAAAATATGAGTAATCATTCATGACTTATTTACATGAAAACAAAATTACATATCCTTTATATCTAATCCATACACCAACGACCAAAAACACCTACAAACACTTTCATTCTTCAATTTTATTCATCTAATTGATCTCTCTCAAGTTCTATCTTCAAGTTCTAAGTGTTCTTCATAAATTCTACAAGTTCTAGTTACATAAAATTAAGAATACTTTCAAGTTTGCTAGCTCACTTCCAATCTTGTAAGGTGATCATCCAACCTCAAGAAATCTTTGTTTCTTACAGTAGGTTATCATTCTAATACAAGGTAATAATCATATTCAAACTTTGGTTCAATTTCTATAACTATAACAATCTTATTTCAAGTAATGATCTTACTTGAACTTGTTTTCGTGTCATGATTCTGCTTCGAGAACTTCGAGCCATCCAAGGATCCGTTGAAGCTAGATCCATTTTTCTCTTTTCCAGTAGGTTTATCCAAGGAACTTAAGGTAGTAATGATGTTCATAACATCATTCGATTCATACATATAAAGCTATCTTATTCGAAGGTTTAAACTTGTAATCACTAGAACATAGTTTAGTTAATTCTAAACTTGTTCGCAAATAAAAGTTAATCCTTATAACTTGAATTTTAAAATCAACTAAACACATGTTCTATATCTATATGATATGCTAACTTAATGATTTAAAACCTGAAAACACGAAAAACACCGTAAAACCGGATTTACGCCGTCGTAGTAACACCGCGGGCTGTTTTGAGTTAGTTAATTACAAACTATGATAAACTTTGATTTAAAAGTTGTTATTCTGAGAAAATGATTTTTATTATGAACATGAAACTATATCCAAAAATTATGGTTAAACTCAAAGTGGAAGTATGTTTTCTAAAATGGTCATCTAGACGTCGTTCTTTCGACTGAAATGACTACCTTTACAAAAATGACTTGTAACTTATTTTTCCGACTATAAACCTATACTTTTTCTGTTTAGATTCATAAAATAGAGTTCAATATGAAACCATAGCAATTTGATTCACTCAAAACGGATTTAAAATGAAGAAGTTATGGATAAAACAAGATTGGATAATTTTTCTCATTTTAGCTACGTGAAAATTGGTAACAAATCTATTCCAACCATAACTTAATCAACTTGTATTGTATATTATGTAATCTTGAGATACCATAGACACGTATACAATGTTTCGACCTATCATGTCGACACATCTATATATATTTCGGAACAACCATAGACACTCTATATGTGAATGTTGGAGTTAGCTATACAGGGTTGAGGTTGATTCCAAAATATATATAGTTTGAGTTGTGATCAATACTGAGATACGTATACACTGGGTCGAGGATTGATTCAGGATAATATTTATCGATTTATTTCTGTACATCTAACAGTGGACAATTAGTTGTAGGTTACTAACGAGGACAGCTGACTTAATAAACTTAAAACATCAAAATATATTAAAAGTGTTGTAAATATATTTTGAACATACTTTGATATATATGTATATATTGTTATAGGTTCGTGAATCAACCAGTGGCCAAGTCTTACTTCCCGATGAAGTAAAAATCTGTGAAAGTGAGTTATAGTCCCACTTTTAAAATCTAATATTTTTGGGATGAGAATACATGCAGGTTTTATAAATGATTTACAAAATAGACACAAGTACGTAAAACTACATTCTATGGTTGAATTATCGAAATCGAATATGCCCCTTTTTATTAAGTCTGGTAATCTAAGAATTAGGAAACAGACACCCTAATTGACGCGAATCCTAAAGATAGATCTATTAGGCCTAACAAACCCCATCCAAAGTACCGGATGCTTTAGTACTTCGAAATTTATATCATATCCGAAGGGTGTCCCGGAATGATGGGGATATTCTTATATATGCATCTTGTTAATGTCGGTTACCAGGTGTTCACCATATGAATGATTTTTATCTCTATGTATGGGATGTGTATTGAAATATGAAATCTTGTGGTCTATTATTATGATTTGATATATATAGGTTAAACCTATAACTCACCAACATTTTTGTTGACGTTTTAAGCATGTTTATTCTCAGGTGATTATTAAGAGCTTCCGTTGTTGCATACTTAAATAAGGACGAGATTTGGAGTCCATGCTTGTATGATATTGTGTAAAAACTGCATTCAAGAAACTTATTTTGTTGTAACATATTTGTATTGTAAACCATTATGTAATGGTCGTGTGTAAACAGGATATTTTAGATTATCATTATTTGATAATCTACGTAAAGCTTTTTAAACCTTTATTGATGAAATAAAGGTTATGGTTTGTTTTAAAATGAATGCAGTCTTTGAAAAACGTCTCATATAGAGGTCAAAACCTCGCAACGAAATCAATTAATATGGAACGTTTTTAATCAATAAGAACGGGACATTTCAGTTGGTATCAGAGCGTTGGTCTTAGAGAACCAGAATTTTGCATTAGTGTGTCTTATCGAGTTTGTTAGGATGCATTAGTGAGTCTGAACTTCAACCGTGTTTACTTGAAAAATGATTGCTTAACAAATTTTGTTGGAAACTATATATTTTTAACATGTGAATATTATATTATATATTTATCTCTTAACGCGTTTGATATTATGTGATAGATGTCTACCTCTAGCACAAATCCCATTGACTCACCTAATAATAACGAAGAGTCGAATATATATTGGACTGATTCACAAGTTCCCGAAGAAGAACCGGAAGAAGAATCAGAACCGGAAGAGGAGGAACCGGAAGAGGAAATAGAACCGGTGGGGAAAATAATAAAATGGTTAAGTAAAAGAAAATCCTCAACCAACCGACCAAGGTTAATTATGGTCAATGGTGTTTCCGCCAAGGAAGCAAAATATTGAGAGGATTACCAATTCTCCGATGAATTGGATTCCGACGAGAATTTCGATGATGTTATAGAAATTACCCCAACTGAATTTAAAAAGGCAAAAGAAAATAATAAGGGAAAGGGCATAAAAATAGAGAAATCTAATTCCAACCCCGATGAACTTTATATGTATCGTCAACCCCCGAAGCCCTTAAGTTGTAACAATGACCCGGGAACCTCTAAACCACCAGGTTTTTCTAAACCGTTGTGGAAAACGACAGCTCGTATTAGGGGAACATCATATATCCCTAGAAACTTGGCAAAACGAACCAAAATCGAAGAAGAATAAACGAACGAGTCGGAATAAGATAGTTGTATTCGTGTGGTGTAATATATGTAATATAGTGTGCTTATGCTTTATGATATATGTAAAAATTGCTTGTATTAATAAGTATTTTTTTTATGAATCTAACTCTTGTCTATTTTACAGTATAAAAACACAAAATGGATAGACAACCCAATGTTTTAAGAGACCTACCCGGAGACATGATTGATGAAATCTTGTCTAGAGTCGGTCAGAATTCTTCGGCACAACTATTTAAGGCTAGATCAGTTTGTAAGACATTCGAAGAACGTTCCAAGAATGCCTTGGTTTATAAAAGGCTTTCGTTCGAAAGATGGGGGATATCACATTGGGAAATCCATAAGTTACGATGTGTTTACTTTGACGCATATATTGCGGGGAACCCAAATGCTATTTTACGCAAAAGGTTAAGAAATTATTTTGACTCAATATATCCGAATATTGGACTTCGTGATTTAGAAAAAGCGGCTAACATGCAACATAAAGAAGCATGTTATGCTTACGGATTAGTAATGTTCGCTTCTCACCAAAGTGAGAACAAGAACATCGGGCTACAACTATTAAACAAAACGTTCTCACAAGTGACGGAGTCAGTAATTGGGGTAAGAAATGAGGTTTTTAGATTGTTACGGGACTGTTGGACATTATGTAACCCTCGTCCCTTTGACGACGTTACAACACGCTGTCGTATCAACGGCCATAACGGTTATGTTCCACAAGACCAAGGATGGGAAGTAGTCCTAGTAAAACCAGAATGCATGACTTGTTTCTGGACGTATGAATTACGTGTCTTTATTGCCTTTGTTGAACGACTTGTGTACTAGCTAGAATTATCTTCACAACTATCTTGTATCAAAGTTATTGTGTGCTATATTTCATGCTTTATGTAAAATAAGTGGTATTGTAAGTTTGTAAAATATTGTATAAAAGTTTGAACGTGAAATATTATTATAATCAGTTTTTCATATAGAATTGTAGTAGTTGAATTGTATATTAGCTACTAAGTATGAACTTAACAGGTAGGTACTACCCGAATTTAAACTTATAAAACGCTAATATGAAGAAAAAGCTTTTATAAATGAGTTCATATTATGCTACGAAATACTATTAACTACTCTTAATATTCTGTATGATTAACTTGTTCCATTTGACTATTTTGAAGGAAATGGCACCGACTACTCGAGACACCGTGAATATGAATGAAGAGGAATTACGTACTTTTCTAGCTTCAAACATAGCCGCAGTACAGGCTACGCTACATACCAACAATAACCTTAGATCTAGCAGTACAGGAAATTGTGTAGGATGCACCTACAAAGAATTCACTGCCTGCAAACCTTTGGAATTTGATGGAACCGAAGGACCGATCGGATTGAAACGGTGGACCGAGAAGGTCGAATCGGTGTTTGCCATAAGTAAGTGTACTGAAGAGGACAAAGTGAAGTACGCTACGCATACCTTCACAGGTTCTGCGTTAACATGGTGGAATACCTATCTAGAGCAAATGGGACAAGATGATGCGTACGCACTATCGTGGTCAGCATTCAAGCACTTGATGAACGAGAAGTACCGTCCCAGAACCGAGGTCAATAAGCTCAAGATAGAACTTAGAGGGTTACGAACCCAAGGATTTGATATTACCACGTACGAAAGACGATTCACAGAATTGTGCCTACTGTGTCCGGGAGCATTCGAAGATGAGGAAGAGAAGATCGACGCGTTTGTGAAAGGATTACTGGAAAGAATCCAAGAAGATATAAGTTCACACGAGCCCGCCTCCATACAACAGGCATGTAGAATGGCTCACAAACTAGTGAACCAGATTGAAGAAAGAATTAAAGAACAGACTGCTGAAGAGGCCAATGTGAAGCAAGTCAAAAGAAAGTGGGAGGAAAACGGTGATAAGAATCACCAATACAACAACAAAAGCAATTACAACAATAATCGCAACAATTATCCCAACAATCGCAATATCAATCGCAACTACAACAAACGGCCCAATAACAACAACAACAGCAACTACAACAATCATCCCAACAACAATAATAACCGCAACAACAATCAGAAGCAGCTATGCCAAAGGTGTGAAAAGTATCACTCGGGGTTCTGCACCAAATTTTGCAACAAGTGTAAAAGAAATGGTCATAGCGCGGCGAAGTGTGAGGTCTACGGACTAGGGGTTAATAGAACGAAAGGAACAAATGGTGTCGGAACGAGTAATGGCGGAGCAAGTAGTGTCGGAGCAAGTTATGCCAATGTAGTTTGTTATAAATGTGAAAAACCGGGCCACATTATTAGAAATTGCCCGAACCAGGAGAACACGAATGGACAAGGCCGCGGAAGAGTTTTCAATATTAATGCGGCAGAGGCACAGGAAGACCCGGAGCTTGTTACGGGTACGTTTCTTATTGACAATAAATCTGCTTACGTTTTATTTGATTCGGGTGCGGATAGAAGCTATATGAGTAGAGATTTTTGTGCTAAATTAAGTTGTCCATTGACGCCTTTGGATAGTAAATTTTTACTCGAATTAGCAAATGGTAAATTAATTTCAGCAGATAATATATGTCGGAATCGAGAAATTAAACTGGTTAGCGAAACATTTAAGATTGATTTGATACCAGTAGAGTTAGGGAGTTTTGATGTGATAATCGGTATGGACTGGTTGAAAGAAGTGAAAGCAGAGATCGTTTGTTACAAAAATGCAATTTGCATTATACGAGAAAAAGGAAAACCCTTAATGGTGTACGGAGAAAAGGGCAACACGAAGCTACATCTTATTAGTAATTTGAAGGCACAAAAACTAATAAGAAAAGGTTGCTATGCTGTTCTAACACACGTCGAGAAAGTACAAACTGAAGAAAAGAGCATAATGATGTTCCCATTGCAAAAGAATTTCCCGATGTATTTCCGAAAGAATTACCGGGATTACCCCCACATCGATCCGTTGAATTTCAAATAGATCTTGTACCAGGAGCTGCACCAATAGCTCGTGCTCCTTACAGACTCGCACCCAGTGAGATGAAAGAACTGCAAAGCCAATTACAAGAACTTTTAGAGCGTGGTTTCATTCGACCAAGCACATCACCGTGGGGAGCTCCTGTTTTGTTTGTCAAGAAGAAAGATGGTACATTCAGGTTGTGTATCGACTACCGAGAGTTGAACAAACTTACCATCAAGAACCGCTACCCACTACCGAGAATCGACGACTTATTTGATCAACTACAAGGCTCGTCTGTTTATTCAAAGATTGACTTACGTTCCGGGTATCATCAAATGCGGGTGAAAGAAGATGATATTCCAAAGACTGCTTTCAGAACACGTTACGGTCATTACGAGTTTATGGTCATGCCATTTGGTTTAACTAATGCACCAGCTGTGTTCATGGACCTTATGAACCGAGTGTGTGGACCATACCTTGACAAGTTTGTCATTGTTTTCATTGATGACATACTTATTTACTCAAAGAATGACCAAGAACACGGTGAACATTTGAGAAAGGTGTTAGAAGTATTGAGGAAGGAAGAATTGTACGCTAAGTTTTCAAAGTGTGCATTTTGGTTGGAAGAAGTTCAATTCCTCGGTCACATAGTGAACAAAGAAGGTATTAAGGTGGATCCGGCAAAGATAGAAACTGATGAAAAGTGGAAAACCCCAAAAACTCCGAAACACATACGCCAGTTTTTAGGACTAGCTGGTTACTACAGAAGGTTCATCCAAGACTTTTCCAGAATAGCAAAACCCTTGACTGCATTAACGCATAAAGGGAAGAAATTTGAATGGAATGATGAACAAGAGAAAGCGTTTCAGTTATTGAAGAAAAAGCTAACTACGGCACCTATATTGTCATTGCCTGAAGGGAATGATGATTTTGTGATTTATTGTGATGCATCAAAGCAAGGTCTCGGTTGTGTATTAATGCAACGAACGAAGGTGATTGCTTATGCGTCTAGACAATTGAAGATTCACGAACAAAATTATACGACGCATGATTTGGAATTAGGCGCGGTTGTTTTTGCATTAAAGACATGAAGGCACTACTTATATGGGGTCAAAAGTATTATATATACCGACCACAAAAGTCTTCAACACATATTTAATCAGAAACAACTGAATATGAGGCAGCGTAGGTGGATTGAATTATTGAATGATTACGACTTTGAGATTCGTTACCACCCGGAGAAGGCAAATGTGGTAGCCGATGCCTTGAGCAGGAAGGACAGAGAACCCATTCGAGTAAAATCTATGAATATAATGATTCATAATAACCTTACTACTCAAATAAAGGAGGCGCAACAAGGAGTTTTAAAAGAGAGAAATTTAAAGGATGAAATACCCAAAGGATCGGAGAAGCATCTTAATATTCGGGAAGGCGGAACTCGGTATAGGGCTGAAAGAATTTGGGTACCAAAATTTGAAGATATGAGAGAAATGGTACTTAGAGAAGCTCATAAAACCAGATACTCAATACATCCTGGAACGGGGAAGATGTACAAGGATCTCAAGAAATATTTTTGGTGGCCGGGTATGAAAGCCGATGTTGCTAAATACGTAGAAGAATGTTTGACGTGTTCTAAGGTCAAAGCTGAGTATCAGAAACCATCAGGTCTACTTCAACAACCCGAAATCCCGGAATGAAAATGGAAAAATATTACCATGAATTTCATCACTAAATTGCCAAGGACTGCAAGTGGTTTTGATACTATTTGGGTAATAGTTGATCGTCTCACCAAATCAGCACACTTCCTGCCAATAAGAGAAGATGACAAGATGGAGAAGTTAGCACGACTGTATTTGAAGGAAGTCGTCTCCAGACATGGAATACCAATCTCTATTATCTCTGATAGGGATGGCAGATTTATTTCAAGATTCTGGCAGACATTACAGCAAGCATTAGGAACTCGTCTAGACATGAGTACTGCCTATCATCCACAAACTGATGGGCGGAGCGAAAGGACGATACAAACGCTTGAAGACATGCTACGAGCATGTGTTATTGATTTCGGAAACAGTTAGGATCGACATCTACCGTTAGCAGAATTTTTCTACAACAACAGCTACCATTCAAGCATTGAGATGGCGCCGTTTGAAGCACTTTATGGTAGAAAGTGCAGGTTTCCGATTTGTTGGGGTGAAGTGGGGGATAGACAGATTAAGGGTCAGGAGATAATACAAGAAACTACCGAGAAGATTATCCAAATTCAACAACGGTTGAAAACCGCCCAAAGTCGACAAAAGAGCTACGCTGACATTAAAAGAAAAGATATAGAGTTTGAAATTGGAGAAATGGTCATGCTTAAGGTTTCACCTTGAAAAGGCGTTGTTCGATTTGGTAAACGGGGGAAACTAAATCCAAGGTACATTGGACCATTCAAGATTATAGATAGTGTCGGACCAGTAGCTTACCAACTGGAGCTACCTCAACAACTCGCGACTGTACATAACACTTTCCACGTCTCAAATTTGAAGAAATGTTTTTCTAAAGAAGATCTCACTATTCCGTTGGACGAAATCCAAATCAATGAAAAACTTCAATTCATTGAAGAACCCGTCGAAATAATGGATCGTGAGGTTAAGAGACTTAAACAAAACAAGATACCAATTGTTAAGGTTCGATGGAATGCTCGTAGAGGACCCGAGTTCACCTGGGAGCATGAAGATAAGATGAAGAAGAAATACCCGCATTTATTTCCAGAAGATACGTCAACATCTCCAACTGCTTAAAATTTCGGGACGAAACTTATTTAACGGGTAGGTACTGTAGTGACCCGAACTTTTCCATGTTTATATATATATTAAACGAAATTTTTATTTACATGATTAAGTGTTTCCAACATGTTAAGCAATCAAACTTGTTAAGACTTGATTAATTGAAATATGTTTCATATAGACAATTGACCACCCAAGTTGACCGGTGATTCACGAACGTTAAAACTTGTAAAAACTATATGATGACATATATATGGATATATATATAGTTAACATGATATTATGATAAGTAAACATATCATTAAGTATATTAACAATGAACTACATATGTAAAAACAAGACTACTAACTTAATGATTTTTAAACGAGACATATATGTAACGATTATCGTTGTAAAGACATTTAATGTATATATATATCATATTAAGAGATATTCATACATGAAAATATCATGATAATATAATAATTTAAAATCTCATTTGATATTATAAACATTGGGTTAACAACATTTAACAAGATCGTTAACCTAAAGGTTTCAAAACAACACTTACATGTAACGACTAACGATGACTTAACGACTCAGTTAAAATATATATACATGTAGTGTTTTAATATGTATTTATACACTTTTGAAAGACTTCAATACACTTATCAAAATACTTCTACTTAACAAAAATGCTTACAATTACATCCTCGTTTAGTTTCATCAACAATTCTACTCGTATGCACCCGTATTCATACTCGTACAATACACAACTTTTAGATGTATGTACTATTGGTATATACACTCCAATGATCAGCTCTTAGCAGCCCATGTGAGTCACCTAACACATGTGAGAACCATCATTTGACAACTAGCATGAAATATCTCATAAAATTACAAAAATATGAGTAATCATTCATGACTTATTTACATGAAAACAAAATTACATATCTTTTATATCTAATCCATACACCAACGACCAAAAACACCTACAAACACTTTCATTCTTCAATTTTCTTCATCTAATTGATCTCTCTCAAGTTCTATCTTCAAGTTCTAAGTGTTCTTCATAAATTCTACAAGTTCTAGTTACATAAAATCAAGAATACTTTCAAGTTTGCTAGCTCACTTCCAATCTTGTAAGGTGATCATCCAACCTCAAGAAATCTTTGTTTCTTACAGTAGGTTATCATTCTAATACAAGGTAATAATCATATTCAAACTTTGGTTCAATTTCTATAACTATAACAATCTTATTTCAAGTGATGATCTTACTTGAACTTGTTTTCGTGTCATGATTCTGCTTCGAGAACTTCGAGCTATCCAAGGATCCGTTGAAGCTAGATCCATTTTTCTCTTTTCCAGTAGGTTTATCCAAGGAACTTAAGGTAGTAATGATATTCATAACATCATTCGATTCATACATATAAAGCTATCTTATTCGAAGGTTTAAACTTGTAATCACTAGAACATAGTTTAGTTAATTCTAAACTTGTTCGCAAATAAAAGTTAATCCTTATAACTTGACTTTTAAAATCAACTAAACACATGTTCTATATCTATATGATATGCTAACTTAATGATTTAAAACCTGAAAACACGAAAAAAAAACACCGTAAAACCGGATTTACGCCGTCGTAGTAACACCGCGGGCTGTTTTGGGTTAGTTAATTAAAAACTATGATAAACTTTGATTTAAAAGTTGTTATTCTGGGAAAATGATTTTTATTATGAACATGAAACTATATCCAAAACTTATGGTTAAACTCAAAGTGGAAGTATGTTTTCTAAAATGGTCATCTAGACGTCGTTCTTTCGACTGAAATGACTACCTTTACAAAAACGACTTGTAACTTATTTTTCCGACTATAAACCTATACTTTTTCTGTTTAGATTCATAAAATATAGTTCAATATGAAACCATAGTAATTTGATTCACTCAAAACGGATTTAAAATGAAGAAGTTATGGGTAAAACAAGATTGGATAATTTTTCTCATTTTAGCTACGTGAAAATTGGTAACAAATCTATTCCAACCATAACTTAATCAACTTGTATTGTATATTATGTAATCTTGAGATACCATAGACACGTATACAATGTTTCGACCTATCATGTTGACACATCTATATATATTTCGGAACAACCATAGACACTCTATATGTGAATGTTGGAGTTAGCTATACAGGGTTGAGGTTGATTCCAAAATATATATAGTTTGAGTTGTGATCAATACTGAGATACGTATACACTGGGTCGTGGATTGATTCAAGATAATATTTATCGATTTATTTCTGTACATCTAACTGTGGACAATTAGTTGTAGGTTACTAACGAGGACAGCTGACTTAATAAACTTAAAACATCAAAATATATTAGAAGTGTTGTAAATATATTTTGAACATACTTTGATATATATGTATATATTGTTATAGGTTCGTGAATCAACCAGTGGCCAAGTCTTACTTCCCGACGAAGTAAAAATCTGTGAAAGTGAGTTATAGTCCCACTTTTAAAATCTAATATTTTTGGGATGAGAATACATGCAGATTTTATAAATGATTTACAAAATAGACACAAGTACGTGAAACTACATTCTATGGTTGAATTATCGAAATCGAATATGACCATTTTTATTAAGTCTGGTAATCTAAGAATTAGGGAACAGACACCCTAATTGACGCGAATCCTAAAGATAGATCTATTGGGCCTAACAAACCCCATCCAAAGTACCGGATGCTTTAGTACTTCGAAATTTATATCATATCCGAAGGGTGTCCCGGAATGATGGGGATATTCTTATATATGCATCTTGTTAATGTCGGTTACCAGGTGTTCACCATATGAATGATTTTTATCTCTATGTATGGGATGTGTATTGAAATATGAAATCTTGTGGTCTATTATTATGATTTGATATATATAGGTTAAACCTATAACTCACCAACATTTTTGTTGACGTTTTAAGCATGTTTATTCTCAGGTGATTATTAAGAGCTTCCGCTGTTGCATACTTAAATAAGGACGAGATTTGGAGTCCATGCTTGTATGATATTGTGTAAAAACTGCATTCAAGAAACTTATTTTGTTGTAACATATTTGTATTGTAAACCATTATGTAATGGTCGTGTGTAAACAGGATATTTTAGATTATCATTATTTGATAATCTACGTAAAACTTTATAAACCTTTATTGATGAAATAAAGGTTATGTTTTGTTTTAAAATGAATGCAGTCTTTGAAAAACGTCTCATATAGAGGTCAAAACCTCGCAACGAAATCAATTAATATGGAACGTTTTTAATCAATAAGAACGGGACATTTCATAAAATAGCTTTATTTTTACAACGAAACACTATTAAATATGATACAATTTTACACAAGATATTTATTTATTTATAGAATGTATATACTTAAACCTTGCTACAACACTTATAGGCAGTGTACCTAATCGTACAGTAGTGTAGTTTTTAGTAATTCCGGTTCATTCCACAGGGAAAAAATCTTTAAACAAAGTTTAACGCTATATTAGTTTTAATTTATAAAAATACAAATATATAAATAAGTAATATTATTATTATAAAGGGGGATTTTTACCGTTTAATGACCGGTTTGTCGATTTTTAAAACTTTAGACGCAGTTAAAACCTAATGTAAAATATTAAAAATAAATACAAGACTTAATTTAAAGCGTAAAGTAAATAACGATAATGAAATTGCGATAAATAAAAGAGCGATAAAATAAAATTGCGATAATTAAAAAGTACGATAATTAAAAGTGCAATTAAATACAATAACAATAAATAAAAGTGCGATAATTAGAAGTGCAATTAAATATAAAATAAAGGAAATTAAATATGAAATAAAAGAATTATGCTTATTTAAACTTTCGTAATCATGATGTTTGACGTGTTAATTTTAATTTTATGCCCATGAGTTAATTGTCCTTTGTCCTGAATTATTTAATATGTCCGTCTGGTTTTTGTCCATAACAGTCCATCAGTCATAAATATAAAGTGCGAGTATCCTCGTCAAATTATCCTTATACCCGAAGTTAAATATTCCAACTAATTGGGGACTTAAACTGTAACAAGATTTTAATACTTTGTTTAATAATTACATCAGGATATCGACTGCGTGTAACACAAGGTTTTAATACTTTGTTATCAATTATGCCAAGTGTCCTTGTACATAATTTCACCCATGTTTTAATAATTCTAGTGACTATTAATCCATTCCCTTGTTCGGTTAAATGAACGATTATTCGTACATATAAATACCCCGCCCATCGTGTCCGATCGAGTGTATATGGTTATTTATAGGGACGTCCAATTGTAAATCTTTATATTAAAATTAACAAATTATCATTTAGTTAAACAAATATAAAGCCCATTAATAGCCCATAGTCTAATTTCCACAAGTGTCGTTCTTTTGTCCAAACCTCAATTATGGTACAAAGCCCAATTACCCAATTTTAGTAATTAGCCCAACATCATGATTACTTCGGATTAAATAAGCATAATAATAACTTAGCTACGAGACATTAAATTAAAAAGGTTGAACATAACTTACAATGATTAAAAATAGCGTAGCTTTACACGGACAGAATTTCGACTTACACCCTTACAACATTCGCTAACATACCCTTATTATTAGGATTTAAAATTAAAATTAAAATATAAATATATATATATATATATATATATATATATATATATATATATATATATATATATATATATATATATATATATATATATACGTTTACATATAGATAGAGAGATTGATGGATGATATTGATGAACCAAACACTCGTTTTTATAGGGCATGTGGGCTGGAAAAGGTTCTCATGTGATCGCATGAGCTTTGCCCTTCAGGCTCATGCGATCGCATGGCCAGCTGGGGAGGCTCAAAAGTCTACAAAAACGTGGGCTGCTTATTTATTTATTATATAATATAATATATATAATTAAATTTAATTATATATATATATATATATATATATATATATATATATATATATATATATATATATATATATATATATATATATATATATTATATTATATTCTTGTACTCCGTTGATTTGTAATTTTTAGTCCGTTGCGTCAAGCGTTGAGAGTTGACTCTGGTCCCGGTTCCGAATTTTCGAACGTCCTTGCGTATAATTTAATATCTTGTACTTTGCGTTTTGAATCTTGTACTCTTGTAATTTTGAGACGTTTCTTATCAATAATTGGAACCTCTTTGATTGTACTTTGTACTTTTGAACTTTTTGATCGTTTGCGTCTTCAATTTGTCGAATCTGTCTTTTGTCTTCACTTTTTATTATTTAAACGAATATCACTTGTAAATAGAACAATTGCAACTAAAAGCTTGTCTTTCTTGAAGGATAATGCTATGAAATATATGTTCGTTTTTATCATTATCAATAGTTTTAATAACTGTTTTACAATATTTATATGCATAAGTTTCATTTGCTCCCTTTTTAAATGCTTTTGCAATATATATTTTTGGGACTGGGAATACATGCGCTACTTTTATAACTGTTTTACGAAATAGACACAAGTAATCGAAACTACATTATATGGTTGAATTATCGAAATCGAATATGCCCTTTTTATCATGTCCGAAGTTGTCCCTGAATGATGGCGAATTTATCATGTCCGAAGTTGTCCCGGAATGATGGCGAATTTATCATGTCCGAAGTTGTCCCGAAATGATGGGAATATTCTATATGCATCTTGTTAAGGTCGATTACCAGATGTTCAATCCATATGAATGATTTTTTGTCTCTATGTATGGGACGTACATTTATGAGAAATGAAAATAGAAATCTTGTAGTCTATTAAAATAATGAAAATGATTTTTATGATAAACTAATGAACTCACCAACCTTTTGGTTGACACTTGAAAGCATGTTTATTCTCAGGTATTAAAGAAAACTTCCGCTGTGCATTTGCTCATTTTAGAGATATTACTTGGAATCATTCATGGCATATTTCAAAAGACGTTGCATTCAAGTCGTTGAGTTCAATAGAGATTATTATTAAGTGAATGACAAGATTAGGTCATTTATAAGTTGAATATTATGAAATGGTATGCATGCATGTCAAATTTCGATGTAATGAAATGGTGTCTTTTAAAAATGAATGCAATGTTTGTAATATGTATCATATAGAGGTCAAATACCTCGCGATGTAATCATATGTTATTGTATTCGTCCTTATGGATTAGGACGGGTCGCTTCAACCCCATCTGTAAAACACATTGAAACGAAGAGATTCTTCCAAGAATACAAAACACAGTTCTGCAGTCGGTGGTCATACAGGTTTTCGGGATATTTTGTCTTTAACAGGTCAATCAAACGGGTAAATTGTTGTTTGAAACTAAAGTTTCAATTTTAATACATTATGAGTATACGGGTTAATTCAGGATATTATTGTTGGAAAGTTATTCCACATCGATCATGGGACAAAACAAAACATATGTATGCATGTAATTCTAAGGGGAAGTCCCTCTATCACCAATTGGTTTTAGAAAAGGATGAACTCTTAGACTTATGTGTCGTACATGTTGTTAGACTATACGATTTATCAATTATGTCATGGTATAGAGCTTAGGTAAGCGGTTTTACAAAGCGAGTCCGAGTCAGGCCCCCATGTGTGTGCCGTCGTCGCTACAAAGAGATCGAGTCAGGCCTCTATCGTGCCGCCATCTCTACAACCGTCCCACGCCTCGATGTAAGGGGGCGTGTTGGGAAGTTATCCCACATCGACCATGAGACAAAGCATATGTATGCATATAAGTCTAAGGAGAAGTCCCTCTATCACCAATTGATTTTAGAAAAGAATGAACTCTTGAACTTATATGTTTGACATGTTGTTTGGCTATACGATTTATTAATTCTGTCAATTATGTCTTTACAAGTCGAATGGGTAAGTTTCTTGAACGAATAGTTAAAAGCGAAACGACTAGAACTGGTCAAAAGGGTTGAAAGTCATCCATATCCAATCCATAATGGCTAATTGCATAAAAGGTAACCAACTTCTACATGATGATCATACTTGACCAAGTTGACCTTTTTCGATGTGCCACTAACATGATCCCTAAAACCAATTTACCTATAATACAAATCTCACAAAAGTTGGTTACCTTTCAAGTTTCAACAAACACATTATTAATTTATAGGACTTGGAAATACTTTTTTTTTCTTGCAGGTCAGACTGTCCGGACCCATTTTGACCAATATTTGTTGTTTTTCATCCAATCTGCCAACCCATCTATGTTCCATATCCAATTGCGATAAGTCATTAGGAGTTTGATCGTTAACCAACTTTTAATAACGTTAGAATGCTCATAGTTTTGTGAAGATGACCCCTCTATACTATTGCTTTCAGATGTTCCTGCTATAAAGGCATGTCTACCGGAGCCAGAGGAAGTGATAAGAATCAAAGGATAAAAGATTAAATCTTTTATCCTTTAAGGATAAAAGATTAAATCTTTTATCCTTTAAGGATAAAAGATTAAATCTTTCCCAAAACTAATAGAAACTTGAAACTAGTTTCTGAATGGTTAGTTTTATCCAAATCATGCGACAACGCACGGGATTACAAGAGCAAAATTGATGTGGCTAGAAGTCTCCATCTCATTACGGGGTCATTCTGGACCACAAAGCTCCAGGCAAGAAGTGATGAGTGATCTAACATCCTATTTTCTAGTACATCATGATCTTTCTTCTTTGTGTAATTTATTGCTTGCCCAAATTCACCTATATAACAAGGGAACTGCAACAAATTACACCAATATAAATGAAGTTAATTTGAACTTTTACGATAATGTGTTTTATCTTGTTGAAAAATGAAAGTAAGGTACAAACTATACTTTATGTGAGTAATTCACATGCTGTCATATACAATATGGGTATCTGATAAAGAATGAAATGAAGGAAAAGCCTCCCAATTCATTTTCTTCATACAACTAGATCAATAATGAACTTATATATTCCTTGGTAGTCATGGTTGACTTCATAATTATTTATAGAAATATTACTGGTAATTCTTTTGGAGAAAGTATATTAGGGTCAACTCAACCCGACTTATTTCGAACCAAACCAAAATTACCTTTTTTTGACCACAACCACCTATTATGCTACTTCAATCCATAAAACATCTAACATATTAAGACTTTAAAAGCTGTTATGAGATTATTCTTTGTACTTGCACTTAGGGAATCTGACATACAGTAGCCGCAGGGACTAACAAGAATAACCATGCAGTGACATCATCAGTCATACTTTTGTAAGTGCAAGCAATGACTATGGTGGTGCTGAACCTGACGCAGATTCAATCTATGAAAAAAAAAAAAAAAAACACAAAGTA
Source organism: Rutidosis leptorrhynchoides (assembly GCF_046630445.1). Lineage (NCBI taxonomy): Eukaryota > Viridiplantae > Streptophyta > Magnoliopsida > Asterales > Asteraceae > Rutidosis > Rutidosis leptorrhynchoides. The sequence goes on from NC_092336.1 coordinate 237,004,241, forward strand.
TTTTAGAACCATATCATATTAACTTGGATTATAATCTTTCTAACGCATATTTGGTAATAATTATTAGTTGAACTAATATACATTCCATTTTATTTCAGTTTATTTAGAGGGCACAATTTCGACCTCTACTTAATGGATCAATACGAATTATGTTTCGAAAACAATTTACATGGATCAAGTGGGTGGGAAAATGTCCAAAGTGTTTATCAAGGCATAAAAACAATCTATACAATTTTTTTCACAAATCATATTACCTGAAATGATGTAATTTTTCTAATCATATATAATTTAGTATTATACTAGAAAAAATTTGACCGCGCATTGCTGCGGTTGTATTCGGCGCGGGGTCGAATTTGAATATACCTTGTTTGGTACTTAATATATCTAATAGGTTGGGTTGTTTGTTGGACGTGTATGTATATGTATGTAATTTAGCCCGAAATATTTAATTTTTTTAACAATATCCGTTTCGCGTATAGTTAGTCACGTTGTGTTCGTAAAATTAATTCGAGTTGAAAGGTGGTCTCGGAAAAATTTAACTCGCACTGAGCGTGAATACAGGGCCCGTTATTTAGTGTTTTTTTAACGATGTCCGTTTCGCATATAGTTAGTCCCGTTGGGTTCGTGAGATTTTTTCGAGTTGAACGGTGGCCTTGGAAAAATTTAACTCGCACCGCGTAAGAAGATGGGGCCCGTTATAAATTTGGGTGGAATAAGTTTTTTTAATTTTAATAAAATTATATATTTACATTTTTTACCCCTGAAAGTGTAAAATTGAGGGGGCGATGTGTAAATTGTGCGAAAGTTGGGGGGCTCTTTGTAGTGTGAATGCAAACTCAAAACGACATCGCGACATCGCGTTATAACTAAAACGACCAAAAACCCCATGACATTTAGTATATAGGGGTAATAATACATTACAAGTAAAATAAGGAATCAAGAGAAGTGTTCTGGCCCAAACGAATCCCAACTCATATAGTATCTAATACACTGACAAACTGTAAAAGTCAAGGATTTAAAACAGTAAGTGTTTTAGTTAGAAATTGCCACTGCCAGTGTTGAGCATTTAAAAAAAATAAAAAATAAAAAAAATAAAAAAAGGGATAGATATTACCGTGCAAAAAGCTTCGAAAATGAGAACTCAGCTAACGATTCCTCTCCCCTGAACAATTGTTGACAGTTCCATATTCATTTGAAGGGACCGTTTTCCGAGAAATATAATTATTCAACACCACAAAACCCAAAGCCATATAAGTAGCAGCACGTTCAGCATGACGGCTTCGTGGCTGACTATTAATAAAACTCTAATATAGTCCAGAGTCAGTGCATCAAGAACACTATCATCACAACACTACTTACAAATAACCCCCCGTCTGTGTCTTATAACTTGATCCACCACCAGTATTTTCGGAGAAGAATGGCACCTGTACCAGCACAACAGACTCTACAAGCCTTGTGTTTACATGCAGAACATAAATATGTTGAAACGTGTCACCCAATTAAATGTAGTTATACAGAACAACTAAATGTAAAAGAAATAAATTAAAAATTCAGACACATATTTACTGTTCAATGTACCTCACTGAAAGTGACTGGGGAGCTGGTTGAGTCAGGCGGATAAATGTGAGTAAGAGTACGAACAACCACACGGTTGGTTTTATGTATGTTTGCTCCGGTTCCTTTCAGAACCATTTCCGCATCATCACTAATAGGCCCTGGTATGGAAGTCACCTTATTTTTTGTACCATTAGAACACCAACGAATGGAGGCTCCATGTAAAAAAGTTGGTATTATTTATATTGATTGATTTCGTGTTACAATGACTATAACACCCTGTTTGACTTAGAAAACTTCAAGTGACTAAAAAATGTAGAAGTAACACTTGCAAAGAAATCCATCCATGATTATTAGATGTTTTATACATTTGGTGTAATAATAAAACGAACAACTTTAGTTTGAACACAACATCCATAGTTTAGAAACAAGTCATGGATTCGGTTCTTGGGTACACCACTTCTGATGATGGCGGTCAAAAAGAGATTGCGGAAATTGAATTCTGATAATTGTTAAAACAAGAAAAGCTACGGTTGCAGTTCCAGCTTGACTCTGAAGGCTGGATCAGCAGCTCAAAGTTTACTTGGTAAGTTCAATGAGCTAAGATCTCGTTTACAAACAAAAACTAAAACTGAGATTTATTTACTTAGAAAGATTTAGAAACGAAAGTCAACGAGATGCTTAGTAGGTATATTCAACGATATATAGATCCTGAAGAATATGCGAGCTGATGTACAGTAGCACAGATAAATTTAAATTAGTGTCGTAATAACTAAGACGAGGTGTGTTGATAAAGCAGTTTCAAAACCAACATAGGTAAGGCAATCATGCATAAAACTCAAATAAAGCATGTATAATGGCTCAAATCTATATAAATAGTAACAATTTCTTTTTTCAAGGGTGGCAAATTCGATGCTCAATATCGTCAAAGGCTTCACAATGTTCGAAGATATGTTCAATCACTTTGGATGGTAAAATCATATCTTAATCTTTCACGCGTCATGTTTTGATGAAATCGAATATTATTTTAATGCGCACATACCGAAATTTTCACAAATATAAATTTCCTTTTATAAACTGAGAAGAACTTAAAAAGATGTAATAAAAACTATTGTACAATTTAAGTTTTCATACATAATTACCTATGTAAGTGTGGGAAGCGGCTTTGTTGGACTAGCTTACTCTCTTTGAGTCCAGGTACGCACAACTCATTCAGGTATATTGTATATTTAGAATATATTGACCCATTACCTAATAAATATACTTGACTTTGTTGTCCACGCATGAAGTCAAAGAGAGTACCCCCCGTCCAACACAACTTCTTCCCACGCCTACATAGACATTTATGTATAAAACATAAATATTACAGTAGTTTTTATCACAATTTATCAAGTTTTTCTCAATTCATAAAAGAAATTCATACCTATGAAAACTCTGGTAAGTGCATATTGAAATAGTGTTCAATTTCATCTAACGTATAGCATGAAAGATTAAGTATGGCTTTACCATCCTAAGCAACGCAACATATCTGTAGCGTTGTGGAGCGTTTCGACAATAGAGAGCATCACATTTACCACCCTTGGGAAAAGATATTGTTCACTAATTTTATTAACTTGAAACATTATACTTGATTTATTTGACTTTTATGCATGATTGACTCGCCTGAGTTGGTTTTGAAACAAAAAAAAAAAAAAAAATCTGCTTCATCAATACATCTTGTCCATAAGCTATTTGTATGTTTATGCTTTTATTGTGGGCTATATAAAGCTTGATGGTGTGAATAAAGAAGGAAGACCGTAGCAAGATTTAGTAGCGCATTTTTTACTCATTATACTCATATTATATTTGGATTTACCTGTTCCTATGTTCCATCAATTAAATTAAATTATTAATATTGAGTAGTATTAGTTTATAGTATGTTCCTGAAAGTAAGGTTGTGGACCTGTTTGTTCCAACAATTTAGTATCAGAGCTAGCTGTTAGGTTCTCTAATCTAGGGCCGGTTAGAAGAAAGAAAGAAAAGTTATCACCATTGATGATTATAAAGAAGAACGAAAGAAAGAATGAAAACCGTAAAAAAAGAAAAAAGACCGAAAGAAAGAAAGATCGAAATAAATAAAGGACCGACAAAGTGCAAGAAGCCGAGAAGTACACCTAGACCGGAAAGGCGCCTAGACAGAGAAACGCGCCTAAACCGAAAAAGGCGCCTAGACCAGGAAAGGCGCCTAGACCGAGAAAGAAAGTTTAGACCTGTGATTTACCCAAAAAAGGAAAGGGCTGTTTGCAACCCTATGCAATCAAAGAAAAAAAAACAAAACCGTGGATGAAGAAACGGGTAAAGATAATAAAAATTACGGGGGTAAATATTGAGTAATTTTGATTGGTTTATAAATATATTTAATTATCATTTAGAGTTAGCAATAGTTTTAATGGTTAATTAAAATGATAGCTACCTAATATTTTGCAAGCACGCAATGGACGTGTGGGATCGTGTTTTTTCCTGGTGGGGTTTTGGTAATATGACAAATCTCAACATAAACGAGATTCTTCGTGGTATTGCCCCGTCTTCATTATCGAGCACCGGAAAGAAAGTATGGCAAACGGTTGAATGGATTTGTGTTTATTTCATTTGGAAGAATTGAAACAACAAGGTATTCCGAAACAAATGTTGGAATACAACGGTTGCTCTAAGTGAAATACAACTCAAATCCTATGAGTGGATTACTCGAAGGTCGAAAGGAAGAAAGTTTTCTTCGCTAACATGGTTAAACAATCCTAGCGAATATCTAAGAATTGTGTAATGTTCGTGTATTTGTTTTGTAGTTAATTGGGATTGCTTCCTCTGCAAACCCAATGGATTATCGTGTATGTGTGAACTTGTAATTTGGGATCCATCTCCCGATTACTCATTGTATTTTTGTGCTTTAATAAAATTTTACTTGCTTTTCAAAAAAAAAAAAAAAAAAAAAAATGATAGCTACCAAGTTTGCAAGAGTAATTCCATGTTTCACGTGGCCACGTAGGTGAGTGAAATTGTGAAGTGAGGTAAGTGGGTACCGGTTCGTTAGGTACATTGGTGGGTGACCGAATATGCAACGGTTTATTTGTAAGTTTATGCTTTTATTGTGGCTATATAAAGCCTTGTGGTGTGAATAATAAAGGAAGGCAAGATGTAGTCGTGTGTTTTTTACTCATTATACTCATTCTATATTTGAGTATATTGTGTTCCTATGAGGCTATGATCCATCAATTAAAATTAGTAGTAGTTTACGTTATGTTCCAATAGTAAGAATGAAAGTAAGGTTGTGGACATGTTTGTTCCAACAAACATAAGCGTGCCAAGGTTGTATAAATACTCATGCACGGATGCAATCCGGAAATCAAACAACCACTTACCTCATTTAAACTCACCTCAACAAATTAGTGTGCACAATTAAACCCTCTTTACCTTCAAGTACCTAACACAAACAAAATATACACGCTTAATGTAGCAACATCATCTTACTTACTCTGTATAAAGCAAGTTTGACATCTAATGTTCAAGCTTTCTTTACAACCACCACATCAACATCCTAGTTTCTCTACTATCACTTAAATCATAATGCTTTCAATTCATTATTATTCCTTCCATTAATTAACCTCCATTTATTTCATTAAATCATCAGATTCCTACTTTTATACAAGCTATATCAAATAAGGTTGTATTCTTAATTACAAAAGCTTAATCCCCTTCCAAATTTAGAATCACGGTTTATACAAAAACCCTAACCTCCACTAAAATTAGTTATTTTCCTTTAACCACAAAATTTATGCATCTTTCTGTTATAATCTCAAACCCTTCTTATCCCTTTCTCCCCAAAGTTAAGAGTTAGGGTTTACATGTAAATTGAAATCCTAACTACCAAATACGAGTAAATAAACAAATTCAAACCAAATGATCTCACCTTAGGTTAAAATTGTTTCCTTAGTTGAAGACCAACTCCTAATAGCTAGCTTATTGAATCGAACTTCCCTTCCTTTCATCTCACATCAAAACCGTCACTTGTTCTCTTGTGATATTTCTATTTCTATTTCTATTTCTATATAAATAACAGAGCAAGCTGTCACAACCCAACAAGTTTGTGGCACATTCCAACCCAATTAAGAGTTTTAACCCAAGAACCTCATGGAAGGTCCAAGAACATCATGGAAGCTCCCTAGAACTTTCCTATTAGTTCTTCTATGAAATGATATGGAATGTTCATGAAAATATCTATCTCCATGTATATACTTGAAGTTTCTAGTACTTAGATCATAACCATTGATTTAGATTAATCTTAGCCATCCATTTTGTGTTAGGAGCAGTATAAATAGGGGTGGTCTCATTTGGCACACCACACCTCAAATCTCAAACATTCTCTCTTGTAAAACATTCTCAAGCAATATAAGTATTTTCTTCTGTCACGACCCGAAAAATTTCGACTAATTTTGAACCAAACTCTCAATACGATTTAATATCTTTAACACGATAAGCAAAGTCTGTAAAGTTGAGTCTCAAAATTTTGAACTATTTACCTGGAATCATTTAAACTTTGTCTATTCTTAACAATGCACGAACCATTACTTGTAAATAACTAGATACATGTATATTTAAATATATCTATATATATAAAATAATCTGAGATATAGTTTAATATATAATATATGATTTAATTGTATGAACTAAATTGTAAAATGAAATAAGAAATAATAAAATCTATTATTAAAATAAATCTATATATACATAAAAAGTATATTAAATATATTTCAAAGTTATTTAGAAAACAATAGTAACAACCAGTTATCACTCGAACGATATTACACGAGTGAAAAAGGAACTTATGTGATTTTAAAATAAACGGTGATCCGAAAATGAGTTATATAAACTATAGACTTATTAAAAATATAATTAGGAACTATTTGTTTAATTTTAAAATTTTTTATATTTTACTTAAGGGTTGGGAGTAAATAATTAATGTAATTTTTAATGACCAATTTTTATACAATAATGACTTAAATAAATAAATATATTTAATTTAAAAACATGGAATTTTTCGAAAGACTTTTACCCGTCACTGGTTAATCACGGACCACGAAATAACATTCCCTAAATTGAAATATCTACCTAATAGGTACAAAGTACCGATGGCTTCACTGTATGATTCTTTCTTTTCCATTCACATGATATCAAATAGATATTATTATATTATTAATTAAGTTACAATGTGTTTGTTTGTGTTTGTGTTTGTTTGAGAGATTGATTCCTTCAGTGAATCCATATTAAATATATATGATATAGATACATAGTTATACCACAATGAACTATCTCATAACTTGATCTCTGTATAAATCTTTCACCATGCCTCATCATCAAACTATCATTTATCACATGATCAATCACTTACGACCATCATCCACCCAAGCCATCAACCATCCTTTCATTTGTTTTTCCTTTTGTTGAGCAAAACCATCAAAGCATTCACCACAACTCCAAACCGTACCCTCCTATTCACGTTCGAATGCTACAACTATTACTTTATGCTCGATTCTTTATAAACGACTACCATCTTCGCTTTTCCCATCGAAAACCATCATCACTATCTACAAAACTCGATCACCATAAGCTTCCCACCTTTATATTATAATTCGGCCTTTTCAAGTACAACACCAACAATCCATTAACCACCAACCATCATCCTTCTCCTCTATCAAATTAAACACCACCAAAGTCATAACCATCGCGAACAACCAAACACGCCACCTTCATCACCTTGAACCGTCACTAGATCACTACCATCCCTTAACATCGCTGCAACTTTTGTTTTCCTGTTCCTGTTCACAAAATACCACCAAACACCCCCATCTTTAATCGATGATGCTTCCTGTTTCAGCTTCTAATTTCTGTTTCCTCTTTCGGTCGACACCCAACGAAACAGGAAACCTGCTACAGCTACTGTTATGTTATTCTGTTTCTGTTTCCGTTTCCATTCCTATTACAAAGAAGATGGAGAAATGAAATAAAGGAGATGATGAACAGTGGGTTATTCAACGAAGATGATTATGAAGATGAGGTAGTAGTCGTTAATGGCTGCTGTTACTCGTTTTCTGTCTTCTATTAAATGATATTGAATAATGATGAAAGTGATCGTGAAATAAAGGTGATTGGAGGGTTACGATGGGGACAGAAATTCTTGGATCCTAAATCTCACTTTCATCTGTTTTCTTTAATCTAAATTAACCAATACAGATTTCACTTGGGCCATTAATCTTTAGATGGACTAGTAACATCTAAATACTAGTGGGCCTGTCTTGGACCTTTAATACAGCGAGGGCCGAAGCCCATTACACACCTAATTTAAAACTTGTTCTAAATCGGCTCTAGCTTTTGTTATTCAACAACTTCTGCTACTGCTGTAAACTTGTGTTATATTTCTGATTTACTCCGATTAAAACCACAATCTACAACCCATAATGATCGAAGTGATACGGAAGATGTGGTGTGAATGATAAGTAAGTGATGTTAATGATGTGATGATCCTATGATGATGATGCATGACGATATAGTGATGTGATAATAACACACTAAAAATGATTTTGGTTATGATATTTATGTGATAAGGATGAGGTTAAGGGATGTATGATTATGGGTAACGATGCGTTGGTAAAGTGAACAAGGAAGACGATGAAAATAAATGATAATGAACGAATGATTTTGTGATAACATGATTATGATGATCATAATGATAATATAATGATCATGATGATAGTATTTTTATGATAAGATATTAAGGTGATGAATGAGGGTAAAATGAATGACGTTGATGATGATTATTATGTTGATACGGTTATGATATAGTTTGATGATGATATGATATAAGAAAGATAATAGACTTGATAATGATGATGATAGATGGATACGAGTATCATGATCACGAGATCATGATAATAACGATGATTAGGTTAGACGATGATGGAGTAATGGTTAAGGATATATTCGGGTTACCGGGACGTCGCGGGTTCAAACCCTGACTTGGGCATTATTTTTAAGTACTACTTCTTTGAGGTAGTAATACTTTTAATCTTATTATTATTATTATTATTATTATTATTATTATTATTATTATTATTATTATTATTATTATTATTATTATTATTATTATTATTAAAATCATTATTATTATTATTATTATTATTATTATTATTAAAATGAATATTAGAATTAACATTACTATCATTATTATTATTATTATTAATACCATTATTAGTATTATCATATTTTTTTTAGTAACAAAACTATTTTCTATTAAAATTATCATTTTCATTATTACTATTATTATCAATATTATTTTATCAAATAACTATTAGTTATAAAAAAAAAACTATAATTACTACACATAACCTAACTATATTAATATTTTTATAATAAATATTAATAAATATAATTAATAAGGTTATTAATGAAAAACCTAATTAAAATAACAATTAAATCTCTAATAGTATATGAATTTATTCGATTACCATTTTATGTGTTAATATATATATATAAATGATATAGGTTCGTGAATCCGAGGTCAACCCTGCATTGTTCAATATAGTCATATGTATTTTTACTACAAAATACATTAGGTGAGTTTCATTACTCCCTTTTTATATATATTTTTGGGCTGAGAATACATGCGCTGTTTTATAAATGTTTTACGAAATAGGCACAAGTAGTAAAACTGATTCTATGTGGGTTTAAACCAGAAATATACCCTTAGCTTGGTAACATTAAACTACTTGTCTATGTACGGTAGGCGCAAATCCTAAAGATAGATCTATTGGGCCTGACAAACCCCATCCTGACTATGTGATGCTTTAGTACTTCGAGGTTATTTTAAACACACCTGATCTGGTGTACTTCAGAGGGTAAAACATGAACGTTAAGGCTTGTTACCGGGTGCCTACAACTTATAGAATACTTTTATACACTTGCGAGTGTACATATATTTATAAATGGAAATCTTGTGGTCTATTAATATATTGAAATGATTGTTATGATAAATCTATGAACTCACCAACCTTTTGGTTGACACTTTAAAGCATGTTTATTCTCAGGTATGAAAGAAACCTTCCGCTGTGCATTTACTCATTTTAAAGACATTATTTGGAGTCGATCATCGCAATGGAATCAGCTGTTGAAGACTTCGTCCAGATGGATTAGGACGGGTCCTTTCAGTTGGTATCAGAGCGGTGGTCTTAGCGAACCAGGTCTTGCATTAGTGTGCCTAACTGATAGTCGTTAGGATGCATTAGTGAGTCTGGACTTCGACCGTGTCTGCATGTCAAAAGTTTTGCTTATCATTTTTGTCAAAAATCAATGCTTATCATCCTTAGGAAATTACCTACTCATTATTCTTAGTCTAGACACGTTTTACTGCATTGACTGCATAAATAGTGTATAGACAAAATTTATATCTTAACGTATCTGACAATTCATATCTTAGTGTATATGTTACTGTAGACCTTGCCTGATATCTCTCGTAAATTTCTCCGTAATTTAAGGGATCTTGGTAATATATATATATATATATATATATATATATATATATATATATATATATATATATATATATATATATATATATATATATATATATATATATATATATATATATATATATATATATATATATGCATATTATGCGTTGAGAATACATCCAATTATCAATTGCTGTCACTAACTCTTCATATCAAAAAACTTTTCTGTGATCGCGTAAGATGGCCTCTACAAATCGACCACGTTCCTCCGACTCCGAAGACAGCGTGACAGGAGCACACCAACCAATCAACTACCGTGATTACTGGATAAAATGGGGGTGGGTTCGCGACATATTCACCCTATGGATAAGGGAAGAAGGTACTCCATATCATGAACCGAATCTACCATCTAACCTTGGAGTACTCGACCCGCTCACCGGTGAACCTGTTCTAAACACCGTTTATACCCTTTTTGCAAGAATTTTTCGTCTTGAGGCTACCATTAACGGAACTAGAGAAGATATTCGACCTCTACCTCACACTGATAACCAACCAGGGTTAGTAGAAGAAGTTAAATAACTCCAAGCTCGAGTGTTAACTTTAGAGGGCACGGTACACAATTTGCAAGCACCAGCAGTATCATCAACACCAGTAACATCACCAGCCTCAGCACCAACAACACTAGTACCACCAACAACAACATCCGCATCACTAGCTTCGACATCTCATTCTATACCTCGAGTATAATCATCGTTCTACATGACGTTCTACATCATTTATCTTCGTTCGACATAGCGATTATGTAATCTCTAATGTTTTAGAGATTATATATTCTTGTTCTAACGGTAAATCAAATGAGTTTAATATCATATTGACTCATTAAATCCATGATTACATCTGAATAAAATATATAGGTATATATATTTTTTTTCATAAATATTGTAATTAAAAATTCTTTCGTACAAACTGTTAATGGTGAAAATATTTTAACGGGTAGGTAATACCCGAGGAATATTTAGATCTCACATTAATAAGTTACACTGTACATTCTTCAATTCTAATTCAACAGTCATTTACTATCCTATTTACAACCACCGATATACGTATCCGTTCACCAAAGAATAACCATTTTCATCCAATTTCATATTTGGATTTTGATTTACCAGAATCCAGCAAGTGGCATAACGAAGAAAACATTGGACAAAATAAAATTTGTTAGAAACAAATAAATTAACTATGAGAAATTTTGTTAAGAATCCACGCTAACTGTTCCTAGCTAACTGTTAATTCTGTATTACTTTTTATTTATCGCAATTTATTTATCGCATTTTATTTATCGCAATTTAATTATCGCAATTTTATTTATCGTCATTTAATTTCTGTTATTTACTTTACGCACTTTATTTATCGTCATTTAATTTCTGTTATTTATTTTACGCACTTTAAATACCGGGACACGTATACAAGGTTTTGACATATCATATCGACGCATCTATATATATTATTTGGAATAACCATAGACACTCTATATGCAGTAATGCGGGAGTTAGCTATACAGGGTTGAGGTTGATTCTACAATAATATATATAGTTTGAGTTGTGATCGAGTCTGATACGTATACGGGTCATGATACATATTAATTAATTCGAATATTATATATTAAACTATATATGAATTATTGAACTATAACTGTGGACTATCGACTGTGGACTAATAATATTGGACAAATAAAATGAATTAAAATATTGATTATAACATATGAAACTAAACAATTCTTCAAGTTTGCCACTTGATTTCATTTTAAACCTCGTTTGTACCTTGACGATTACAATCTACGTTCAAACCTTTCATGATTCTTGAAAACACCTCAATCAACAGGATGAACCAACCGCACTTCATCTACGAAGGAAAAGGTTGATACATATAGTTATGCATCTGAAAAACTCTCGAAAACTGAGTAAACGTTTAACACATAGTTGTGCTAATTCCTTAGTGTTATTATTACCCAAAATAACTTTGCAATTCCTTTTCTAAATTAGCCAATTTTGTCACAGCTCCATCACGACAACTTCGACTTTTCGTCCGAAACAACCTTATTATAACCTTGATATATATATATATATATGTGTGTGTTCTTTTATTGATAACTGGGAACCTTTTATATTCCACCATATTACCATCAGCGTTTAATCATCTAAAACACAATTCTTTTGAAACCACCTCAGATTGATAACCGACGATTCAGATATGGCTGCATTAAATGCAGATGAAACAGTAAAATTGTAGATGGCCTGAATAGCTAAGAGTCTGATGATAAAGAATGGAGTGTTGGGAACGCTCGATAGAAAATTTGGTATTGAAAAATGGATTGAACTAACCATGAAGGAGACCAAGGACAAATACAAGGACCAAACCCTATATTCAAAGAATCCAGGTAATTCTGGATCCGCCGAAATCTTTAGAGAATATCTTGTTCTGAAGTCATGTTAAAATCTTGCGGAAAATATTTCTTCATCTACCTTCGAACTTAGAAATTCCAAAATATCATTCATAAATATCTTCGATATTTCTGAGGATATTTTCATAAATATTCTTGTTCGAAATTATATACCTCTGCGTGCTATCTGTATTTCATTATATTGAAAACTTCTGTAAAACCTAAGTATAAATTATGAATGTTTCTGGAGTAGTGTTGGGAATTGAAGCATGAGTTAGTATAATATAATGCGCTTGGCCAACGTGATTATATTACAGTAAGTCATGCTGAGTTTCTAATGGAATGTCATGATGGTTCACAGATCATACCCTCACCATGTGCCATGTTACATAACTCTTTCATTCTATTTAACCTCTAAACATATTAAGAAAATATTTTCTTAATATTTCTATCTTTCCGTGAATTCTGATAATTTAACAAATCAGATCGTGCTATTACAATTTCTTTTCTTAGAACATTAGTGAGGATCATAATTTCCTTAATTCCCAAAGGATCAAATCCTTAGAAGATTTTCATTAAATTCCTTCAATACCAGAAATCCACCGTGACTACGTCAAAAGTTAAGACGAAACTTTTCACTCTTTTGTGATAGCTTCACTCGTACGCTTCACATGATTGAATCGTTTTATCTATATTAATCAATAATGATAAAACTCTAATTATCAACTCATATTCGTCATGAAAACATTTTTATTGTTAGCCATGACGATCGCATTTAAATTTCGGGACGAAATTTCTTTAACGGGTAGGTACTGTCACGACCCGAAAAATTTCGACTAATTTTGAACCAAACTCTCAATATGATTTAATATCTTTAACACGATAAGCAAAGTCTGTAAAGTTGAGTCTCAAAATTTTGAACTATTTACCTGGAATCATTTAATCTTTGTCTATTCTTAACAATGCACGAACCATTACTTGTAAATAACTAGATACATGCATATTTAAATATATCTATATATATAAAATAATTTGAGATATAGTTTAATATATAATATATGATTTAATTGTATGAACTAAATTGTAAAATGAAATAAGAAATAATAAAATCTATTATTAAAATAAATCTATATATACATAAAAAGTATATTAAATATATTTTAAAGTTATTTAGAAAACAATAGTAACAACCAGTTATCACTCGAACGATATTACACGAGTGAAAAAGGAACTTATGTGATTTTAAAATAAACGGTGATCCGAAAATGAGTTATATAAACTATAGACTTATTAAAAATATAATTAGAAACTATTTGTTTAATTTTAAAATTTTTTTATTTTACTTAAGGGTTGGGAGTAAATAATTAATGTAATTTTTAATGACCAATTTTTATACAATAATGACTTAAATAAATAAATATATTTAATTTAAAAACATGGAATTTTTCGAAAGACTTTTACCCGTCACTGGTTAATCACGGACCACGAAATAACATTCCCTAAATTGAAATATCTACCTAATAGGTACAAAGTACCGATGGCTTCACTGTATGATTCTTTCTTTTCCATTCACATGATATCAAATAAATATTATTATATTATTAATTAAGTTACGATGTGTTTGTTTGTGTTTGTGTTTGTTTGAGAGATTGATTCCTTCAGTGAATCCATATTAAATATATATGATATAGATACATAGTTATACCACAATGAACTATCTCCTAACTTGATCTCTGTATAAATCTTTCACCATGCCTCATCATCAAATTATCATTTATCACATGATCAATCACTTACGACCATCATCCACCCAAGCCATCAACCACCCTTTCATTTGTTTTTCCTTTTGTTGAGCAAAACCATCAAAGCATTCACCACAACTCCAAACCGTACCCTCCTATTCACGTTCGAATGCTACAACTATTACTTTATGCTCGATTCTTTATAAACGACTACCATCTTCGCTTTTCCCATCGAAAACCATCATCACTATCTACAAAACCCAATCAACATAAGCTTCCCACCTTTATATTATAATTCGGCCTTTTCAAGTACAACACCAACAATCCATTAACCACCAACCATCATCCTTCTCCTCTATCAAATTAAACACCACCAAAGTCATAACCATCGCGAACAACCAAACACGCCACCTTCATCACCTTGAACTGCCACTAGATCACTACCATCCCTTAACATCGCTGCAACTTCTGTTTTCCTGTTCCTGTTCGCAAAATACCACCAAACACCCCCATCTTTAATCGATGATGCTTCCTGTTTCAGCTTCTGATTTCTGTTTCCTCTTTCGGTCGACACCCAACGAAATAGGAAACCTGCTACAGCTACTGTTATGTTATTCTGTTTCTGTTTTCGTTTCCATTCCTATTACAAAGAAGATGGAGAGATGAAATAAAGGAGATGATGAACAGTGGGTTATTTAACGAAGATGATTATGAAGATGAGGTAGTAGTCGTTAATGGCTGCTGTTACTCATTTTCTGTCTTCTATTAAATGATATTGAATAATGATGAAAGTGATCGTGAAATAAAGGTGATTGGAGGGTTACGATGGGGACAGAAATTCTTGGATCCTAAATCTCACTTTCATCTGTTTTCTTTAATCTAAATTAACCAATACAGATTTCACTTGGGCCATTAATCTTTAGATGGACTAGTAACATCTAAATACTAGTGGGCCTGTCTTGAACCTTTAATACAGCGAGGGCCGAAGCCCATTACACACCTAATTTAAAACTTGTTCTAAATCGGCTCTAGCTTTTGTTATTCAACAACTTCTGCTACTGCTGTAAACTTGTGTTATATTTCTGATTTACTCCGATTAAAACCACAATCCACAACCCATAATGATCGAAGTGATACGGAAGATGTGGTGTGAATGATAAGTAAGTGATGTTAATGATGTGATGATCCTATGATGATGATGCATGACGATATAGTGACGTGATAATAACACACTAAAAATGATTTCAGTTATGATATTTATGTGATAAGGATGAGGTTAAGGGATGTATGATTATGGGTAACGATGCGTTGGTAAAGTGAACAAGGAAGACGATGAAAATAAATGATAATGAATGAATGATTTTGTGATAACATGATTATGATGATCATAATGATAATATAATGATCATGATGATAGTATTTTTATGATAAGATATTAAGGTGATGAATGAGGGTAAAATGAATGACGTTGATGATGATTATTATGTTGATACGGTTATGATATAGTTTGATGATGATATGATATAAGAAAGATAATAGACTTGATAATGATGATGATAGATGGATACGAGTATCATGATCATGAGATCATGATAATAACGATGATTAGGTTAGACGATGATGGAGTAATGGTTAAGGATATATTCGGGTTAGCGGGACGTCGCGGGTTCAAACCCGGACTTGGGCATTATTTTTAAGTACTACTTCTTTGAGGTACTAATACTTTTAATCTTATTATTATTATTATTATTATTATTATTATTATTATTATTATTATTATTATTATTATTATTATTATTATTATTATTATTAAAATCATTATTATTATTATTATTATTATTATTAAAATGAATATTAGAATTAACATTACTATCATTATTATTATTATTATTAATACCATTATTAGTATTATCATATTTTTTTTAGTAACAAAACTATTTTCTATTAAAATTATCATTTTCATTATTACTATTATTATCAATATTATTTTATCAAATAACTATTAGTTATAAAAAAAAACTATAATTACTACACATAACCTAACTATATTAATATTTTTATAATAAATATTAATAAATATAATTAATAAGGTTATTAATGAAAAATCTAATTAAAATAACAGTTAAATCTCTAATAGTATATAAATTTATTCGATTACCATTTTATGTGTTAATATATATATATATATATATATATATATATATATATATATATATATATATATATATATATATATATATATATATATATATATATATATATATATATAAATGATATAGGTTCGTGAATCCGAGGTTAACCCTGCATTGTTCAATATAGTCATATGTATTTTTACTACAAAATACATTAGGTGAGTTTCATTACTCCCTTTTTATATATATTTTTGGGCTGAGAATACATGCGCTGTTTTATAAATGTTTTACGAAATAGGCACAAGTAGTAAAACTGATTCTATGTGGGTTTAAACCAGAAATATACCCTTAGCTTGGTAACATTAAACTACTTGTCTATGTACGGTAGGCGCGAATCCTAAAGATAGATCTATTGGGCCTGACAAACCCCATCCTGACTATGGGATGCTTTAGTACTTCGAGGTTATTTTAAACACACCTGATCCGGTGTACTTCAGAGGGTAAAACATGAACGTTAAGGCTTGTTACCGGGTGCCTACAACTTATAGAATACTTTTATACACTTGCGAGTGTACATATATTTATAAATGGAAATCTTGTGGTCTATTAATATATTGAAATGATTGTTATGATAAATCTATGAACTCACCAACCTTTTGGTTGACACTTTAAAGCATGTTTATTCTCAGGTATGAAAGAAACCTTCCGCTGTGCATTTGCTCATTTTAAAGACATTATTTGGAGTCGATCATCGCAATGGAATCAGCTGTTAAAGACTTCGTCCAGATGGATTAGGACGGGTCCTTTCATCTTCAATTCCACTTGTTATATAATATTTTCTCTTTTGGTTACTTGAATCATTTAAGGTCCGAGTAAGGCTGACTTAGTAGAGACTAAGTGCCGCACGTGAGCTTATCGAGATAAGTCCGTGACATTTGGTATCAAGAGCAAGGTCGATTCAAGGAGATGGCAACCGAGACCGAGAAGAATGTGAGCACAACAAGTGGTGTGATGGGTGATGAGACTCGTGGTCTGGTAGAGACTCGCCAAGGAGCCAAGAAGAACCGAGGTACGTCCAAAGACTTTGTCGCAAACTTGGACAAGAGGATCATGGATGTAGAGACATCCATGGACGAATTGAAAGCAAAGGTCGAAGACGTCCACCAACGTTTGGATGGTTTGGACGGGGACTTTGACAAATTGAAAGATGATTGCAAGAGTGCAATCAACGTGCTAGACGTTGACATGCGACGTGAGATACATGACTTAAGGGGTATGCTCATGGGTGAGATTACGAAGTTGCGAGGCGAATTGGAGGGGGAGGTCTCCACTATTCACCAACGCCTAGTGGATTTACAAACCAACATGAACTCTTGTTTGAGATTCATGGCTAGTGGGGGTGGCAACACTGGATGCAATGCTCTGAAGGTGGACGTTCCCAAGCCGTCACCGTTCGTGGGGAAGCGGGAAGCCTGAGCGGTTGATGATTTTATATGGGAGATGGAACAATACTTGGAGGGAGTCAACATAGTGGATGATGCAATGAAGATCAAGACGGCAACCCGTTACCTGAAGGATACCGCAGCGTTATGGTGGCGTCGTCGATATGGAGATATCGAGAAAGGTACGGTTACTATTGATACTTGGGATGATTTCATTACTGAACTTAAGAATCAATTCTACCCCAAGAATGATCAAAAGGATGCGATGAGTCATCTACGTAAATTACATCATTCCGGGATGATTCGGGAGTATATTAAAGAATTCACGAACCTTAGCCTGGAGGTCCCAGATATTCTCGATGATATTCTTCTCTTCTATTTTCTCGATGGTTTGCAACCTTGGGCTAAAACAGAGTTGGAGAGACGAGGAGTCCAAGACCTTGCCACCGCAATTGCTCAAGCGGAGGCACTAGTCGACCATGCTAATAGGAAAGATTCGTTCAAGTCAAAAGATAAGAAGGTGAGCCATGAGAAAGGTGGAGGAGATAAGCCCGCCCAATCAAGGAATGATAATACACGTAAGCCACCAACCGGGAATAACAAGAGCATAAAAACTTCTTACAAGAATGATGGATGTTTCATATGTGATAGACCGCATAGAGCCCGAGATTGTCCGAAGAAAGCTAGCCTTCATGCTATGGAAGCTCAAAAGGCGGGTTGTCAGGATGAGGATGTGTGCATGGGATCGATGCAAATACTCAACGCTATCAAGGCCAAGGTGGAGGTACCCAAAGTAATGGCTAAAGGACTCCAATTCGTGGAAGTTTATGTTCGAGGAAACCGGGTACGAGCTTTGGTAGATACGGGAGCTACTCATAACTTTGTCTCCACCGAGGAAGCTAAGAGATTGGGGATTAAAGAGATAAAGGAGGGCGGAATGATGAAGACGGTGAACGCGAATGCTAAACCGATTAGTGGGGTGGCTAAAGATGTGCAAGTGAAGATTGGAGAATGGGAAGGAACGATTGATCTATCGGTCATGCCTATAGACGACTTCAAGTTAGTACTTGGGATGGAGTTCCTAGATAAGGTACGCGGTTTTCCTATGCCGTTCGCTAACTCACTGTGTATCTTGGATGGTGGGAAAACTTGTATGGTGTCAACCGAACGTGGAAGCAAGAGTGCATCCAAGTCACTTTCGGCCATGCAATTCAAGAAGGGATACAACAAGAATGAGACTTGCTATTTAGCTATAGCAAGGCAAGAGACGGCCGAAGAAAAGGGAAAACTAGAGGTACCTAAGGAGATTGAGAAAGTCCTTGATGAGTTCAAGGATGTCATGCCTAAGGAGTTACCAAGGAAGCTACCACCTAGGAGAGAGATAGACCATGCGATCGAGTTGGAGCCGGGATCAAAACCACCTTCCAAAGCCCCTTACCGAATGCCTCCACCCGAGTTGGAGGAGTTGCAGAGATAACTTAAGGAGTTATTGGATGCGGGATATATCCGTCCCTCAAAAGCCCCGTATGGTGCTCCGGTGCTATTTCAAAAAAAGAAGGATGGGTCCTTGCGGATGTGTATAGATTACCGGGTACTCAACAAGGTAACTATCAAGAACAAATACCTAATCCCACTTATTGCTGATTTGTTCGATCAACTTGGGAAGGCGAGATACTTCTCCAAGTTAGACTTGAGATCGGGATATTATCAAGTCCGAATTGCCGAAGGAGATGAGGCTAAGACCACATGCGTGATAAGGTATGGCGCTTATGAATTCCTAGTCATGCCCTTTAGTTTAACCAATGCCCCTGCCACATTTTGTACATTGATGAACAAATTATTCCACCCGTTCCTCAACAAGTTTGTCGTGGTGTACTTGGATGACATAGTCGTGTATAGCGATACCATGGAAGATCATGTGAGGCACTTGAAGCAAGTATTCCAAGTACTAAGGGACAACGAGTTGTATGTAAAGCTAGAGAAATGTTCATTCGGATTAGAGGAGGTGGATTTTCTTGGACATCGAATTAAAAATGGGAAGTTACTCATGGACGAGGCTAAGGTCAAGGCAATTCAAGAGTGGGAGGCACCAACGAAGGTGACTGATTTACGATCTTTCCTTGGTTTAGTAAACTACTATCATCGTTTTATCAAGGGATACTCGGCGAAAGCGGCTCCATTGACAGAATTGTTAAAGAAGAATAAAACTTGGTTGTGGGATGAGAAATGTCAAGCAGCATTCGAGGAGTTGAAAGGAGCTATCATGGAAGAACCGGTGTTGAGACTTCTGGATGTGACCATTCCATTCGAGTTACACACAGACGCATCGGACTTTGCTATTGGAGGAGTTCTAATGCAAGAAGGTCACCCAATCGCGTTCGAAAGTCGAAAACTTAACGAGGCAGAAAGGAAGTACACTGTGCAAGAGAAAGAGATGACAGCGATTATTCATTGTCTGAGGACATGGAGGCATTATCTTTTGGGATCAAGGTTCGTGATCAAGACGGATAATGTGGCAACGAGTTATTTTCAAACCCAAAAGAAGTTGAGTCCCAAACAAGCTCGTTGGCAAGACTTCTTAGCCGAATTTGACTATGTGTTGGAGTATAAGCCTGGGAAAGCCAATGTGGTAGCTGATGCCCTAAGTCGTAAGGTGGAGTTTGCAGCGATCACAAAACCACAATTCTTCCCTCAAGATCGTATAAAGGAGGGATTGGAGCATGATCCTATAGCCAAAAACCTTGCTGGATTGGCTCGAGATGGGAAAACGCGAAGGTTTTGGCTCAAAGGTGATCTATTATTCACCAAAGGAGACCGGTTATATGTGCCTAAGTGGGGTGATCTTAGACGGAAAATCTTGAAGGAGTGTCATGATTCAAAGTGGGCTGGTCATCCAGGTATCAAGAGGATGCTGGCATTAGTAGAAGGCACTTATTATTGTCCAAGGATGGAAGACGACGTAGAGTCGTATGTGCGGACATGCCTAATATGCCAACAAGACAAGATAGAGCAACGCCAACCAGGAGGACTATTACAGCCGCTACCTACACCGAAAGGACCATGGGAGAGTGTTTCCCTGGACTTCATTACTTGTTTACCCAAGTCGGAAGGGTGTGGGAGTATTATAGTCGTGGTAGACCGGTTTTCTAAGTATGGTACCTTCATAGCCACATCATCCGAAGTTACAGCGGATGAAACCGCAAAACTATTTTTCAAGAATGTGGTGAAGTATTGGGGGATACCGCATGTGATAGTAAGTGATCAAGATCCGAGGTTCAGGGGCGTTTTTGGACGGAGTTGTTCAAGATCATGGGGAAAGACTTGAATTTCTCCACGAGTTTTCATCCCCAAACGGATGGACAGACGGAAAGGGTGAATGCACTATTGAAGCTCTATCTTCGACACTATGTAAGTGCAAATCAACATGATTGGGCTAAGCTTCTTGATATTGCTCAGTTCTCTTATAACATGCAAAGGAGTGAGTCCACGGGGAAGAGTCCTTTTGAGTTGGTGACAGGACGCCAACCTTTGACCCCGAATGCTTTGACCGCTTTATATGATGGAAGCAGCCCAGTCGCTTATAGAACGATGAAGGAGTGGCACGAACAAGCCGACTTGGCACGAGCATCACTAGATAAGGCGGCCAAGAAAATGAAGAAATGGGCGGATGATAAAAGACGACATGTTGAGTTCAAAGTTGGGGACCAAGTGATGGTGAAGCTTTTACCTCAATAATTCAAAACATTTAGGAAGGTGCACAAAGGATTGATCAGGAGATATGAAGGCCCATTCCCGGTAATTGGACGTGTTGGGAATGTATCTTATCGAGTTCAACTACCGCCCAAATTAAAGATTCATCCAGTCTTCCACGTAAGTTTTCTAAAACCTTATCATGGGGACGAGGAAGACCCAGAACGAGGAGTTTCTAAACGAGCACCAATGGCAGTTGCGACTTCATTCGATTGTGAAGTGGAAGATATCTTGTTGCATCAAACGGTACGGAGACGAGGTGTGCCGAGCTATAGAGAATACCTAGTTAAGTGGCGTAACTTGCCTGATAGTGAAGCAAGCTGGGAAGCCGAAGACCTATTGTGGCAGTTCACAGACAAAATCAAGAAGTATCACGAGGATCACACGACGAGGACGTCGCGAGCTTAGGTGGGGGAGAATGTCATAACCCAACAAGTTTGTGGCCCAACCCACTAAGATTATGAACCAATTAAGAGTTTTAACCCAAGAACCTCATGTAAGGCCCAAGAACATCATGGAAGCTCCCTAGAACTTTCCCATGAGTTCCTCCATGGAATGGTATGGAATGTTCATGGAAATATCTATCTCCATGTATATACTTGAAGTTTCTATACTTAGATCCTAACCATTGATTTAGATTAATCTTAGCCATCCCTTTTGTGTTATGAGTAGTATAAATAGGGGTGGCCTCAGTTGGCACACCACACCTCAAATCTCAAACATTCTCTCTTGTAAAGCATTCTCAAGTAATATAAGTATTTTCTTCAATTCCACTTGTTCTATAATATTTTCTCTTTTGGTTACTTGAATAATTTAAGGTCCGAGTAAGGCTGACTTAGTAGAAGCTTGTTGATTTCTAAATGCTTAAGCATTTTGTTCATTGGTTTGTTTCTGAGATGTGAAAAATTGAGTTTGGGATTCAACTAGCTTCGACATCATATCTTCTAAATTCGGCTTTTTATCATCGGTTTGTGGTGGTTTATTTTGAAAATTAGGTCTTTGCTGATTGTAAGTATTATTGGATACTTGTTGATTACTAGGACCTTGTTGGTTGTTGTATAGAACATTTCGGTTATAATTCTGGTTTTGATTGTAGTTTGGTCTTGGCGGTTGATAATTATTCTGATAATTATTTCCAGGCCTTTGGTTTATGTATGAAACATTCTCTCTTTGTTCCATTATTAGTTCAATACTGAGACAATCTTTTGTTAAATGTGGTCCTCCACACTGCTCACAACTAATTCGTATTGAGTGAATATCCTTAGTCATCTTTTCCATTCATCTCTTGACAGCATCTATCTTTGCTGAAATGGAATCTAAGTCATGGCTAGAATCGGCTCTAGCTACTTTAGATGATCTAACGATATCTTTTTCTTGGTGCCACTCATGTGAGTGGGAAGCAGTGTTATCAATAATTTTATAAGCATCAGTTGCTATTTTCTTCATAATGGAACCACCAGCTGCTATATCGATGTCTTTTCTTGTAGTGATGTCGCATCCTTGGTAGAATATTTGTACTATTTGACAAGTATCTAAACCATGTTGCGGACACCCTCTTAATAACTTTCCAAATCTTGTCCATGCTTCATATAAAGTTTCATTTGGCTTCTGTGTGAACGTAACAATTTCTCCTTGAAGTCTTACGGCTTTAGATGCCGGAAAGAATTGTTTAAGAAATTTTTTAACTAAAACATCCCATGTATCAATCGCCCCTTCAGGTAACGATTCTAACCAATCTTTGGCTTCTCCCTTTAAAGTTCAGGGAAATAACATGAGATATATCAGTTCATCCTCTACTTCTCTTATTTTAAATAGTGTACATATCCTATTGAAGGTACGAAGATGTTCATTTGGATCTTCCTTCGGTGCACCACTAAATTGGCATTGATTATTTACCATGTGTAGAATTTGTCCTTTGATTTCATAATCTGGCGCATTAATGTCTGGTTGAGTAATTGCGTGACCTTGGTCAGTGCGTTTAGCTCTCATTCGATCTTCCATACTTAGAGGTTCCAGATTTTCCATGATTGAATTTGTTGAATCTGAATCACTAGAGGATTCTGATTTAATGGTTCGTTCCTCAACAATCTCTGTTTGAATGATTGGTGGTTCCGGAGGAAAGATTAATGGTTTCGTATCTCGGAATCGTCCCTGAATATTCTTCGGATTCTCAATTGTGAGGTCGGGTTCAAAAAATGGATTATCGGAAATTTGAATTGGAGTACTTGGTCGACTGGATGACGATTCTAAAGAAAAATCAACGGCGACAATATTTGCTAGATGTCTTGATCGAGTTACAGGTGGTGAACGTACAAAAGGTGCTGAACGTTTTGCTCAGTGCATTCACTGAATATCCTATTAGTTTTTTAAAAAAGAAGAAAAATTATATAAGTTATCAAATTAATAGACTTTTCTGATTTTGCCCACGTTTCGAATAGCCAAAAGATGCAGCAGAGGGGCAGGATTCGTTTGGTCTCAATATAATTGAGTACTGTTTGGCTCCAATAACCCGGTCCACGTACAAATCCAACTATTACTACGAACCAGAAAATTTTGATGTCTATCAATTTAACCACTTAAAATAATTTTTTGTAATTTAAAGAAATTTAGAGAGAAGAAATAGAAAAATTCTATGTCCTAAAACTAGAATGTCGAGAAATAAGAAAGAAAAAGAGTGCGTCGAAAAACGTCGAAAAATAATAGGCGTCGTAAAATAAAAATAAGAAATTAGCGCGTCGAAACTTAAAAAGGAACTAAAAACTAAAAATTAAAAGTTGCGTCTAAAAATATTAACGCTTAAAAAAATTCTATATCCAAAACGGCAATAACTTAAAAAGGTACTAAAATATAAAAAAACGGCGTCACAAAATTCTAAAGTACCTAAATCTTAGTCTAAAGAAAAAGTACTTAAGGGATTTTACGGCAAAGCCTAAGAATCTAGAAATAAAAAAAACTATGGCAAAAACTATGACTTAAAACTAAATACGAGCGAAAAATACAAAAATTTTGCTAAAACGAATAAAAAGATACAAAATATAAAAATATACTTAAAGTTGTAAAAAGTACAATTTTTATAAAAATATTATTTTTATATTAATTATTTTATAAAACTATTAATTTCATAATTTAATTAAACTAAATAAACTAAATATATAAATTAAATACTAAAACTAACTTAATTAATTAAATAACAAAACCCTAATTAGGGTTTTATAATTAATAATAATACTCCGTAATGATTGCAGTTTTAGTCAACTCTGGCGTGTCTGGTACTCTCATGCGATCGCATGAGAATTTGCCTTCGGGCTCATGCGATCGCATGAGCTAGGGTTACGGGCCATGCCTTGGGCTGCTACAGTACGGGCCGAGTAGTTATATATATATATATATATATATATATATATATATATATATATATATATATATATATATATATATATATATATATATATATATATTTTTTTTTTTTGTGTTTTTTGATTTATATATTTATATAAAATATTTTTATAAATTAAATAAAACTTAAATTTTTACAAAATAAAAATAAAGAAACTTTATAAAACTTATATGTTTAACAAACTCTTAAAAATATTTATATTTTTGTTTTTCTTTTTATATTTTCGTATATTTAAAACGTATTTTTACAAAACATATTTTTTATAAAAGTAAACTAAAAAAAATCTTTTTTTTTTATATATTAGCGTTGCGCTTCCGGCGTTTAAGCAGAATTTTCCCGGCAGCGGCGCCAAAAATACTAGATGTGCGCGAGGTGTACTAGGAAATAGTATTATTTTTACAACGAAATACTATTAAATACAATACAATTTTACACAAGATATTTATTTATTTATAGAATGGATATACCTAAACCTTGCTACAACACTTATAGGTAGTGTACCTAATCGTACAGTAGTGTAATTTTTAGTAAGTCCGGTTCGTTCCACAGGGATCTCTTAAATAAGCTTAACGCTATATATTTAAAAACTATATTTGTAAAAATACAAAAATATATATAAGTAATATTATTATTATAAAGGGGGGTTTTTACCGTTTAATGACCGGTTTGTCAATTTTTATAACTTTAGTCGCAGTTAAAACCTAATGTAAAATATTAAAAATAAATACAATTTAATTTAAAACGTAAAGTAAATAACTATAATGAAATTGCGATAAATAAAAATGCGATAATTAAAAAGTACGATAATTAAAGAATACGATAATTAAAAGTGCAATTAAATACAATAACAATAAATAAAGTGCAATAATTAGAATTGCAATTAAATATGAAATAAAAGAATTATGCTTATTTAAACTTCCATAATCATGATGTTCGACGTGTTGATTTTTAGTTTATTCCCATGGATTAATTGTTCTTTGTCCTGGATTATTTAATATGTCCGTCTGGTTTTTGTCCATAACAGTCTATCAGTCATAAATATAAAGTACGAGTGTCCTCGTCAAATTATCCTTACATCCGAAGTCAAATATTCCAACTAATTGGGGACTTAAACTGTAACAAGGTCTTAATACTTTGTTTAATAATTACACCAGGATATCGACTGCATGTAACACAAGGTTTTAATACTTTGTTATCAATTATGCCAAGTGTCCTTGTACATAATTTCACCCCTGTTTTAATAATTCCATAGACTATTAATCCATTCCCGTGTCCGGTTAAATGAACGATTATTCGTACATATAAATATCACGCCCATCGTGTCCGATTGAGTGTATATGGTTATTTATAGGTATGTCCAATTGTAAATCTTTATATTAAAATTAACAAACTATCATTTAGTTAAACAAATATAAAGCTCAATAATAGCCCATAGTCTAATTTCCACAAGTGTCGTTCTTTTGTCCAAACCCCAATTATGGTACAAAATCCAATTACCAAATTTTAGTATTTTAGCCCAACATCATGATTACTTCGTCTTAAATAAGCATAATAATAACTTAGCTACGAGACATTAAATTAAAAATAACATTAATCATAACTTACAGTGATTAAAAATAGCGTAGCGTTACACGGACAGAATTTCGACTTACACCCTTACAACATTCGCTAACATACCCTTATTATTAGAATTAAAATTAAAATTAAAATTAAAATTAAAATTAAAATTAAAATTAAAATTATAATATATATATATATATATATATATATATATATATATATATATATATATATATATATATATATATATATATATATATATATATATATATATATATATATGTGTTTAAGTATGAAGGAAGAAGAAAAACATGTGTTTATTTTGGCCAAAACACGTTGAATTTATAGGACCTGGGCTGGATTTTTCAGCTATGCAATCGCATGGAATTAACTCTTCCAGGCCATGCGATCGCATGGCCAGCTGGTGAAGTTCACATGCCTTTGTTTTCTTGCTTGCCGACGTTTATAAATAATAATATAATATATAAATAATTATAAGAATTATTTTAATATTATATTTTATTTATGTGCATAGTTAACTTGTAATTTTTAGTCCGTTGCGTCGAGCGTTGAGAGTTGACTTTGGTCCCGGTTCCAGATTTTTTAACGTCCTTGCGTACAATTTAATATCTTGTATTTTGCATTTTGCACCTTGTACTCTTGAAATTTTGAGACGTTTCTTATCAATAATTGGAACCTCTTTGATTGTATTTTGTACTTTTGAGCTTTTTGGTCGTTTGCGTCTTCAATTTGTCGAATCTGTCTTTTGTCTTCACCTTTTATTATTTAAACGAATATTACTTATAAATAGAACAATTGCAACTAAAAGCTTGTCTTTCTTGAGGGATAATGCTATGAAATATATGTTCGTTTTTAGCATTATCAAATATTTCCACACTTGAGCGTTGCTTGTCCTCAAGCAATATAGTCTTGAAATATACTAGAATCACTTCTTTATTCTTCACACTTTGTACATCAGTGATTTCTATATGGCGGTATAAACAATGGTAGTAACGTTATGGTTTACAGTCCCACATGACTATGAAAATTTAGATCCTTTAAGGAAATTGGATCTTTATGAAAACATTTGATCTTTTGAAAATTAAATCTAGCTTTTACCCTAGATAAGTTTTCCGGAATAACCCTTCACCGGTGTTTGCAAAATATTTTTGTGGGTTTGGTGGGTTTCAGATTTGAAAATTTTAGCTCAAAACTTACGGTTTTGTGTTACCCATTTGCTAACCTTGTATTGAGAAAGTAACACGTCCAGTATACTTGCTCCGTATATTACCTTTCGGTAAACTACCGTCCGGTTGTAAAGGAAAGCGTTGAACAAGCAACTGTTAAGGCAATGTCCCCTGACATGCTTTTAATTATGGTCTATAACGTGTCGGATGCAATTACTATCCTTGGTAGGAGCAATAGTAAAGCTCACCCTTATAATTTTCCGGTCTGGCACAAGGTCCTGTCTTCAACCATGCTATGCAACCACCATTCTTACGGTTGACACCCGATTTGGTTCAGGTGACCTAATGAATTCCAGGTGAATTCCTAGAATTTTACGTTCAATGGTAATGAACGCATTAAAAATGGGTTTTCAGAAAATAAATCGGTTTGTAATTTTGATCAAAATATTTTCTCGTTCAAGCTCGAGTTTAGATATCATTGAATTCCATGAGTTTGTAATTCTCAATCTTTAATGTCAATCTCAAGGATTGAGTAATATCAGTCTTAAAAGCTGATTTTTTATCTTTAAGGAGATTATCCTTTCTGGGGATCTGATTCATTAGTCTTATCCAGCTAATTTGCACGGCGTCCTCCCCATTTTACAAGACAGATCCTCTCATGGTTAGGATAAGTCTGACCACTTGGCGACCCTGTTTGATGCTGAGGTCCGTGGATTTCCTGCTGATTTTAGAGATGACTTTTCTAGATTTTTCGTCAACCTACAGCTGGTCTGGACGACAACTTCATGACCTAAATCAAGAAGCGCGTTTCTTTTTCGGAAGACTTTACTTCCTTTTAATGATGGAATTGATTCATCGTGTAGATCCATCTTTTCTTTTAAATATATTACAGTAAATCGAGTAAAACTGATTAGATTAGTCCAAAGCAAAAGTATCTTCAATTATTTGTTACAGAAATATATGATATATGTTCAAAATAATTTGGTAATTTTTCTCACACTTGGCTTTTATTTTCCTTTTTATTGTCCTCTATTCTATTTTAAATGAATTCTAACATTTTGGTTTGTTTCTCAATTTATGTCCTTTCCGAGGTAACAATAATTTCGGTGTTAACACCTAGTTTTATCATTCATAAATATGTATAAACATGATTTTGAGTTCATTTAATTGAAAATTTTGAAAATTTTTACTAGAATTGGGTAGTCAGTATATAAGACTAGGGCTGTTCTTTATTATCAGAGAGCACTAGATTCTAATACAACTACTGCGTTACTAGTATTTCTAATGGTAACCAAGTGTATAAATCAAATTTTTTTTTAAAATCTAAAAGAATTTAACCCCTTCCCACACTTAAGATCTTGCAATGCCCTCATTTGCAAGAAATCAGTAACAATTTAAATTATTGAGGGTGTTTAGCGTAGAAAAATAATTAAATTTTACCAAAGTTTCCAAACATATTGGCGTTTGTATGCTGAATGATAAATGGTGCGTATCATTTGTTCATTCCGTCTTGTTGTTTCATCACATTTGTTTTTTTTTGTTTTGTTTTTTTTTATTTTTTTATTTTTTTATAAAAAACCTTATAACTTATAAAACATATAATTAATAAAATTTTAAAAATTTGTTTCTTTTTAGGATGAGGGCGTTTCGAATCGTTGTCCTAGTCCATCCCTTGACAAAATTTTAAAATTTGTCAATTCAAAGCGCGATTTTAAAAGTAAAGATTTTTTTTTTTTGGGTTTTTTTAAAATATTTTTGGCATACTTTAATTCATTAAGATTAAAAATAATGATAATAAAAGTTCTCGTCCCTCCCTCGGGTAAATCAATTTCGGTTCAACGACCTAGTCTTCAACTCACGATGAATTTTAAAAATCAAATTTTTAACTTAACAAAATAAAGTAAATTTTTGTTTTTAAATTCACACCAAACTTAAATTTAAAATGCATAAAATTAAAAATTCATATTAAAAATTCACACCAAACTTAAATTATATTTTGTTTTTATACATACAAACTTATATTAAAAATATTAATTTTTCAAATATTTACAATTTTAAATATATTGATTTAAAAAGTTTACAATATTATTTTAATATTAATTTTAAAAACAAAGTAAAAATAAAATTAAAAATCTTTTTGGTCTTTTATCCCACTTTAATCAATCAAATATTATCAAAAATATACGCCCTTCTTTTCGGTAAAGTAATTTCGGTTCCATGACCTAGTTTAACTCATGACGAATTTTTAAAATATTTTAGGTTGATTGATTAAAGATATTTATACCTTAAGAATAAACGGTAAATTTCGCAGTGATGTAATAAATTTTTGTATGATATCAATAATTTCGGTCATGCATACCTAATTTTATCGAATACCAATTTAATACTTTATAGCGAACAAATTAGCGTTTATTATTAAAAGGTGAAAAATATAAATAAAAATAAAAACTGAAAAATGTACAAACTTACCTGTGAGATAGTATTCTTAGTGATATGCTCTAGCCCACTCATAAGATAGTCGGACTAATTGGTTTTCCATAGCTACATAGGCGTAACCTCGAGCATTCAACGTTTTTTCTTCTAAACATATGAACAGTCCATCTCTGCATAAAGTAACAAATTCGGTGTTTGAATAGGTTTGATTATTTAAACATTTACCTTCGTGTGACTGATAATGCTAAAAACAAACATATATTTCATAGCATTATCCCTCAAGAAAGACAAGCTTTTAGTTGCAACTGTTCTATTTACAAGTGATATTCGTTTAAATAATAAAAGGTGAAGACAAAAGACAGATTCGACGAATTGAAGACGCAAACGACCAAAAAGCTCAAAAGTACAAAATACAATCAAAGTGGTTCCAATTATTGATAAGAAACGTCTCAAAATTACAAGAGTACAAGACGCAAAACGCAAAGTACAAGATATTAAATTGTACGCAAGGACGTTCGAAAATCTGGAACCGGGACTAAAGTCAACTCTCAACGCTCGACGCAACGAACTAAAAATTACAAGTCAACTATGTACATAAATATAATATAATATTTAAATAATTCTTATAATTATTTATATATTATATAATATATTATAAAACCGTCGGCATAAGAAAACAACCACATGTGACTCTCCCCAGCTGGCCATGCGATCGTATGGCCTTGAAGGGCAAAGCCCATGCGATCGCATGAGGCCCTTTTCCAGCCCACATGCCTATAAAAGTCGTAGTTTGGTGCATCAAAAATATATATATCAATCTCTCTATCATCAACGTGTATATATATATATATATATATATATATATATATATATATATATATATATATATATATATATATATATATATATATATGTATGTATGTATGTATATATATATATATATATATTTATATTTTAATTTTAATTTTAATTTTAAATTCTAATAATAAGGGTATGTTAGCGAATGTTGTAAGGGTGTAAGTCGAAATTCTATCCGTGTAACGCTACTCTATTTTTAATCTTTGTAAGTTATGTTCAACCTTTTTAATTTAATGTCTCGTAGCTAAGTTATTATTATGCTTATTTAAGCCGAAGTAATCATGATGTTGGGCTAAAAATATTAAAATTGGGTAATTGGGCTTTGTACCATAATTGGGGTTTGGACAAAAGAACGACACTTGTGGAAATTAGACTATGGGCTATTAATGGGCTTTATATTTGTTTAACTAAATGATAGTTTGTTAATTTTAATATAAAGATTTACAATTGGAAATACCTATAAATAATCATATATACTCGATCGGACACGATGGGCAGGGTATTTATATGTACGAATAATCGTTCATTTAACTGGACACGGGAATGGATTAATAGTATATGAAATTATTAAAACAGGGGTGAAATTATGTACAAGGACACTTGGCGTAATTGATAACAAAGTATTAAAACCTTGAGTTACACACAGTCGATATCCTGGTGTAATTATTAAACAAAGTATTAAAACCTTGTTACAGTTTAAGTCCCAAATTAGTTGGAATATTTGACTTCGGGTATAAGGATAATTTGACGAGGACACTCGCACTTTATATTTATGACTGATGGACTGTTATGGACAAAAACCAGACGGACATATTAAATAATCCAGGACAAAGGACAATTAACCCATGGGCATAAAACTAAAATCAACACGTCAAACATCATGATTACGGAAGTTTAAATAAGCATAATTCTTTTATTTCATATTTAATTTCGTTTATTTTATATTTAATTGCACTTCTAATTATCGCACTTTTATTTATTCTCATTGTATTTAATTGCACTTTTAATTATCGTACTTTTTAATTATCGCAAGTTTATTTTATCGCACTTTTATTTATCGCAATTTCATTATCGTTATTTACTTTACGCTCTAAATTTAGTCTTTTATTTATTTATTATTTTACATTAGGTTTTAACTGCGACTAAAGTTTTAAAAATTGACAAACCGGTCATTAAACGGTAAAAACCCCCTTTTATAATAATAATATTACTTATATATATATTTGTATTTTTTGTAATTTAAAACTAATATAGTGTTAAGCTTTGTTTAAAGATTTTCCCTGTGGAACGAACCAGACTTACTAAAAACTACACTACCGTACGATTAGGTACACTGCCTATAAGTGTTATAGCAAGGTTTAAGTATATCCATTCTATAAATAAATAAATATCTTGTGTAAAATTGTATCGTATTTAATAGTTTTTCGTTGTAAAAATAAAGCTATTTTATATACACCTCGCATAACATCAAGTATTTTTGGCGCCGCTGCCGGGGAACAAATCTAGCTTAAAAGCCGGAAGCGCAACGCTAATATATAAAAAAAGATTTTTATTTTTAGTTTACTTTTATAAAAAAGTACGCTTTTGTAAAAATACGTTTTAAATATTCGAAAATATAAAAAGAAAAACAAAAAATATAAATATTTTTAAGAGTTTGTTAAATATATAAGTTATATAAAAGTTTCTTTATCTTTATTTTATAAAAATATAAGTTTTATTTAATTTATATAAATATATTATAAATATATAATGCAGCAAAACAGAAAAAAAAAATTTAAAAACTCTCACGGCCTGGTACTGTAGCAGCCCAGACCGTGGCCCAAAATCTTAGCTCATGCGATCGCATGAGCCCGAAGGCATAACTTCATGCGATCGCATGAAGACACCTGACTCGCCACAGTAAAACCCTAACAGCATTAAATACGGAGTAATTATTATTATTATTTTTTAATTATAACCCTAATTAGGTTAGTGTATTAATTTAATTAGTTATTAGTTTTTATTATTATTTTGTTTAATTAGTTTAATTAAATTATAAAATTAATAGTTTTATTAAATAAATAATATAAAAATAATATTTTTATAAAAATTGTACTTTTTATAACTTTTAGTATATTTTTATATTTTGTCCCTTTTTATTTGTTTTTAGCGTAACTTTTATATTTTTTGCTCATATTTACTTTTAAGATATAGTTTTTGCCATAGTTATTTTTACTTCTAGATTTTTAGGCTTTGCCGTAAAATCCCTTAAGTGCTTTTTCTTTAGACTAAGATTTAGGTGCTTTAGAATTTTGCGACGCCTTTTTATATTTTAGTACCTTTTTAAGATATTGCCATTTAGGATATAGTTTTACTTGTAAGCTTTAATATTTTTAGACGCAACTTTTAATTCTTAGTTTTTAGTTCCTTTTTAAGTTTCGACGCGCTACTTTCTTATTTTTATTTTTCGACGCCTTTTACCTATGTATCAATTATCACTCCAATTAGTAATCTCAATTTGCAATTTCAATTTTAAGTTACTGATAATAATAAGGTTGGGTTAGTCGAGTGTTTTAAAGTTTTATAAGTCACTATTTTTCTTTCTTATTTCTCCAATTTTAATACCGACGCGCTCTTTTTCTTTCTTATTTCTCGCCATTCTAGTTTTCAGGACTTAGAATTTTCTCTATTTCTTATCTAAAATTTCTTTAAATTACGAAAATTTATTTTAAGTGGTTAAATTGATAGACATCAAAATTTTCTGGTTCGTAGTAATAGTTGGATTTGTACGTGGACCGGGTTATTGGAGCCAAACAGTACTCAATTATATTGAGACTAAACGAATCCTGCCCCTCTGCTGCATCTTTTGGCTATTCGAAATGTGGGCAAAATCAGAAAAGTCTATTAATTGGATAACTTATATAATTTTTCTTCCTTTTTAAAAACTAATAGGATATTCAGTGAATGCACCGAGCAAGACGTTCACCACCTTTTGTACGTTCACCACCTGTAACTCGATCAAGACATCTAGCAAATATTGTTGCCCTAGATTTTTCTTTAGAATCGTCATTCAGTCGACCAGTTACTCCAGTTCAAATTTCCGATAATCCATTCTTTGAACCCGACCTCACAATTGAGAATCCGGAGAATATTCAGGGACGATTTATAGATCCTGAACCATTAATTTTTCCTCCGGAACCACCAATCATTCAAACAGAGATTGTTGAGGAACGAACCATTAAATCAGAATCCTCTAGTGATTCCGATTCAACAAATTCAATCATGGAAAATCTGGAACCTCTAAGTATGAAAGACCGAATGAGAGCTAAACGCACTGGCCAAGGTCACGCAATTACTCATCCAGACATTAATGCACCAGATTATAAAATCAAAGGACAAATTCTACACATGGTAACTAATCAATGCCAATTTAGTGATGCGCCGAAGGAAGATCCAAATGAACATCTTCGTACCTTTAATAGGATCTACACACTATTTAAAATAAGAGAAGTAGAAGATGAACAGATATATCTCATGTTATTTCCTGGACTTTAAAGGGAGAAGCCAAAGATTGGTTGGAATCGTTACCTGAAGGGGCGATTGATACATGAGACGTTTTAGTTGAAAAATTTCTTAAACAATTCTTTCCGGCATCTAAAGCAGTAAGACTTCAAGGAGAAATTGTTACATTCACACAAAAGCCGAATGAAACTCTATATGAGGCATGGACCAGATTTGGAAAATTATTAAGAGGATATCTGCAATATGGTTTAGACACTTGTCAAATAGTACAAATATTCTACCAAGAATGCGACATCACTACAAGAAAAGACATAAATATAGCAGCTGGTGGTTCTATTATGAAGAAAACAGAAACTGATGCTTACAAAATTATTGATAACACTGTTTCCCACTCACATGAGTGGCACCAAGAAAAAGATATCGTTAGATCATCTAAAGAAGCTAGAGCCGATTCTAGCCATGACTTAGATTCCATTTCTGCAAAGATAGATGCTGTAGAGAGACGAATGGAAAAGATGACTAAGGATATACACTCAATACGAATTAGTTGTGAGCAGTGTGGAGGACCACATTTGACAAAAGATTGCTCAGTATTGAACTAACAATGGAACAAAGAGAGAATGTTTCATATCTAAACCAAAGGCATGGAAATAATTATTAGAATAATTATCAATCGCCAAGACCAATTTACAATCAAAACCAGAATTATAATCGAAATATTTCATACAACAACCAACAAGGTCCTAGCAATCAACAAGTATCCAATAATACTTACAATCAGCAAAGACCTAACTTTCAAAATAAACCACCACAAACCGATGATAAAAAGCCGAATTTAGAAGATATGATGTCGAAGCTAGTTGAATCTCAAACACAATTTTTCACATCTTAGAAACAAACCAATGAATAAAATGCTAAAGCATTTAGAAATCAACAAGGTTCTATTCAAAATTTGGAACAAGAAGTAAGCAACCTAGCAAGGTTAATAGGTGAAAGAAAACCGGGAAGTTTACCTAGTGATACAAATGCTAACTCTCGGAATGAAACAGCTAAAGCCATTACCACAAGAAGTGGTATTACATTTAAGCGACCTGAAATACCTGTAATTTCTGATGAAGCTATTCCTACTCCACAAGAACCACAACCTAAGCAAGATAAGGAAAAAGAACCGGTAGTTGAAAAGGTTAATGAAGATAACACAGTTAAAGCTAAACCTTATGTTAAACCATACCAACCACCACTTCCTTACCCGAGTAAAATGAAAAAAGAGTAACTTGAAGCCGAGCAATCTAAATTCCTGGATATGTTTAAACAGATAAATGTAAATCTTCCTTTCATTGATTTGATTTCAGGAATGCCTAGTTATGCTAAATTTCTGAAAGATCTAATCTCAAATAGAAAGAAAATGG
Source organism: Rutidosis leptorrhynchoides (assembly GCF_046630445.1). Taxonomy (NCBI): domain Eukaryota; kingdom Viridiplantae; phylum Streptophyta; class Magnoliopsida; order Asterales; family Asteraceae; genus Rutidosis; species Rutidosis leptorrhynchoides. The sequence goes on from NC_092336.1 coordinate 237,040,180, forward strand.
AAGAACTCTCGGCTGTTATTATGAATGCTAATTGTTCAGCAGTGCTGTTGAATAAGATACCAGAAAAATTATCTGATCCAGGAAGTTTCACAATTCCATGTTTTCTGGGTAGTCTTAGTTCAATAGAAGCATTGGCAGACTTAGGTACTAGTATAAATTTAATGCCGTATTCACTATACGCTAAACTAGACCTTGGAGAATTGAAACCAACATGAATAAGTATTGTAACGACCCTACTTTTTCCGTTATCTTTTACCGTTAATTATTTAACGATCGTTAATTATTATTCATGCCACGTCATTTCTATGACCTATATTATTATTTTTGTAATAATATATTAATTATTATGTGTTATATGAATATTTGTATTCATATCTTTAATTGTACGTTTCTACGTGTCGCGGATTTCTATCCGGCGAATCTTTTCGGTTTTCAAACCAACGGTCGAGCTTTTGAGATTTTTAAATTCTAATTATTTTAAATATGATATTTTAATGTCATATATTTATATATAGTGTTTATGTATATTTTTCGTCGCGTATTTGTTATCTCTCCGAATTTTCAATCGCGTAGTAGCGTTTTCGCGTTTCGGGCTTAGTTTAGGCGTTCGGACCACAAGAGATTATCCACATGATCAAAGTGGGCCATGTGGGGCCCACCCCTTGCCAAATTCAGCCGAACATAGGCTTACACCCCCACCATTTCTCATTTTCCATTTTATTTCTAATTTACACTTCTAATTTCCACCTAAAACCTAATTTTGTGTTCTCTCCTCTCCCTCCTTTCTTTTTGGCTGAACCCTAGCACACTCCTATCATAATATTCGGCCAACATCATCAACCAATCAATTCTTCATCATTTTTCAAGGCTAGAGACATATTCGGGTTGCTATTTTCGCGTTCTTTCATCCTCTTCTTCTCGATTCTTGATTAGGGTATATACATAAACCCTAGCTTTTTCATTTTCAATTAATTTTTCTGTATTTTGATGTTATATTGATAGTATGATAGTTACATATTATTGTATTGATGATCGTATGCATAGAATTACTCGTAAACATATGTTTTCGGTTTGATATAATTGGAACAGCAGCTTTTTCGTGTGTTTCTGCTATTGTGACTGATATAAAAGTTAAAATAAAGTATCTAGATGAGTTCCTCTCATCAAGACATTAATTTTAGACTCCGGATTCATGTCGTTTCGATTCCCGGAGCCCTAGATATGATCAAAGTGGTATTTTGTTAAGATTGAAATGTGATTTTGGTATGAACCAGGTTTGGTCCGACTTTATGACCATAATTGGTGACTCTAGGGTGTGTTAGTGTGTTAGGACTGATGGTGGGATGAACTTTCATGTTCGGGTCATCTCAATCCGAGCCACGAATCACCCGTTGCGTCTAAAACACGATTTTGGTTGAATTGAAGTTCCAAGTAGTGAATTGGCTGTACATCACGACTTGTGGGATGTTCTTGGGGTGTTCTTGAGTGTACCAAAGTGTCGGGTGGTTTGCTTAGGCGGAGATATATGTAAGGCTCGCCGAAAACCGACACCCTGGGCTCAGGATACGACCCGATGAACTTTTGATTTAAAACTTGTGACTAATTATTAAACTTATGATATAAATAATGGATTTCATTATTATTTAATTACTTATGATAAAAAAAAAGTAATTATTATTATTTACAACTTATGATATATATTTATTATATCATTTAATTAATACTTATGATTTAATTAACATTTTAATTAAACATATGATAAATGATACTTCATTATTAATGGAAAATACTTATGATAAGTATTAAACTTATATTATGAGATTACTATTATAAGACTTATAATAAGGATTAATTAATTATTTAATTATTCTAAGGCTTAGTTATTATTTAATTATTAAATACTTATGATTTAATAATTATAATTAGAAACTTATGATATGATTAATAATTCATTATTAATTAATAATACTTATGATATGATTTAAAATTTATTATTAATTAATAATACTTACATTATGACTAATATTTAATTAATTAATTAAATACTTATGTTATATTAATTATACCATTTAAACTTATATTAACTTTAATAATTCATTTTAATTTAATTAAACTTATGTTATGACATAATTAGACATATTTAACTTTAATAAACGTTATAACTTATATTATTATTATAACTTACACTTTTAAAATTTACATTGACCATGTTTGACCAAGGTTGACTTTTGAGTTGACTTTCGGTTGACTTTGACTTTCAGTTGACTTTTGTTGACTTTCTAATTAAGGAAACTTTCCTAACTTATAAACTTTCCTAAAATAGCAACTTTCTAAATTTGGAAACTTTCCAAAAATAGAAACTTTCCAAAAATAGAAACTTTTCAAAAATAGAAACTTTCCAAAAATAGAAACTTTCCAAAAATAGAAACTTTCCAAAAATAGAAACTTTCCAAAAATGGAAACCTGCTAAAAATAGAAACTTTCTAAAAATAGAAAGTGTGTGTCCGTAAGCTGTTCCGATCAAACCGATGCATATTGAGTATTGTTCTATGACTACTTGCAACATGTACAATAGCTGTCATACTAAGACTTGACCTAAGTAGTTATTTATATTGACCTGCTTTATTTATAGGTCGGCGTTGTGATCATTCCTGATCACTGTACTACATTTGCTGTTCGCTTAATTGTATTGGTTACTTCGTTGCTATTAAGGTGAGTTATAGTCCCATTTTTCTATTTTTAATCTTTGGGATGAGAATACATGCAATTTATTTTATATTTTGGACAAGTGGAAGTTGGTTTAAATTATTCATTGTGAGTTGAACAAAAATATTCCCTAGTCTGGTAACTGTAATCACTGGTTTCTACTGGTGAACGCGAATCCTACGGATAGATCTATCGGGTTTGACAACCCCATTTCGAGCTAGTCGCGCTAGCAATTTATAATCGGAATGTTTAGTACTTCGTATTTTGTTGTAGATACACTTGTTCGGTGTATATTATTTATTGTATTTGGCAAGGGTAAATAAAGGGTTAAGTGGTTACCAGGTGGCTCACGGAAAATGGAATAATGTTTTATTATATGTTTTCTAGCATATAATTTGGTGGTTCAAAAAGGAGTTTTATGTTTTCAAACATAAATTTTTTTTATTGTTTAAATTAAATATTGTTTGCAATATTAAACCTATAATTCACTCAACATTTTTGTTGACAGTTACTCGCATGTTTTATTCTCAGGTTCATGATTGATTGCTTCCGCTGTGCTTAGAGAGTCTGCATATTTATGATGGCAGCTTTTGTTAAACATTAACTTGCATTCTATTTTGTTACATTAAATAGTGGTTGTTTGTTGACTTTGTTTTGGTCAACTTTTGGTTAAAGTATTATTGTATAGTTTTTCTAAACTTATACATTTTAGTAGATTTCCTTTATAGGAAATCATTTTTAAATAAAGAATGCAAGGTTGTTTTATTAAATTCATATAGAGTTTCGATCAAGCTGTGGGACCAAGTGACGGAGCCGTTAAGTGTTTTGACGGAGTCGCCACAGTTGGTATCAGAGCTCTGGTTGTAGGGAATTAGGCTGCATTGATGTCGTTACCCGGGTCAATAGGGTGCATTAGTGAGTCTAGTCTACAGCCCGGCCTATTATATATTATTATATGTGATTATTTATGTCGTGTTGGTATGTATATTGTTATCATACATACATTTCTATTATGTTCTGAATCCGGGAGGAACTCCCATTCCGATTTAAACGTATTCTCCGACTCATGCGAGTTCATCTTTTAAAGGAACACCTCGGTTAGTGAAACCGAGGGGGTGTCATTCTTGACTTCTGGAATTCTCGACATTTCTATGTCATAATTAGTGTTTATTGATATAACGTTTAAGTTACATTACGTGTTCTAGAATTCTCGGCATTTCTATGTCATCTATTATGGTTATGTATATAACGTTTGAGTTATATTACGCGAGATGTCATTCTTGACTTCTAAATGCTCGGCATTTCAATGTCAGCTATTATGTTTAGGTATATAACATTTTTGTTATATTACGTGCATTTGTGCCGTTGTGCCTATGTACTTTGGTTGTTGAAACGGAAAACGTCATTCTTACTTTTAGAGATTCTTGGTACTTCGAAGACATTTCTATGTCATCGTTACTGCTATTCATTACCTTGGATGTTTTGTCTCTTGTGCTATCCTTAGCACATTGTTTAAGAAATCGTTTTAGAGAAATTGTGTGGAAATTCGAGGTTGATCGCGTATCCTGACCTCATGTAGTGCTATTGGAATGGAACTATGAATTAGTGAAATATAATGGCGTCAGGCCAACGTGATTATATTATGTTAATTCATAAAGAAGTCCCAATATTGTGACGTGAGGAATAGAAAGCGAGCCAAAGAAAATTTTTACACTACTCATTCAGAAATTCCGATGTATTACATGGGTAGGGAAGATACTCATTTTCTTAATTGTTGAGATACGGGAAACTCATTTTATCCCATGCTTTTATCATTCATAACTCGCTTGTTAGCAACAGCTTCGCTCGGGAACAGTTTTGGCCCAAGGACTTCTGTCCTGATAATAGTCAAAATAACATTTAACTCATTGGTTTTCATGACCTCGTAACATTTGTTGGTCAAATGTCGCACGACGATTCAATTCATTTACTCGATCTTTCACGATCTTACTTCAACTTGTAACCTCTGAAATACAGATACTCTGTTTATCATCGGGAGTTGTACACATTTGTTTAATTGGGCGGTTCTCACGGATTTAAGGGTGAATAGAAGTAATAAAATATTTTGTCATGTATACATTTTATAAAATCGTATATGTACGTATAGATTCAAATGAATAAGTTTACCTTAACTTATTTTGATTAGTACATACTAAATTATGCCTTCAAAATTATTTTAAAACCACACCTTTATTGAGTTGTTTAATTAAGTCAGATTATTTTATATAAAATGGTACACATTGTACATACTTCTAAATTACTAAGAACTTCATTCCGTTTATGTTGTCACATCAAACGTTTAAAGCTTTTTCAAAACCCCTTTTGATTGATCTTATCAAATTTTCACATTACTCTACAAGGTGTTTGGATCACGGTTCTTCTTATTCTCCGTTTAAGGATGGAACTTACCATTAAGTTCGTTGATAGAAACTCTTACACCACTTTGGATTTCGGTTTTATAAAAATTGTTGGAAAGTCCTTGCGCTCATAAAATTTTCCCTCTTATGGTTGGACATGGCCGAAACACGGACCGATAAATCAATTTTCTGGGGTACACTCGGTGGTCACCCTATTATAGAAAAGGCGCTATGTGGGTTTCTACCCCAACTGTTGTTATAGTGGGTATCATGGATATATATTTCACTAGACCGTTTGAGGAGTTTCTACTCTCAATATTCGCTGTCAACCACAACACCCTCATAAACATCAATCCTAGGATTCAATACTTTGAGGTGCACGAAATTATTTTTGGAGATTCATCTCACCTGGAGGCGGTCATTATTTATAACCCATGATTCGCGTTCTTTTCATCCGCACATAAATTTAAGAATATGGATGAATCCTAGATTTCCTCGCTCATTGTACAAGGAAGTACACTCTCGTTGAAATATCACACCTTTCGTACGTCTTCCTTTCGGAAATGTAATGAAAATTTACTTTGAAATCCATGATCCTCGTTATCTCCTTTGAGAGAATTGCCTTAAATATCTATGCCACTTATGTGACTACTCCATATATTTCTTCCTTCATTGTTGCAACTATATTTCATTCATCCCAGTTCATCCCCTTGGGGAGCATCTGTTTTGTTTGTTAAGAAGAAGAGTGGATTGTTCCGATGGTGTATTGATTATCGTGAATTGAACAAGCTTACTGTTAAAAACTGTTACCCTCTTCCGAGAATCGATGATCTATTCGATCAGCTTCAAGGTTCGTCTGTTTATTCTAAGATTGATCTTCGTTCCGGCTATCATCAGTTGCGTGCTAAAGAAACTGATGTTTCGAAAACTGCTTTCCGCACCCGTTACGGTCACTTTGAATTCCTTGTTATGCCGTTCAGATTGACAAATGCACCTGCGGTGTTCATGGACCTCATGAACCGTGTGTGTAGACCCTATCTGGATAAATTCGTTATTGTTATCATCGACGACATCCTTATTTATTCTAAGAATGATGAAGAGCACGCAGAACATTTGAAGTTAGTGCTTGATTTATTGAGAAAAGAAGAGTTGTACGCTAAGTTCTCTAAGTGTGTTTTCTAGTTAAGAGAAGTTCAATTCCTTGGACATATTGTTAGTGAACAGGGAATACAAGTTGATCCTGCTAAAATTAAGGTGATTGAAAGGTGGGAAATTCCGAAAACTCCTACTCAGTTTCGTCAGTTTCTAGGGTTGGCAGGTTACTATAGAAGGTTCATTCAAGATTTCTCTCGTATAGCGAAACCTCTGACTGCTTTAACGCACAAGGGGAAGAAGTATGAGTGGAAGGATGGACAAGAGACTGCTTTTCAGATTTAGAAGAAGAAGTTGACTACTGCTCCGATATTGTCACTACCTGATGATAATGATGATTTTGTTGTTTATTGTGATGCTTCGCGTCAAGGCTTTGGTTGTGTTTTGATACAACGAAAGAAAGTCGTCGCTTATGCGTCACGTCAGTTGAAGATCCATGAACAGAATTATACAACCCATGATTTAGAATTTGGAGCTGTTGTGTTTGCGCTTAAGAATTGGAGACATTACTTATATAGAGGCAAATGTACTGTGTACACTAATCACAAAAGTCTTCAACATATCCTTGATCAGAAACAGTCGAATATGAGGCAACGAAGATGGATTGAGACGTTGAACGATTATGATTGTGAACTTTTATATCATCCGGGGAAGGCTAATGTTGTGGCTGATACATTAAGTCGTAAAGAGAGGACTGAACCTCATAGGTTTAGGGCCTTAAATATGACCATTTGAACAAACCTTGCAAGGCAGATTCTTGCAGCTCAATAAGAAGCCTTGAAGGAGGAGAATTTTGTAACGGGAAGGTCCGAGGCTTGAGTAAACAGTTAGAGATACGAACCGATGGTACTCGGTATTTTACGGGACGCCTTTGGGTTTCGAAGTTTGGTGATCTGCGATAAATTGTTCTAGAGGAGGCTCATAAGTCTAGGTACTCTATTCATCCTGATTCAGGAAAGATGTATCATGATCTTAAGGAGCTGTATTGGTGGCCTCATTTAAAGGCCGATGTGGCTACGTATGTGACTAAGTGTTTGACCTGTGCTAAGGTTAAAGCTGAACATCAGAACCGTCAGGACTTTTGGTGCAACCTGAAATTCCCGAGTGGAAGTGGGAAGGTATTACTACGGATTTTATTACGAAATTACCGAGAGCTGTGGGTGGTTATGATACCATTTGGGTTATTGTTGACCGACTCATAAAGTTAGCTCATTCCTTTTTGATTAAGGAAACAGATTCGATGGAGAAGCTTACTCGTTTGTATTTGAAGGGGATTATTTCAAGGCATGGTGTTCCTGTATCTATTATTTCAGACCGAGACAGTCGATTTATATCGAGGTTTTGGCAACCCTTACAGGAAGCTTTGGGAACTAAGTTAGATATGAACACTGCTTATCATCCACAGTCAGATGGTCAGAGTGAAAGGACCATTCAAACATTGGAAGACATGTTACGAGCATGCATCATTGATTTTGGTAGTGGTTGGGATAAGTACTTGCCACTGGCTGAATTTTCTTATAATAACCGCTATCATGCAAGAATTAAGTCGCACCTTTTGAAGTGCTATATGGTGAAAAGTGTAGGTCTCCGGTCTACTGGAATGAGGTTGGGGATGCTCAACTCATAGGTCCAGGAATTATTCATGAGACTACCGAGAAGATCTTACAGATTAAGGAAAGTTTGAGAACCGCCAGAAGTAGGCAAAAGAGCTATGCCAATAAGAGAAGGAATGATATTGAATTTTAGGTTGGTGATTATGTAATGTTGAAGGTATCACCTTGGAAGGGCGTGATACGTTTTGGTAAAAAGGGAAAGTTGAGTCCTCGTTTTGTTGGACCATTTGAGATTATTGAGAGAGTTGGACCCGTGGCTTATCGTTTGAAATTGCCACAAGAACTCAGTGCTGTTCATAACGTTTTTTTTTCATGTATCGAACTTAAAGAAGTGTTTGGCCGAAGTCGATAAGACTATTCCTCTGGAGGAACTTCATGTTGATAAGCAACTTCATTTTATTGAGGAACCTGTTGAAATTATGGACCGAGAGGTTAAGACTCTGAAGCAGAGTAGAATTCCTATTGTTCGGGTTATATAGAACGCCAGGCGCGGTCCCGAGTTCACTTGGGAGCGTGAAGATCAGATGAAGCAGAAGTAACCGCATTTGTTCCCAGATGCCGAGGAAACTCCTGCACCTGCTTAAATTTCGGGACGAAATTTCCGTAACGGGAAGGTACTGTAACGACCCTACTTTTTCCGTTATCTTTTACCGTTAATTATTTAACGATCGTTAATTATTATTCATGCCACGTCATTTCTATGACCTATATTATTATTTTTGTAATAATATATTAATTATTATGTGTTATATGAATATTTGTATTCATATCTTTAATTGTACGTTTCTACGTGTCGCGGATTTCTATCCGGCGAATCTTTTCGGTTTTCAAACCAACGGTCGAGCTTTTGAGATTTTTAAATTCTAATTATTTTAAATATGATATTTTAATGTCATATATTTATATATAGTGTTTATGTATATTTTTCGTCGCGTATTTGTTATCTCTCCGAATTTTCAATCGCGTAGTAGCGTTTTCGCGTTTCGGGCTTCGTTTAGGCGTTCGGACCACAAGAGATTATCCACATGATCAAAGTGGGCCATGTGGGGTCCACCCCTTGCCAAATTCAGCCGAACATAGGCTTACACCCCCACCATTTCTCATTTTCCATTTTATTTCTAATTTACACTTCTAATTTCCACCTAAAACCTAATTTTGTGTTCTCTCCTCTCCCTCCTTTCTTTTTGGCTGAACCCTAGCACACTCCTATCATAATATTCGGCCAACATCATCAACCAATCAATTCTTCATCATTTTTCAAGGCTAGAGACATATTCGGGTTGCTATTTTCGCGTTCTTTCATCCTCTTCTTCTCGATTCTTGATTAGGGTATATACATAAACCCTAGCTTTTTCATTTTCAATTAATTTTTCTGTATTTTGATGTTATATTGATAGTATGATAGTTACATATTATTGTATTGATGATCGTATGCATAGAATTACTCGTAAACATATGTTTTCGGTTTGATATAATTGGAACAGCAGCTTTTTCGTGTGTTTCTGCTATTGTGACTGATATAAAAGTTAAAATAAAGTATCTATATGAGTTCCTCTCATCAAGACATTAATTTTAGACTCCGGATTCATGTCGTTTCGATTCCCGGAGCCCTAGATATGATCAAAGTGGTATTTTGTTAAGATTGAAATGTGATTTTGGTATGAACCAGGTTTGGTCCGACTTTATGACCATAATTGGTGACTCTAGGGTGTGTTAGTGTGTTAGGACTGATGGTGGGATGAACTTTCATGTTCGGGTCATCTCAATCCGAGCCACGAATCACCCGTTGCGTCTAAAACACGATTTTGGTTGAATTGAAGTTCCAAGTAGTGAATTGGCTGTACATCACGACTTGTGGGATGTTCTTGGGGTGTTCTTGAGTGTACCAAAGTGTTGGGTGGTTTGCTTAGGCGGAGATATATGTAAGGCTCGCCGAAAACCGACACCCTGGGCTCAGGATACGACCCGATGAACTTTTGATTTAAAACTTGTGACTAATTATTAAACTTATGATATAAATAATGGATTTCATTATTATTTAATTACTTATGATAAAAAAAAAAGTAATTATTATTATTTACAACTTATGATATATATTTATTATATCATTTAATTAATACTTATGATTTAATTAACATTTTAATTAAACATATGATAAATGATACTTCATTATTAATGGAAAATACTTATGATAAGTATTAAACTTATATTATGAGATTACTATTATAAGACTTATAATAAGGATTAATTAATTATTTAATTATTCTAAGGCTTAGTTATTATTTAATTATTAAATACTTATGATTTAATAATTATAATTAGAAACTTATGATATGATTAATAATTCATTATTAATTAATAATACTTATGATATGATTTAAAATTTATTATTAATTAATAATACTTACATTATGACTAATATTTAATTAATTAATTAAATACTTATGTTATATTAATTATACCATTTAAACTTATATTAACTTTAATAATTCATTTTAATTTAATTAAACTTATGTTATGACATAATTAGACATATTTAACTTTAATAAACGTTATAACTTATATTATTATTATAACTTACACTTTTAAAATTTACATTGACCATGTTTGACCAAGGTTGACTTTTGAGTTGACTTTCGGTTGACTTTGACTTTCAGTTGACTTTTGTTGACTTTCTAATTAAGGAAACTTTCCTAACTTATAAACTTTCCTAAAATAGCAACTTTCTAAATTTGGAAACTTTCCAAAAATAGAAACTTTCCAAAAATAGAAACTTTTCAAAAATAGAAACTTTCCAAAAATAGAAACTTTCCAAAAATAGAAACTTTCCAAAAATAGAAACTTTCCAAAAATGGAAACCTGCTAAAAATAGAAACTTTCTAAAAATAGAAAGTGTGTGTCCGTAAGCTGTTCCGATCAAACCGATGCATATTGAGTATTGTTCTATGACTACTTGCAACATGTACAATAGCTGTCATACTAAGACTTGACCTAAGTAGTTATTTATATTGACCTGCTTTATTTATAGGTCGGCGTTGTGATCATTCCTGATCACTGTACTACATTTGCTGTTCGCTTAATTGTATTGGTTACTTCGTTGCTATTAAGGTGAGTTATAGTCCCATTTTTCTATTTTTAATCTTTGGGATGAGAATACATGCAATTTATTTTATATTTTGGACAAGTGGAAGTTGGTTTAAATTATTCATTGTGAGTTGAACAAAAATATTCCCTAGTCTGGTAACTGTAATCACTGGTTTCTACTGGTGAACGCGAATCCTACGGATAGATCTATCGGGTTTGACAACCCCATTTCGAGCTAGTCGCGCTAGCAATTTATAATCGGAATGTTTAGTACTTCGTATTTTGTTGTAGATACACTTGTTCGGTGTATATTATTTATTGTATTTGGCAAGGGTAAATAAAGGGTTAAGTGGTTACCAGGTGGCTCACGGAAAATGGAATAATGTTTTATTATATGTTTTCTAGCATATAATTTGGTGGTTCAAAAAGGAGTTTTATGTTTTCAAACATAAATTTTTTTTATTGTTTAAATTAAATATTGTTTGCAATATTAAACCTATAATTCACTCAACATTTTTGTTGACAGTTACTCGCATGTTTTATTCTCAGGTTCATGATTGATTGCTTCCGCTGTGCTTAGAGAGTCTGCATATTTATGATGACAGCTTTTGTTAAACATTAACTTGCATTCTATTTTGTTACATTAAATAGTGGTTGTTTGTTGACTTTGTTTTGGTCAACTTTTGGTTAAAGTATTATTGTATAGTTTTTCTAAACTTATACATTTTAGTAGATTTCCTTTATAGGAAATCATTTTTAAATAAAGAATGCAAGGTTGTTTTATTAAATTCATATAGAGTTTCGATCAAGCTGTGGGACCAAGTGACGGAGCCGTTAAGTGTTTTGACGGAGTCGCCACAAGTATACAACTAGCCGATAGATCAGTAAAATATCCTAGAGGGATAATGGAGAACATGCTAGTTAAAGTTGGTACTTTAGTATTTCCAGTAGATTTTGTTGTTCTGGACATGGAAGAAGATTCTCAAGTTCCTCTCATATTAGGAAGACCATTCTTAAACACGGCTAAAGCAATGATAGACGTGTTTGGTAAGAAACTGACCCTAAGTATAGAGGATGAGAGTGTTACCTTTTCAGTTGATAGAGCAATGCAACAACCGCAATCTGCAGATGATACATGTTATTATATTCAAACTATAGATTCACATGCAGAATTGTTAGAAGAATTTCCAGAATTACAAGGAATAGGAGAATGTTCTTTAGGAGAAGGAACTGAACCAATTGATGAAACTGAAATGTTAGCTACACTAATGGCTAATGGATATGAACCAACAACAGAAGAAATTCAAATGCTAAAAGAAAAAGACAGATATTGATATAAATCATCGATAGAAGAACCACCGACATTAGAGTTAAAGCCACTTCCAAACCATTTGGAATACGCTTATTTACATGGTGAATCTGAATTACCTGTAATAATATCATCTTTTCTTACCGAAAATGAGAAATCACAACTCATTTCTGTGTTAAAAGCTCATACACCAGCCATTGCATGGAAAATTCATGATATTAAAGGAATAAGTCCTTCGTATTGCACACATAAAATCCTTATGGAAGAAGGTCATAAAACGTATGTGCAACGCCAACGAAGACTAAATCCGAATATGCAAGATGTTGTTAAAAAAGAAATTATTAAACTGCTTGATGCAGGTTTAATTTATCCAATTTCTGATAGTCCATGGGTAAGCCCAGTTCAATGCGTGCCTAAGAAGGGTGGCATGACTGTCATTACAAATGAAAAAAATGAGCTTATTCCTAATAGGACTGTAACAGGATGGCGTGTATGTATTGATTATAGAAAATTAAATGACGCCACCAGAAAAGATCACTTTCCCTTACCTTTCATTGATCAAATGTTGGAAAGATTAGCCGGAAACAGTTACTATTGTTTTCTTGATGGTTTTTCCGGATATTTTCAAATTCCAATAGTACCTGAGGACCAAGAGAAAACCACATTCACGTGCCCTTATGGTACTTTTGCTTACAAACGCATGCCATTTGGACTTTGCAACGCCCCTGCAACCTTTCAAAGGTGCATGATGGCGATTTTTCATGACATGATAGAAGAATGCATGGAAGTTTTCATGGATGACTTTTCAGTCTTCGGTGATACATTTGAAACATGTCTAGTTAATCTAGAACGAATGCTTATTAGATGCGAACAATCAAATCTAGTACTTAATTGGGAGAAATGCCATTTCATGGTTAAAGAAGGCATCGTTCTTGGACATAAAATTTCAAAGGAAGGAATTGAAGTGGATAGAGCTAAAGTAGATGTAATTGCTAAACTTCCACATCCCACCAATGTTAGAGGAGTTAGGAGTTTTCTAGGGCATGCCGGTTTTTACCGACGTTTTATAAAAGATTTTTCTAAAATTGCCACTCCTATGAATAAACTCCTAGAAAAGGATGCTCCATTCATCTTTTCAGATGAATGTATCAAATATTTTAATATTCTTAAAGAGAAACTCACTAATGCGCCGATCATGATAACTTCAAATTGGAATCTACCGTTTGAACTTATGTGCGATGCAAGTGATTTTGCAATGGGAGCCGTTTTAGGACAAAGGATTGAAAAACGATTTCAACCTATATATTATGCTAGTAAGACATTACAAGAAGCACAAACAAATTATACAACTACTAAAAAAGAACTCCTTGCTATTGTCTTTGCTTTTGATAAATTTCGATCATATCTCGTTCTAGCAAAAACGGTGGTCTATACCGACCATTATGCTCTTAGATACCTATTTTCGAAACAAGATGCTAAACCAAGATTAATCCGTTGGATCTTACTCTTACAAGAATTTGATATTGAAATCCGAGATAAAAGAGGAGCAGAAAATCTCGCCGCTGATCATCTTTCCCGTCTTGAAAATCCCGAATTAGAAGTTCTAAATGAATCGGCCATACAAGACAACTTTCCTGATGAATATCTATTGAAGATAGATTATAATGAAATTCCATGGTTTGCAGACTATGCAAACTACTTAGTATGTGGATTCCTTGAAAAAGGATTATCGTACCAAAAACGAAAGAAATTCTTCAGTGATATAAAACACTATTTCTGGGAAGATCCACATTTGTTTAAAAGTTGTCCCGATGGAATAATACGCCGATGTGTATTCGGAGATGAAGCTAGTAAAATCTTAAACCATTATCACGCAGGACCAACAGAAGGGCATTATGGGCCTCAACTAATAGCAAGAAAAGTTTATGATGCTGGATTCTATTGGCCTACAATTTACAAAGACGCACACCTTCTTTGCAAATCCTGTGATGCATGTCAAAGGGCCGAAAAAATAAGTCAACGTGATGAAATGCCACAAAATGTCATCCAAGTATGTGAAGTATTTGACATTTGGGGTATTGACTTTATGGGTCCATTTCCAAAATCTCATAATAATCTATATATACTCGTAGCCATTGATTATGTATCTAAATGGGCGGAAGCACAAGCTCTCCCAACTAACGATGCACGAGTTGTAGTAAACTTTTTAAAACGTCTTTTTGCAAGGTTTGGAACACCAAAAGCTTTAATAAGTGATCGGGGTACTCATTTCTGTAATAATCAACTTGAGAAAGTTCTTAAAAGATATGGAGTAACTCATAAAATCTCCACCGCATATCATCCACAAACAAGTGGACAAGTTGAAAATACCAACGAGCTTTAAAATGTATTCTAGAGAAAACCGTAGGATCAAATCCGAAGGAATGGTCCATTAAATTGGAGGATGCACTCTGGGCATTTAGAACAGCCTACAAAACTCCAATTGGAACCACACCTTTTAGACTCGTTTACGGAAAAGCATGTCATCTTCTAGTAGAAATTGAACACAAAGCATTTTGGGCTTTGAAGACATGTAATCTTGATTTACACGAAGCTGGACGTCTACTTTTAAGTCAATTAAATGAATTAGAAGAATTAAGACATGAAGCATACGAAAATTCGTTAATCTATAAAGAAAGAACGAAGAAATGGCATGATTAAAGAATCAGAAGTTCAAAAGAATTTAAAGAAGGAGACAGAGTTCTTCTTTTCAATTCACGATTCAAGCTATTTCCTGGAAAATTGAAATTAAGATGGTCTGGACCATTCATAGTTAAAAGAGTTTTCCCATACAGAACAATAGAATTGATAAATTCAAATGGGATTGAATTTAAGGTTAATGGTCACCGAGTTAAACATTACATAGATAGTCCGATGGAAGTTGACAACGAAGTTAATCACAATTTCGATACCACAGCTAACTAAGTGTGGGGAGAATCAAGTCTTTTAAGGATAATATGTATTTATGTTAGAGTTAGATTTTCTGTTTCGTGTAGTTCTCAAAAATGGAACCCAAATGGTCTTTCCCTAGCAGACCCTAAAGAACTAGTCTTCTCCCCCCATTCTGAATTTTTATTTTTTTTAGGTTTTTACGAAATGAACACTTCCTGTGAACTAAACCATGGTCTAATGCTACACGCTTTGATTACTAAACGTAATAATGACACACTTCCGAGTGAACTGGTATCAGTAATCAGAGAAAAAATTGGACGGAGTAAGAAAAGAATCCAGATGCGAAAATAATAAGTTACAATTTGGTAAAGGAATATCAAAATCCGCAGCGAAAAGAAGAGCACGACACCTTGAAAGATGTCACAAATGCGGAAAATGGTCACACGAAGGTAAATTGTCATAACCCGACCTTAACCATAAGGACGAATACAATAACATATGATTTCATCGCGAGGTATTGACCTCTATATGCGACATTTTTCAAAAACTGCATTCGTTTTTACAATACAAACCATAGCTTTTATTACAAATACAAGGTTTAAACAACTTAATAATGATTATCGTTTAGCGATAATCTTAGACTTACAAACTTTACATGTGATAATAACAATACGACCTCCAATATATTTTACATTACAAATCTTCCGATATGCAGTTTTATTTTTGACACAAATATGCATACTCAAGATCTTGCTTAAATTCAACATGTTGCAGCGGAAGCTTTTAGTTATCACCTGAGAATAAACATGCTTAAAACGTCAACATAAAGTTGGTGAGATATAGGTTTAAAGCCGGCAGCGTTATGAATATAGACCACAAGATTTCATATATAAACGTTTTAATAAAAACATTCTAAGTTGTTGAGCACTTGATAACCATACTTAACATTTAATCAACGTCGCATATTCCCTTTATTATGAAATCTTACTACACCGTACCAAGTGTACTCACCGAAACGAAGTACTGTGCAACCGTTGAATACTGGTCGTCCAGTCCGGTTGGGGTTGTCAGGCCCGATAGATCTATCAACAGGATTTGCGTTTACAATACCTCATGTAAATAGTAGTTACCAAGTTACAGGGAAGTATTCCAGTGGTACAACTCAACGTAGAATATATATTTTTTAATCACTTGTGTCCATAACGTAAATCATAAAATGCATGTATTCTCATCCCGAAATATTTAGAGTTTAAAAGTGGGACTATATACTCACTTTTGTCTTGAAGGTATTTAACTCGACTTGGTCTCCGATAGATATCACGAACCTAACCATATATATAATATATCAACATATTTTCTTTTCAAGTAATCGTTACATATATATATATATATATATATATATATATATATATATATATATATATATATATATATATATATATATATACTTTTAATACTTTTAATATTTTTTTAGTCCGTAGTTAGCAGTCCGATGTTAGTGGTCCACAATTAGTTGCTTAAATAAAATAAATAAAGACCCCATCGTATTCGTGTTGATCAGAATTAATCGTGACCCATGGTACCATATTGTCAAATGACGTGTTGCGTACATAAAGTACCGTGTTGTCAAATGACATGTTGCGTACAATCATGAGGTCTTATGATTAATCTTCTCGTATTGTTTACGGGTGGTCCTGAAATATATAAAATAAAATCATAAGTAAATATATATTAAATATTATGTTAATTAGCCAAGATATGATTAACCCGATTTTGTCATAATATGATATATTACAGGTCTTGAAGTGTTTTTAAAAATCAAATTAGAAGGATCTATTTAGTTTGCGAACAAGTTTGAAATCACTCAAACTATGTTCTTGTTATTAAAATTTTATAACACAAAATAAAATAGCTATATAAATATGAATCGAAAAGGTTATGAATAAGGTTACTACCTCAAGTTACTTGGACAAAGCTACTGGAAAAGGTAAGAAAAATCTTGGAATCAAAAGAGTGGTGGAGTGGGATTGAAAGATTGGAAGTAATCTCCTTGAAATCGGATGACTATATTGATACGTTCTTGAGTATGTAAATGAAGAGAGATTAGGGAGTGAATTAACTTGAAAGAAAATTGGAAATGAAATTGTATGTGTGTGTGTGCAAAATAGCATGATTATGGGATGGATATATAGGAGATTTAGTTTGTTTTCTTGCACAAAAGTCACACATGAGGTTAAATGGCTGGTTCCCACATGTAACATCATGTCTAGTGGCTGATCATTGAAGTTTATTGTTGGTATATACCAATAGTAAATACACATATTCAAATATGTATGATACGGTTACATATACCCTTGATATACTTGTAGAAATTTTGAGGAATCGGAACGAGAATTCAAATTTTGAGGCTCTGCCCCTTGGACCCCGCCAGGGGTTACCACCCCTTGGACCCCGCTTATCGGGGCGCTGCCCCCGAACCCCCGTCATAATCAAGATAAGTTCAAACAAGTGTGCACTCCACACTTCCCCAAACTTGTTCGATATTTATCAAGATTATTTTGGTTACAAATTAATCGCATTACACTTAAATCATATTGGTGACATAGATCACCAACACATTATATATTGTAAGTATATATGTCAAAGAATGTTACATATAGTTATCGTTTTGATAACTTAAGTTAGTGGTCTCAAAGTATACTTATAACTCATTGTTGTTAGTTCACAATGAAATGTTAAACCATCCTTAAATCATGTTAAATATGTATAGATATGTACATATACATAATCGTATAATTATCGTGTGTTATATAGTTCGTGATATCATCGGTCAAATTGGACGGTCAAACGTTGTGTGAAACTCTTTTCAAAAACATAAGTCTCAACAGTTTGGATTGCTTATCATGTTGGCAAGGTTTATTTTATGTAAATATTAATCTCATAAGTATAAAATGATCGGAAAAATCCGGGTCGTTACATAAATGTTCAAATAATCAAACCTATTCAAACACCGAATTTGTTACTTTATGCAGAGATGGACCGTTCATATGTTTAGAAGAAAAAACATTAAATGCTCGAGGTTACGCCTATGTAGCCATGGAGAACCAATTAGTCCGACTATCTTATGAGTGGGCTAGAGCATATCATTAAGAATTTTATTTCACAGGTAAGTATGTACAGTTTTTATTTTTATTATTTTTTTAACCTTTTGATAATAAACGCTAATTTGTTCGCTATAAAGTATTAAATTGGTATTCGATAAAATTAGGTCTTGCGACCGAAATTATTGATATCATACAAAAATTTATTACATCACTGCGAAATTTACCGTTTATTCTTAAGGTATAAATATCTTTAATCAATCAACCCAAAATATTTCAAAAATTCGTCATGAGTTAAATTAGGTCATGGAACCGAAATTACTTTACCGAAAAGAGAGGCGTATGTTTTTGATAATATTTGATTGATTAAAGTGGGATAAAAGCCAAAAAGATTTTTAATTTTATTTTTACTTTATTTTTAAAATAAATATTAAATTATTATTGTGAATTTTTTTTTAAAATCAATATATTTAAAATTGTAAATATTTGAAAAATTAATATAAGTTTGTATGTAAAAAACAAAAATATAATTTAAGTTTGGTGTGAATTTTTAAATTTTTAATATGAATTTTTAATTTTATGCATTTTAAATTTAAGTTTGGTGTGAATTTTTAATATGAATTTTTAATTTTATGCATTTTAAATTGAAGTTTGGTGTGAATTTTTAATATGAATTTTTAATTTTATGCATTTTAAATTTAAATTTGGTGTGAATTTTTAATATGAATTTTTAATTTTATGCATTTTAAATTTAAGTTTGGTGTGAATTTAAAAACAAAAATTTACTTTATTTCGCTAAGTTAAAAATATGATTTTTAAAAATTCGTCGTGAGTTGAAGACTAGGTCGTTGAACCGAAATTGCTTTACCCGAGGGAGGGACGAGAACTTTTATTATCATTATTTTTAATCTTATTGAATTAAAGTATGTCAAAAACATTAAAAAACTCAAAAATCTTTGCTTTTAAAATCGCGCTTAAAAATGACAAATTTTAAAATTTTGTCGAGGGACGGACTAGGACATCGATCCGAAACGCCCTCATCCTAAAAAGAAACAAAATTTTTAAAATTTTATTAATTTTATGTTTTATAAAGTGTAAGGTTTTATAAAAAAAAAAAAAAAAAAAGCTGAAAGTACTGTAGCCGGACACCCATGCGATCGCATGGGATTCTCATTATACCTCCATGCAATCGCATGGAGGCAAAAATCAGGCTAGGTTCAAAAAGGCAGCAGGTCTGTCTTCTCCACAAAAACACACATACATACCCGAAATTCTCTCAAAATCTCACCAAATTTCATCATTTTTCCACCGTAATTCGTCATTTTTCTTGCTCTAATCATGCCTAGATTCTCATTCTTCAGCAAAAAGGAAAAAATTACACCCCTAAACTCATAAATTTGCTAGTTTTTGTGATAATTACCAATATTTTACCTAATGCAATTTTGTTAATTTCTAGTGTAATTAGTGTTAAATTGTTAGTATTTTATGCATGTATAACCTAGATTGATCCTATTTAACATGATTTGAAGCCAAAAACTTTAAAAATTTTAGAAATCTAGGGTTTGTGTTCTTGAGCAATTTGGGGCTTTTTGATATAAACAGGTTATGGCCGATTTTTGTCATGAATTATTGCTAAATTGAGTAGTGTAACATGTTTAGGTAGTTAAATGATCCAAACATTGATCCTAAACATGATTTTTAAAGATTAAAGTGGACTTTTTAGGCAAAAATTCATGAACTTGATTAATTTGATATATTTGCCATTTGAGACTTGTTTAATTGTTAATAATGACTATTTTGACATGTTATTTGAGTTAAATGCTTATGAACTTTGTATACATTTTCATATGTGCTTATTTGAAAAAGTATAGAATTGTAAAAAATGTGAAAATGTGTATAAGTTTAATCTTGATTTAACATGTTATTGTGATTGTTTTAAGTTGTTATTTTGCTAACACTAATGCATACTTGGATGCACAAATTTTATGTTTAATGTGTTTTGTAGAAAGCCGATACTGGAGGTTCAGGGGCATCATCATCTAGACAGCCTGGTCCAGCACCAGAACCAGAACCAGAACCAGAAATGCAACACGAGCCAGAACCAGAACAACAACCACAACAGGAACCACAACAACAGCCTGATCAACACGTACCTTATTATGATCCGGTACAGTTTGTTAATGAATTTATAGTATTCCCGATGAGGCCGCCAGTAGAATACCCAACGATTCCTGAGCACACTTTGCATCCTAATCTGAGATTTGATAGAAGATGGAGAGATTACGAGACATATCAAAGGAACAAATTCAGATTGGCAACTAAAAATGTAGAGGTGCCAAGGGTAATCGATTGGGATCCTTTGGAAAGAGTTCAGCTAGCTAATAGAGTCAGACTGCTACTGATTCAGAGGTACGGGAACTCTTCTTTTCCCGATTGAGAACGATTATTTACCATTCGTAGGCCTGTATATAAGGAATGGTGTATTGAGCTCATGAGTACTGTATCACTTGATACAAATATAGTTAGAATAGATGATAGAAGATTTCTTAGGTTTATCCTTGGCGGTAGGATGTACAGAATGTCCATGCTGGACATGGCCAGGGCTTTACAGATATATACTCCTGGTGAGTTGCTACTACCCGATTGTACAAATTTGATTCATTATGGTGAAAGGGTAGATAGCAACTTTGACGCTGACGCCATTTGGAGGCGTATGTCACATTTTGATGTTTTTACACGAGCGGGAGGACACTCCTATACACATATTGACAGATCCGATCTTCGTATCATTCATAGATTTTTGGCTAACTCGATTACACAAAGAGGTAACAATAAAGAAAAAATAACCTTACATGATCTATTCTACCTAAAGTGTATTCGGGATCCTAGAAGCTTTGTCAATATCCCTTACTGTGTTGGTTTTTATTTATCTAAAATGGTAGAAGGAATGCAGGACGGGAGTATAATAGGAGGAGGTATTTTTGTTACTCTCATTGGGGAGTATTTAGGTGTTGATAGGAACCAAGGGGGTCCATTACAGCTTTATAGAGAACAGGTTGAGCCTTTAGGATTGAAAGTTTATGTGGGTGCTAAGGTATTGAAAAGTAGACGCAACCAGGCAGTAACCTATGAGGGCCCTCATCCACAGGTAGAAAGAGGCTCAGACGAGGAAATGGAGGAAGCGGAAGACATTAGGGATGTCTTTCGAGATGCTATTCTTGACGTCCACGTTCGTATAGATGAGGAATCAATGACGAACGCGGCCAGACATAGTATGTACGAGCAGTGGAACTCCGAGTGAGTATACGAGGATTATAGGCGACGCCAACATGATAGCTGGTTAGTTCATCAGCACCAAATCATGAGCCAGCTATCATATCAGGTACCAAATATTTACGTGCCTACTCGACCTGCTTATTTTTCTGCCACACATCCCCGACATCCGACCACCCTTTAAACGGTATGACTATAACCAAGCCTATCAGGACACCTATAACCAACAATGGAACCCGCCTGATGAGATGAAATAGAACCCCTATCCAGACTGATTTGGTTCCATTGGTTATTTTTATGATTTTTATGTTTTTATCTTTTGACTTTTTCATGTTTAAACTTATGTTATTGGATATATTTGTGTAATTATTATCATTTTTATTATTATTGTGTACTAATATATCACATTTAGGATGATATTAAGTCCCATTTCAAATTGCCATGCATGTTTATATTTGTATATATGTATATTGTAAATTGTACAAAACAGGGTAAAACAGCGCATTTTCAAAGACTGGCATTAAGTTTAGCAAAAGCTAGTAATTTTGATGACAAGATGAAAAATAAATGTGATGTAACAACAGATGGAATGAACAAATAATGTGCACCATTAATCATTCAGCAAACAAACGCCAATATGTTTGGAAACTTTGGTAAAATTTAATCATTTTTCTACGCTAATCACCCTCAATAATTTAAATTGTTACTGATTTCTTGCAAATGAGGGCATTGCAAGATCTTAAGTGTCGGAAGGGGTTAAATTCTTTCGGATTTTTAAAATTTTTATCTTAAACACTTGGTTACCATTAAAAATACTAGTAAAGCAGAAGTTGTATTAGAATCTAGTGCTCTCTGATAATAAAGAACAGCCCTAGTCTTATATACTGACTACCCAATTCTAGTAAAATTTTTCAAAATTTTCAATTAAATGAACTCAAAATCATGTTTATACATATTTATGAACGATAAAACTAGGTGTGAACACCGAAATTATTGTTACCTCGGAAAGGATATAAATTGAGAAACAAACCAAAATGTTAAAATTCATTTAAAATGGAATAGAGGACAATAAAAAGGAAAATAAAAGCCAAGTGTGGAAAAATTTACCAAGTTATTTTAAACATATGTCACATATTTCTGTAACAAATAATTGAAGATACTTTTGCTTTGGACTAAACTAAACAGTTTTACCCGATTTACTGTAAGAAAGATGGATCTACACGATGAATCAATTCCATCATTAAAAGGAAGTAAAGTCTTCCGAAAAAGAAACGCGCTTCTTGATTTAGGTCATGAAGTTGTCGTCCAGACCAGCTGTAGGTTGACAAAAAATCTAGAAAAGTCATCTCTAAAATCAGCAGAAAATCCACGGACCTCAGCATCAAACAGGGTCGCCAAGTGGTCAGACTTATCCTAATCATGAGAGGATCTGTCTTGTAAAATGGGGAGGACGCCGTGCAAATTAGCTGGATAAGACTAATGAATCAGATCCCCAGAAAGGATAATCTCCTTAAAGATCAAAAATCAGCTTTTAAGACTGATATTACTCAATCCTTGAGATTGACCTTAAAGATTGAGAATTACAAACTCATGGAATTCAATGATATCTAAACTCGAGCTTGAACGAGAAAATATTTTGATCAAAAATTACAAACCGATTTGTTTTCTAAAAACCCATTTTCAATGTGTTCATTACCATTGAACGTAAAATCCTAGGAATTCACCTGGAATTCATTAGGTCACCTGAACCAAATCGGGTGTCAACCGTAAGAACGGTGGTTGCATAATATGGTCAAAGACAGGACCTTGTGCCAAACCGGAAAATTATAAGAGTGAGCTTTACTATTGCTCCTACAAAGGATAGTAATTGCGTCCGACACGTTATAAGACCATAATTAAAAGCATGTCAGGGGACATTGCCTTAACAGTTGCTTGTTCAACGCTTTCCTTTACAACCGGACGGTATTTTACCGAAAGGTAATATACGGAGCAAGTATACTGGACGTGTTGCTTTCCTAATACAAGGTTAGCAAGTGGGTGACACAAAACCACAAGTTTTGAGCTAAAAATTTCAAATATGAAACCCACCAAACCCACAAAAAGAATTTGCAAACACCGGTGAAGGGTTATTCCGGAAAACTTATCTAGGGTAAAAGCTAGATTTAATTTTCAAAAGATCAAATGTTTTCATAAAGATCCAATTTCCTTAAAGGATCTAAATTTTA
The DNA here is from genome assembly GCF_046630445.1 of Rutidosis leptorrhynchoides. Classification (NCBI taxonomy): domain Eukaryota; kingdom Viridiplantae; phylum Streptophyta; class Magnoliopsida; order Asterales; family Asteraceae; genus Rutidosis; species Rutidosis leptorrhynchoides. The sequence continues at coordinate 237,063,970 of NC_092336.1, forward strand.
TAGTCATGTGGGACTGTAAACCACAACGTTACTACCATTATTTATACCGCCGTATAGAAATCACTGATGTACAAAGTGTGAAGAATAAAGAAGTGATTCTAGTATATTTCAAGACTATATTGCTTGAGGACAAGCAACGCTCAAGTGTGGGAATATTTGATAATGCTAAAAACGAACATATATTTCATAGCATTATCCCTCAAGAAAGACAAGCTTTTAGTTGCAACTGTTCTATTTACAAGTGATATTCGTTTAAATAATAAAAGGTGAAGACAAAAGACAGATTCGACGAATTGAAGACGCAAACGACCAAAAAGCTCAAAAGTGCAAAATACAATCAAAGTGGTTCCAATTATTGATAAGAAACGTCTTAAAATTACAAGAGTACAAGACGCAAAACGCAAAGTACAAGATATTAAATTGTACGCAAGGACGTTCGAAAATTCGGAACCGGGACTAAAGTCAACTCTCAACACTCGACGCAACGGACTAAAAATTACAAGTCAACTATGCACATAAATATAATATAATATTTAAATAATTCTTATAATTATTTATATATTATATAATATATTATAAAACCGTCGGCAGAAGAAAACAACCACATGTGACTCTCCTCAGCTGGCCATGCGATCGCATGGCCTTGAAGGGCAAAGCCCATGCGATCGCCTGAGGCCCTTTTCCAGCCCACATGCCTATAAAAGTCGCAGTTTGGTGCATCAAAAATATATATATCAATCTCTCTATCATCAATGTATATATATATATATATATATATATATATATATATATATATATATATATATATATATATATATATATATATATATATATATATATATATATATATATATATATATATATATTTTAATTTTAATTTTAATTTTAAATTCTAATAATAAGGGTATGTTAGCGAATGTTGTAAGGGTGTAAGTCGAAATTCTGTCCGTGTAACGCTACGCTATTTTTAATCATTGTAAGTTATGTTCAACCTTTTTAATTTAATGTCTCGTAGCTAAGTTATTATTATGCTTATTTAAGCCGAAGTAATCATAATGTTGGGCTAAAAATATTAAAATTGGGTAATTGGGCTTTGTACCATAATTGGGGTTTGGACAAAAGAACGAAACTTGTGGAAATTAGACTATGGACTATTAATGGGCTTTATATTTGTTTAACTAAATGATAGTTTGTTAATTTTAATATAAAGATTTACAATTGGACATACCTATAAATAACCATATATACTCGATCGGACATGATGGGCGGTGTATTTATATGTACGAATAATCGTTCATTTAACTGGATACGGGAATGGATTAATAGTATATGAAATTATTAAAACAGGGGTGAAATTATGTACAAGGACACTTGGCGTAATTGATAACAAAGTATTAAAACCTTGAGTTACACACAGTCGATATCCTGGTGTAATTATTAAACAAAGTATTAAAACCTTGTTATAGTTTAAGTCCCCAATTAGTTGGAATATTTGACTTCGCTAATAAGGATAATTTGACGAGGACACTCGCACTTTATATTTATGACTGATGGACTGTTATGGACAAAAACCAGATGGACATATTAAATAATCCAGGACAAAGGACAATTAACCCATGGGCATAAAACTAAAATCAACATGTCAAATATCATGATTACAGAAGTTTAAATAAGCATAATTCTTTTATTTCATATTTAATTTCCTTTATTTTATATTTAATTGCACTTCTAATTATCGCACTTTTATTTATTGTCATTGTATTTAATTGCACTTTTAATTATCGTACTTTTTAATTATCGCAAGTTTATTTTATCGCACTTTTATTTATCGCAATTTCATTATCGTTATTTACTTTACGCTTTAAATTTAGTCTTTTATTTATTTATTATTTTACATTAGGTTTTAACTGCGACTAAAGTTTTAAAAATCGACAAACCGGTCATTAAACGGTAAAAACCCCCTTTTATAATAATAATATTACTTATATATATATATATATATATTTGTATTTTTTGTAATTTAAAACTAATATAGCGTTAAGCTTTGTTTAAAGATTTTTCCTGTGGAATGAACCGGACTTACTAAAAACTACACTACTGTACGATTAGGTACAGTGTCTATAAGTGTTGTAGCAAGGTTTAAGTATATCCATTCTATAAATAAATAAATATCTTGTGTAAAATTGTATCGTATTTAATAGTTTTTCGTTGTAAAAATAAATCTATTTTATATACACCTCGCATAACATCAGTGACCATTTTCCGCATTTGTGACATCTTTCAAGGTGTCGTGCTCTTCTTTTCGCTGCGGATTTTGATTTTCCTTTACCAAATTGTAACTTATTATTTTCGTTCCTGGATTCTTTTCTTACCCTGTCCAATTTACCTCTGATTAATGATACTATTTCACTTGGAAGGGTGTCATTATTACGTTTAGTGATCAAAGTGTGTAGCATTAGACCATGGTTTAGTTCACATGAAGTCTTCATCTCATAAAACCTAAAAAAAATAAAAATTCAGAATGGGGGGAGAAGACTAGTTCTTTAGGGTCTGCTAGGGAAAGACCATTCGGATTCCATTCTCGAGAACTACACGAAAATAGAACATCTAACTCTAACAGAAATACATATTATCCTTTAAAAACTTGATTATCCCCACACTTAGTTAGCCGTGGTGTCGAAATTGTGATTAACTTCGTTGTCAACTTCCATTGGACCATCTATGTAATGTTTAACTCTGTGACCATTAACCTTAAATTCAATCCCATTTGAATTTATTAATTCTACTGTTCCGTATAGGAAAACTCTTTTAACTATGAATGGTCCAGACCATCTTGATTTCAATTTTCCAGGAAATAGCTTGAATCGTGAATTGAAAAGAAGAACTCTGTCTCCTTCTTTAAATTCTTTTGAACTTCTGATTCTTTTATCATGCCATTTCTTCGTTCTTTCTTTATAGATTAATGAATTTTCGTATGCTTCATGTCTTAATTCTTCTAATTCATTTAGTTGACTTAATCGTAAACGTCCAGCTTCATGTAAATCAAGATTACATGTCTTCAACGCCCAAAATGCTTTGTGTTCAATTTCTACTGGAAGATGACATGCTTTTCCATAAACGAGTTTAAAAGGTGTGGTACCAATTGGAGTTTTGTAGGCTGTTCTAAAAGCCAAGAGTGCATCCTCCAATTTAATGGACCATTCCTTCGGATTTGATCCTACAATTTTCTCTAGAATACGTTTTAATGTTCGGTTGGTATTTTCAACTTGTCCACTTGTTTGTGGATGATAGCGGTGGAGATTTTATGAGTTACTCCATATCTTTTGAGAACTTTTTCAAGTTGATTGTTACAGAAATGAGTACCCCGATCACTTATTAAAGCTTTCGGTGTTCTAAACCTTGCAAAAAGACGTTTTAAAAAATTGACTACAACTCGTGCATCATTAGTCGGGAGAGCTTGTGCTTCCGCCCATTTAGATACATAATCAATGGCAACGAGAATGTAGAGATTATTATGAGATTTTGGAAATTGACCCATAAAGTCAATACCCCAAATGTCAAATACTTCACATACTTGAATGACATTTTGTGGCATTTCATCACGTTAACTTATTTTTTTGGCCCTTTGACAAGCATCACAGGATTTGCAAAGAAGGTGTGCGTCTTTGAAAATTGTAGGCCAATAGAATCCAGCATCGTAAAATTTTCTTGATGTGAGTTGAGGCCCATAATGCCCTCCTGTTGGTCCTGTGTGACAATGGTTTAAGATTTGACCGGCTTCATCTCCGAATACACATCGGCGTATTATTTCATCGGAACAACTTTTAAACAAATGTGGATCTTCCCAGAAATAGTGTTTTATATCACTAAAGAATTTCTTTCGTTTTTGGTACGATAATCCTTTTTCAAGGAATCCACATACTAGGTAGTTTGCATAGTCTGCAAACCATGGAATTTCATTATAATCTATCTTCAATAGATATTCATCAGGAAAGTTGTCTTGTATGGCCGATTCATTTAGAACTTCTAATTCGGGATTTTCAAGACGAGAAAGATGATCAGCGGCGAGATTTTCTGCTCCCTTTTTATCTCGGATTTCAATATCGAACTCTTGTAAGAGTAAGATCCAATGGATTAATCTTGGTTTAGCATCTTATTTCGAAAATAGGTATCTAAGAGCAGAATGGTCGGTATAGACCACCGTTTTAGCTAGAACGAGATATGATCGAAATTTGTCGAAAGCAAAGACAATAGCAAGGAGTTCTTTTTCAGTAGTTGTGTAATTCGTTTGTGCTCCTTGTAACGTCTTACTAGCATAATAAATAGGTTGAAATCGTTTTTCAATCCTTTGTCCTAAAACGGCTCCCATTGCAAAATCACTTTCATCGCACATTAGTTCAAACGGTAAATTCCAATTTGGAGTTATCATGATCGGCGCATTAGTGAGTTTTTCTTTAAGAATATTAAAAGATTTGATGCATTCATCTGAAAAGATGAATGGAGCATCCTTTTCTAGGAGTTTATTCATAGGAGTGGCAATTTTAGAAAAATCTTTTATGAAACGTCGGTAAAAATCGGCATGCCCTAGAAAACTCCTAACTCCTCTAACATTGGTGAGATGTGGAAGTTTAGCAATTACATCTACTTTAGCTCTATCCACTTCAATTCCTTCCTTTGAAATTTTATGTCCAAGAACGATGCCTTCTTTAACCATGAAATGGCATTTCTCCCAATTTAGTACTAGATTTGATTGTTCGTATCTAATAAGCATTCATTCTAGATTAAATAGACATGATTCAAATGTATCACCGAAGACTGAAAAGTCATCCATGAAAACTTCCATGCATTCTTCTATCATGTCGTGAAAAATCGCCATCATGCACCTTTGAAAGGTTGCAGGGGCGTTGCAAAGTCCAAATGTCGTGAAAAATCGCCATCATGCACCTTTGAATGTGGTTTTCTCTTGGTCCTCGGGTGCTATTGGAATTTGAAAGTATCCAGAAAAACCGTCAAGAAAACAATAGTAACTATTTCCGGCTAATCTTTCCAACATTTGATCAATGAAAGGTAAGGGAAATTGATCTTTTCTGGTGGCATCATTTAATTTTCTATAATCAATACAAATACGCCATCCTGTTACAGTCATAGTAGGAATAAGCTCATTTTTCTCATTTGTGATGACAGTCATGCCACCCTTCTTAGGTACGCATTGAACTAGGCTTACCCATGGACTATCAGAAATTGGATAATTTAAACCTGCATCAAGCAGTTTAATAATTTCTTTCTTAACAACATCTTGCATATTAGGATTTAGTCTTCGTTGGCGTTGCACATACGTTTTATGACCTTCTTCCATAAGGATTTTATGTGTATAATACGAAGGACTTATTCCTTTAATATCATGAATTTTCCATGCAATAGCTGGTTTATGAGCTTTTAGCACAGAAATGAGTTGAGATTTTTCATTTTCAGTAAGAGAAGACGATATTATTGCAGGTAATTCAGATTCACCATGTAAATAAGCATATTCCAAATAGTTTAGAAGTGGCTTTAACTCTAATGTCGGTGGTTCTTCTATCGATAATTTATATCGATATCTGTCTTCCTCTTTTAGCATTTGAATTTCTTCTGTTGTTGGTTCATATCCATTAGCCATAAGTGTAGCTAACATTTCAGTTTCATCAATTGGTTCAGTTCCTTCTCCTAAAGAACATTCTCCTGTTCCTTGTAATTCTGGAAATTTTTTTAACAATTCTGCATGTGATTCTATAGTTTGAATATAATAACATGTATCTTCTGCAGATTGCGGTTGTTGCATTGCTCTATCAACTGAAAAGGTAACACTCTCGTCCTCTATACTTAGGGTCAGTTTCTTACCAAACACGTCTATTATTGCTTTAGCCGTGTTTAAGAATGGTCTTCCTAATATGAGAGGAACTCGAGAATCTTCTTCCATGTCCAAAATAACAAAATCTACTGGAAATACTAACGTACCAACTTTAACTAGCATGTTCTCCATTATCCCTCTAGGATATTTTACTGATCGATCGGCTAGTTGTATGCTTATTCGTGTTGGTTTTAATTCTCCAAGGTCTAGTTTAGCGTATAGTGAATACAGCATTAAATTTATACTAGCACCTAAATCTGCCAATGCTTCTATTGAACTAAGACTTCCCAGAAAACATGGAATTGTGAAACTTCCTGGATCAGATAGTTTTTCTGGTATCTTATTCAACAGCACTGCTGAACAATTAGCATTCATAGTAACAGCCGAGAGTTCTTCCATTTTCTTTCTATTTGTGATCAGATCTTTCAGAAATTTAGCATATCTTGGCATTCCTGAAATTACATCAATGAAAGGAAGATTTACATTTATTTGTTTAAACATATCCAAAAATTTGGATTGCTCGGCTTCAAGTCTCTCTTTTCTCATTTTACTCGGGTAAGGAAGTGGTGGTTGGTATGGTTTAACATAAGGTTTAGCCTTAACTGTGTTATCTTCATTAACCTTTTCAACTACCGGTTCTGTTTCCTTATCTTTTTTAGACTGTGGTTCTTGTGGAGTAGGAATAGCTTCATCAGAAATTACAGGTATTTCAGGTGGTTTAAGTGTAATACCACTTCTTGTGGTAATGGCTTTTGCTGTTTCATTTCGGGGGTTAGCATTTGTTTCAAAGGTATACTTCCCGGTTTTCTTTCACCTATCAACCTTGCTAGGTTACTTACTTCTTGTTCCAAATTTTGAATAGAAGCTTGTTGATTTCTAAATGCTTGAGCATTTTGTTCATTGGTTTGTTTCTGAGATGTGAAAAATTGAGTTTGAGATTCAACTAGCTTCGACATCATATCTTCTAAATTCGGCTTTTTATCATCGGTTTGTGGTGGTTTGTTTTGAAAATTAGGTCTTTGCTAATTGTAAGTATTATTGGATACTTGTTGATTACTAGGACCTTGTTGGTTGTTGTATGGAATATTTCGGTTATAATTCTGGTTTTGATTGTACTTTGGTCTTGGCGGTTGATAATTATTCTGATAATTATTTCCAGGCCTTTGGTTTATGTATGAAACATTCTCTCTTTGTTCCATTGTTAGTTCAATACTGAGACAATCTTTTCTTAAATGTGGTCATCCACAATGCTCACAACTAATTCGTATTGAGTGAATATCCTTAGTCATCTTTTCCATTCGTCTCTCGACAGCATCTATCTTTGCTGAAATGGAATCTAAGTCATGGCTAGAATCGGCTCTAGCTGTTTTAGATGATCTAACGATATCTTTTTCTTGGTGCCACTCATGTGAGTGGGAAGCAGTGTTATCAATAATTTTATAAGCATCAGTTGCTGTTTTCTTCATAATGGAACCACCAGCTGCTATATCGATGTCTTTTCTTGTAGTGATGTCGCATCCTTGGTAGAATATTTGTACTATTTGACAAGTATCTAAACCATGTTGCGGACATCCTCTTAATAACTTTCCAAATCTTGTCCACGCTTCATATAAAGTTTCATTTGGCTTCTGTGTGAACGTAACAATTTCTCCTTGAAGTCTTACGGCTTTAGATGCCGGAAAGAATTGTTTAAGAAAATTTTCAACTAAAACATCCCATGTATCAATCGCCCCTTCAGGTAATGATTCTAACCAATCTTTGGCTTCTCCCTTTAAAGTCCAGGGAAATAACATGAGATATATCTGTTCATCCTCTACTTCTCTTATTTTAAATAGTGTACAGATCCTATTGAAGGTATGAAGATGTTTATTTGGATCTTCCTTCGGCGCACCACTAAATTGGCATTGATTAGTTACCATGTGTAGAATTTGTCCATTGATTTCATAATCTGGCGCATTAATGTCTGGTTGAGTAATTGTGTAGTGACCCGAACTTTTCCATGTTTACATATATTAATTGAGATTGATATTTACATGATTAAATGTTTCCAACATGTTAAGCAATCAAACTTGTTAAGACTTGATTAATTGAAATATGTTTCATATAGACAATTGACCACCCAAGTTGACCGGCGATTCACGAACGTTAAAACTTGTAAAAATGACATGACGATATATATATGGATATACATATGGTTAACATGAGATTATGATAAGTAAGTATCTCCATAAGTATATTAACAATGAGTTATATACATATAAACAAGACTACTAACTTAGGGATTTCGAAACGAGACATATATGTAACGATTATCGTTGTAACGACATTTAAATGTATATATATCATATTAAGATATATTAATATATCATAATATCATGATAATATAATAATTTAACATCTCATTAGATATAATAAACAATGGGTTAACAACATTAATTGAGATCGTTAACTTAAAGGTTTCAAAACAACACTTACATGTAACGACTAACGATGACTTAACGACTCAGTTAAAATGTATATACATGTAGTGTATTTAGATGTATTAAAATACTTTTGGAAGACTTCAAGACATATATCAAAACACTCATACTTAACAAAAATGGTTACAGTTACTTTCCCATTCTTTTCTTGCATCAAGAATTCTAGTCGTATTCTTACCCGTATTATACACAGCTTCAAAACGTACTTACTATGGGTATATACCAATAGAAACTAGCATGGGATTCCACTCTTGATTATGTCATGTATGACTAATCAATTTTAACTTCTACAAAGAGCTAGTCAACTAACTAGAACTCCTTTTAACCCCACTCACCACTCACCAATTACCACTCATCATTCACTCCATTTCACTTCCAATTCTCTTTCTAATTCTCTCTCAACACACACACACTCTTATGAACGTATTTTTCCAGTAGTTAATCATCATCTTCATCAAAAATCACTTCAAGCATCAAGCTATAATCATCATAGGAAGAACACTTCAAGAACACTTCAAAAATCCCTTCAAGTTTACTAATTTACTTCCAAGCTTTCTAATCCATTCCAAGTAATCATCTAAGATCAAGAAACCTGTGTTATATACAGTAGGTTATCTTTCTTATTCAAGGTAATATTCATATTCAAACTTTGATTCAATTTCTATAACTATAAACTATCTTAATTCGAGTAAAAATCTTACTTGAACTTGTTTTTGTGTCATGATCCTACTTCAAGAACTTTCAAGCCATCCAAGATCCTTTGAAGCTAGATCATTTCTTGTCACTTCCAGTAGGTTTACCTACTAAACTTGAGGTAGTAATGATGTTCATAACATCATTCGATTCATATATATAAAACTATCTTATTCGAAGGTTTAAACTCGTAATCACTAGAACATAGTTTAGTTAATTCTAAACTTGTTCGCAAATAAAAGTTAATCCTTCTAACTTGACTTTTAAAATTAACTAAACACATGTTCTATATCTATATGATATGCTAACTTAATGATTTAAAACCTGGAAACACGAAAAACACCGTAAAACCGGATTTACGCCGTCGTAGTAACACCGCGGGCTGTTTTGGGTTAGTTAATTAAAAACTATGATAAACTTTGATTTAAAAGTTTTTATTCTGAGAAAATGATTTTTATTATGAACATGAAACTATATCCAAAAATTATGGTTAAACTCAAAGTGGAAGTATGTTTTCTAAAATGGTCATCTAGACGTCGTTCTTTCGACTGAAATGACTACCTTTACCAAAATGACTTGTAACTTATTTTTCCGACTATAAACCTATACTTTTTTTGTTTAGATTCATAAAATAGAGTTCAATATGAAACCATAGCAATTTGATTCACTCAAAACGGATTTAAAATGAAGAAGTTATGGGTAAAACAAGATTGGATAATTTTTCTCATTTTAGCTACGTGAAAATTGGTAACAAATCTATTCCAACCATAACTTAATCAACTTGTATTGTATATTATGTAATCTTGAGATACCATAGACACGTATACAATGTTTCGACCTATCATGTCGACACATCTATATATATTTCGGAACAACCATAGACACTCTATATGTGAATGTTGGAGTTAGCTATACAGGGTTGAGGTTGATTCCAAAATATATATAGTTTGAGTTGTGATCAATACTGAGATACGTATACACTGGGTCGTGGATTGATTCAAGATAATATTTATCAATTTATTTCTGTACATCTAACTGTGGACAACTAGTTGTAGGTTACTTACGAGGACAGCTGACTTAATAAACTTAAAACATCAAAATATATTAAAAGTGTTGTAAATATATTTTGAACATACTTTAATATACATGTATATATTGTTATAGGTTCGTGAATCAACAGTGGCCAAGTCTTACTTCTCGACGAAGTAAAAATCAGTGAAAGTGAGTTATAGTCCCACTTTTAAAATCTAATATTTTTGGGATGAGAATACATGCAGGTTTTATAAATGATTTACAAAATAGACACAAGTACGTGAAACTACATTCTATGGTTGAATTATCGAAATCGAATATGCCCCTTTTTATTAAGTCTGGTAATCTAAGAATTAGGGAACAGACACCCTAATTGACGCGAATCCTAAAGATAGATCTATTGGGCCTAACAAACCCCATCCAAAGTACAGGATGCTTTAGTACTTCGAAATTTATATCATATCCGAAGGGTGTCCCGGAATGATGGGGATATTCTTATATATGCATCTTGTTAATGTCGGTTACCAGGTGTTCACCATATGAATGATTTTTATCTCTATGTATGGGATGTATATTGAAATATGAAATCTTGTGGTCTATTGTTACAATTTGATATATATAGGTTAAACCTATAACTCACCAACATTTTTGTTGACGTTTAAAGCATGTTTATTCTCAGGTGAATATTAAGAGCTTTCACTGTTGCATACTAAAATAAGGACAAGATTTGGAGTCCATGTTTGTATGATATTGTGTAAAAACTGCATTCAAGAAACTGATTTCGATGTAACATATTTGTATTGTAAACCATTATGTAATGGTCGTGTGTAAACAGGATATTTTAGATTATCATTATTTGATAATCTACGTAAAGCTTTTTAAACCTTTATTTATGAAATAAAGGTTATGGTTTGTTTTAAAAATGAATGCAGTCTTTGAAAAACGTCTCATATAGAGGTCAAAACCTCGCAACGAAATCAATTAATATGGAACGTTTTTAATCAATAAGAACGGGACATTTCAGTTGGTATCAGAGCGTTGGTCTTAGAGAACCAGAATTTTGCATTAGTGTGTCTTATCGAGTTTGTTAGGATGCATTAGTGAGTCTGGACTTCGACCGTGTTTACTTGAAAAATGATTGCTTAACAAATTTTGTTGGAAACTATATATTTTTAACATGTGAATATTATGTGATATATTAATCTCTTAATGCGTTTGATATTATGTGATAGATGTCTACCTCTAGAACAAGTCCCATTGACTCACCTAATAATAATGAAGAGTCAAATATAAATTGGAATGATTCGTGAACTGATTCACAAGTTCCCGAAGAGGAACCGGAAGAAGAGTCGGAACCAGAAGAAGAATCGGAACCGGATGAAGAAATAGAACCGGTGGGGGAAATAATAAAACGGTTAAGTAAAAGAAAATCCTCAACCAACCGACCAAGGTTAATTATGGTCAATGGTGTTTCCGCTAAGGAAGCAAAATATTGGGAGGATTACCAATTCTCCGATGAATCGGATTCTGACGAGAATTCCGATGATGTTATAGAAATTACCCCAACTGAATTTAAAAAGGCAAAAGAAAATAATAAGGGAAAGGGCATAAAAATAGAGAAATCTAATTCCAACCCCGATGAACTTTATATGTATCGTCAACCCCCGAAGTCCTTAAGTTGTAACAATGACCCGGGAACCTCTAAACCACCAGGTTTTTCTAAACCAATGTGGAAAACGATGGCTCGTATTAGGGGAACATCATATATCCCTAGAAACTTGGCAAAATGAACCAAAATCGAAGAAGAAGAAACAAGCGAGTCGGAATAAGATAGTTGTATTCGTGTGGTGTAATATATGTAATATAGTGTGCTTATGCTTTATGATATATGTAAAAATTGCTTGTATTAATAAGTATTTTTTTTTATGAATCTAACTCTTGTCTATTTTACAGTATAAAAACACAAAATGGATAGACAACCCAATATTTTAAGAGACCTACCCGGAGACATGATTGATGAAATCTTGTCTAGAGTCGGTCAGAATTCTTCGGCACAACTATTTAAGGCGAGATCAGTTTGTAAGACATTCGAAGAACGTTCCAAGAATGCCTTGGTTTATAAAAGGCTTTCGTTCGAAAGATGGGGGATATCACATTGGGAAATCCATAAGTTACGATGTGTTTACTTTGACGCATATATTGCGGGGAACCCAAATGCTATTTTACGCAATGGGTTAAGAAATTATTTTGACTCAATATATCCGAATATTGGACTTCGTGATTTAGAAAAAGTGGCTAACATACAACATAAAGAAGCATGTTATGCTTACGGATTAGTAATGTTCGCTTCTCACCAAAGTGAGAACAAGAACATCGGCCTACAACTATTAAACAAAACGTTCCCACAAGTGATGGAGTCGGTAATTGGGGTAAGAAATGAGGTTTTTAGATTGTTACGGGACTGTTGGACATTACGTAACCCTCGTCCCTTTGACGACGTTACAACACGCTATCTTATCAACGGCCATAACGGTTATGTTCCACAAGACCAAGGATGGGAAGTAGTCCTAGTAAAACCAGAATGCATGACTTGTTTCTGGACGAATGAATTACGTGTCTTTATTGCCTTTGCTAAACGACTTGTGTACTAGCTAGAATTATCTTCACAACTATCTTGTATCAAAGTTATTGTGTGCTATATTTCAAGCTTTATGTAAAATAAGCGGTATTGTAAGTTTGTAAAATATTGTATAAAAGTTTGAACGCGAAATATTATTATAATCAGTTTTTCATATAGAATTGTAGTAGTTGAATTGTATATTAGCTACTAAGTATGAACTTAACGGGTAGGTACTACCCGAATTTAAACTTATAAAACACTAATATGAAGAAAAAGCTTTTATAAATGAGTTCATATTATGCTACGAAATACTATAAACTACTCTTAATATTCTGTATGATTAACTTGTTCCATTTGACTATTTTGAAGGAAATGGTACCGACTACTCGACACACCGTGAATATGAATGAAGAGGAATTCTGTACTTTTCTAGCTTTAAACATAGCCGCAGTACAGGCTGCGCTACATACCAACAATAACCTTGGATCTAGCAGTACAGGAAATCGTGTAGGATGCATCTACAAAGAATTCACTGCCTGCAAACCTTTGGAATTTGATGGAACCGAAGGACCGATCGGATTGAAACGGTGGACCGAGAAGGTCGAATCGGTGTTTGCCATAAGTAAGTGTACTGAAGAGGACAAAGTAAAGTACGCTACGCATACCTTCACAGGTTCTGCGTTAACATGGTGGAATACCTATCTAGAGCAAGTGGGACAAGACGATGCGTACGCACTACCGTAGTCAGCATTCAAGCACTTGATGAACGAGAAGTACCGTCCCAGAATCGAGGTCAATAAGCTCAAGACAGAACTTAGAGGGTTACGAACCCAAGGATTTGATATTACCACGTACGAAAGACGATTCACAGAATTGTGCCTATTGTGTCCGGGAGCATTCGAAGATGAGGAAGAGAAGATCGACGCGTTTGTGAAAGGATTACCAGAAAGAATCCAAGAAGATATAAGTTCACACGAGCCTGCCTCCATACAACAGGCATGTAGAATGGCTCACAAACTAGTGAACCAGATTGAAGAAAGAATTAAAGAACAGACTGCTGAAGAGGCCAATGTGAAGCAAGTCAAAAGAAAGTGGGAGGAAAACGGTGATAAGAATCACCAATACAACAACAACAGCAATTACAACAATAATCGCAACAATTATCCTAACAATCGCAACATCAATCGCAACTACAACAAACGGCCCAACAACAACAACAACAACAACAACAACAACAACAACAACAACAACAACAACAACAACAACAACAACAACAACAACAACAACAACAACAACAACAACAACAACAACAACAGCAACTACAACAATCATCCCAACAACAATAATAACCGCAACAACAACAACAACCAGAAGCAGCTATACCAAAGGTGTGAAAAGTATCACTCGGGGTTCTGCACCAAATTTTGCAACAAGTGTAAAAGAAATGGTCATAGCGTGACGAAGTGTGAGGTCTACGGACCAGGGGTTAATAGAATGAAAGGTACAAATGGTGTCGGAACGAGTAATGGCGGAGCAAGTAGTGTCGGAGCAAGTTATGCCAATGTAGTTTGTTATAAATGTGGAAAATCGGGCCACATTTTTAGAAATTGCCCGAACCAGGAGAACACGAATGGACATGGTCGCGGAAGAGTTTTCAATATTAATGTGGCAGAGGCACAGGAAGAACCGGAGCTTGTTACGGGTACGTTTCTTATTGACAATAAATCTGCTTACGTTTTATTTGATTCGGGTGCGGATAGAAGCTATATGAGTAGAGATTTTTGTGCTAAATTAAGTTGTCCATTGACGCCTTTGGATAGTAAATTTTTACTCGAATTAGCAAATGGTAAATTAATTTCAGCAGATAATATATGTCGGAATCGAGAAATTAAACTGGTTAGCGAAATATTTAAGATTGACTTGATACCAGTAGAGTTAGGGAGTTTTGATGTGATAATCGGTATGGACTGGTTGAAAGAAGTGAAAGCAGAGATCGTTTGTTACAAAAATGCAATTCGCATTATACGAGAAAAAGGAAAACCCTTAATGGTGTACAGAGAAAAGGGCAACACGAAGCTACATCTTATTAGTAATTTGAAGGCACAAAAACTAATAAGAAAAGGTTGCTATACTGTTCTAGCACACATTGAGAAAGTACAAACTGAAGAAAAGAGCATCAATGATGTTCCCATTGCAAAAGAATTTCCCGATGTATTTCCGAAAGAATTACCTGGATTACCCCCACATCGATCCGTTGAATTTCAAATAGATCTTGTGCCAGGAGCTGCACCAATAGCTCGTGCTCCTTACAGACTCGCACCCAGCGAAATGAAAGAACTGCAAAGCCAATTACAAGAACTTTTAGAGCGTGGTTTCATTCGACCAAGCACATCACCGTGGGGAGCTCCTGTTTTGTTTGTCAAGAAGAAAGATGGTACATTCAGATTGTGTATCGACTACCGAGAGTTGAACAAACTTACCATCAAGAACCGCTACCCACTACCGAGAATTGACGACTTATTTGATCAACTACAAGGCTCGTCTGTTTATTCAAAGATTGACTTACGTTCTGGGTATCATCAAATGCGGGTGAAAGAAGATGATATTCCAAAGACTGCTTTCAGAACACGTTACGGTCATTACGAGTTTATGGTCATGCCATTTGGTTTAACTAATGCACCAGCTGTGTTCATGGACCTTATAAACCGAGTGTGTGGACCATACCTTAACAAGTTTGTCATTGTTTTCATTGATGACATACTTATTTACTCAAAGAATGACCAAGAACACGGTGAACATTTGAGAAAGGTGTTAGAAGTATTGAGGAAGGAAGAATTGTACGCTAAATTTTCAAAGTGTGCATTTTGGTTGGAAGAAGTTCAATTCCTCGGTCACATAGTGAACAAAAAAGGTATTAAGGTGGATCCGGCAAAGATAGAAACTGTTGAAAAGTGGGAAACCCCGAAAACTCCGAAACACATACGCCAGTTTTTAGGACTAGCTGGTTACTACAGAAGGTTCATACAAGACTTTTCCAGAATAGCAAAACCCTTGACTGCATTAACGCATAAAGGGAAGAAAATTGAATGGAAGGATGAACAAGAGAAAGCGTTTCAGTTATTGAAGAAAAAGCTAACTACGGCACCTATATTGTCATTGCCTGAAGGGAATGATGATTTTGTGATTTATTGTGACGCATCAAAGCAAGGTCTCGGTTGTGTATTAATGCAACGAACGAAGGTGATTGCTTATGCGTCTAGACAATTGAAGATTCACGAGCAAAATTATACAACGCATGATTTGGAATTAGGCGCGGTTGTTTTTGCATTAAAGACTTGGAGGCACTACTTATATGGGGTCAAAAGTATTATATATACCGACCACAAAAGTCTTCAACACATATTTAATCAGAAACAACTGAATATGAGGCAGCGTAGGTGGATTGAATTGTTGAATGATTACGACTTTGAGATTCGTTACCACCCGGGGAAGGCAAATGTGGTAGCCGATGCCTTGAGCAGGAAGGACAGAGAACCCATTCGAGTAAAATCTATGAATATAATGATTCATAATAACCTTACTACTCAAATAAAGGAGGCGCAACAAGGAGTTTTAAAAGAAGGAAATTTAAAGGATGAAATACCCAAAGGATCGGAGCAGCATCTTAATATTCGGGAAGACGGAACCCGGTATAGGGCTGAAAGGATTTGGGTACCAAAATTTGGAGATATGATAGAAATGGTACTTAGAGAAGCTCATAAAACCAGATACTCAATACATCCTGGAACGGGGAAGATGTACAAGCATCTCAAGAAACATTTTTGGTGGCCGGGTATGAAAGCCGATGTTGCTAAATACGTAGGAGAATGTTTGACGTGTTCTAAGGTCAAAGCTGAGCATCAGAAACCATCAGGTCTACTTCAACAACCCGAAATCCCAGAATGGAAATGGGAAAACATTACCATGGATTTCATCACTAAATTGCCAAGGACTGCAAGTGGTTTTGATACTATTTGGGTAATAGTTGATCATCTCACCAAATCAGCACACTTCCTGCCAATAAGAGAAGATGACAAGATGGAGAAGTTAGCACGACTGTATTTGAAGGAAGTTGTCTCCAGACATGGAATACCAATCTCTATTATCTCTGATAGGGATGGCAGATTTATTTCAAGATTCTGGCAGACATTACAGCAAGCATTAGGAACTCGTCTAGACATGAGTACTGCCTATCATCCACAAACTGATGGGCAGAGCGAAAGGATGATACAAACGCTTGAAGACATGCTACGAGCATGTGTTATTGATTTCGGAAACAGTTGGGATCGACATCTACCGTTAGCAGAATTTTCCTACAACAACAGCTACCATTCAAGCATTGAGATGGCGCCGTTTGAAGCACTTTATGGTAGAAAGTGCAGGTCTCCGATTTGTTGGAGTGAAGTGGGGGATAGACAGATTACAGGTCCGGAAATTATACAAGAAACTACCGAGAAGATCATCCAAATTCAACAACGGTTGAAAACCGCCCAAAGTCGACAAAAGAGCTACGCTGACATTAAAAGAAAAGATATAGAATTTGAAATTGGAGAGATGGTCATGCTTAAAGTTGCACCTTGGAAAGGCGTTGTTCGATTTGGTAAACGAGGGAAATTAAATCCAAGGTATATTGGACCATTCAAGATTATTGATCGTGTCGGACAAGTAGCTTACCGACTTGAGTTACCTCAACAACTCGCGGCTGTACATAACACTTTCCACGTCTCAAATTTGAAGAAATGTTTTGCTAAAGAAGATCTCACTATTCCTTTAGATGAAATCCAAATCAACGAAAAACTCCAATTCATCGAAGAACCCGTCGAAATAATGGATCGTGAGGTTAAAAGACTTAAGCAAAACAAGATACCAATTGTTAAGGTTCGATGGAATGCTCGTAGAGGACCCGAGTTCACCTGGGAGCATGAAGATCAGATGAAGAAGAAATACCCGCATCTATTTCCAGAAGATTCGTCAACACCTTCAACAGCTTAAAATTTCGGGACGAAATTTATTTAACGGGTAGGTACTGTAGTGACCCGAACTTTTCCATGTTTACATATATTAATTGAGATTGATATTTACATGATTAAATGTTTCCAACATGTTAAGAAATCAAACTTGTTAAGACTTGATTAATTGAAATATGTTTCATATAGACAATTGACCACCCAAGTTGACCGGCGATTCACGAACGTTAAAACTTGTAAAAACGACATGACGATATATATATGGATATACATATGGTTAACATGAGATTATGATAAGTAAGTATCTCCATAAGTATATTAACAATGAGTTATATACATATAAACAAGACTACTAACTTAGGGATTTCGAAACGAGACATATATGTAACGATTATCGTTGTAACGACATTTAAATGTATATATATCATATTAAGATATATTAATATATCATAATATCATGATAATATAATAATTTAACATCTCATTAGATATAATAAACAATGGGTTAACAACATTAATTGAGATCGTTAACTTAAAGGTTTCAAAACAACACTTACATGTAACGACTAACGATGACTTAACGACTCAGTTAAAATGTATATACATGTAGTGTATTTAGATGTATTAAAATACTTTTGGAAGACTTCAAGACATATATCAAAACACTCATACTTAACAAAAATGGTTACAGTTACTTTCCCATTCTTTTCTTGCATCAAGAATTCTAGTCGTATTCTTACCCGTATTATACACAGCTTCAAAACGTACTTACTATGGGTATATACCAATAGGAACTAGCATGGGATTCCACTCTTGATTATGTCATGTATGACTAATCAATTTTAACTTCTACCATGAGCTAGTCAACTAACTAGAACTCCTTTTAACCCCACTCACCACTCACCAATTACCACTCATCATTCACTCCATTTCACTTCCAATTCTCTTTCTAATTCTATCTCAACACACACACACACACACTATTATGAACGTATTTTTCCAGTAGTTAATCATCATCTTCATCAAAAATCACTTCAAGCATCAAGCTATAATCATCATAGGAAGAACACTTCAAGAACACTTCAAAAATCCCTTCAAGTTTACTAATTTACTTCCAAGCTTTCTAATCCATTCCAAGTAATCATCTAAGATCAAGAAACCTTTGTTATATACAGTAGGTTATCTTTCTTATTCAAGGTAATATTCATATTCAAACTTTGATTCAATTTCTATAACTATAAACTATCTTAATTCGAGTAAAAATCTTACTTGAACTTGTTTTTGTGTCATGATCCTACTTCAAGAACTTTCAAGCCATCCAAGATCCTTTGAAGCTAGATCATTTCTTGTCACTTCCAGTAGGTTTACCTATTAAAATTGAGGTAGTAATGATGTTCATAACATCATTCGATTCATATATATAAAACTATCTTATTCGAAGGTTTAAACTCGTAATCACTAGAACATAGTTTAGTTAATTCTAAACTTGTTCGCAAACAAAAGTTAATCCTTCTAACTTGACTTTTAAAATTAACTAAACACATGTTCTATATCTATATGATATGCTAACTTAATGATTTAAAACCTGGAAACACGAAAAACACCGTAAAACCGGATTTACGCCGTCGTAGTAATACCGCGGGCTGTTTTGGGTTAGTTAATTAAAAACTATGATAAACTTTGATTTAAAAGTTTTTATTCTGAGAAAATGATTTTTATTATGAACATGAAACTATATCCAAAAATTATGGTTAAACTCAAAGTGGAAGTATGTTTTCTAAAATGGTCATCTAGACGTCGTTCTTTCGACTGAAATGACTACCTTTACAAAAATGACTTGTAACTTATTTTTCCGACTATAAACCTATACTTTTTATGTTTAGATTCATAAAATAGAGTTCAATATGAAACCATAGCAATTTGATTCACTCAAAACGGATTTAAAATGAAGAAGTTATGGGTAAAACAAGATTGGATAATTTTTCTCATTTTAGCTACGTGAAAATTGGTAACAAATCTATTCCAACCATAACTTAATCAACTTGTATTGTATATTATGTAATCTTGAGATACCATAGACACGTATACAATGTTTCGACCTATCATGTCGACACATCTATATATATTTCGGAACAACCATAGACACTCTATATGTGAATGTTGGAGTTAGCTATACAGGGTTGAGGTTGATTCCAAAATATATATAGTTTGAGTTGTGATCAATACTGAGATACGTATACACTGGGTCGTGGATTGATTCAAGATAATATTTATCGATTTATTTCTGTACATCTAACTGTGGACAACTAGTTGTAGGTTACTAACGAGGACAGCTGACTTAATAAACTTAAAACATCAAAATATATTAAAAGTGTTGTAAATATATTTTGAACATACTTTAATATACATGTATATATTGTTATAGGTTCGTGAATCAACAGTGGCCAAGTCTTACTTCTCGACGAAGTAAAAATCTGTGAAAGTGAGTTATAGTCCCACTTTTAAAATCTAATATTTTTGGGATGAGAATACATGCAGGTTTTATAAATGATTTACAAAATAGACACAAGTACGTGAAACTACATTCTATGGTTGAATTATCGAAATCGAATATGCCCCTTTTTATTAAGTCTGGTAATCTAAGAATTAGGGAACAGACACCCTAATTGACGCGAATCCTAAAGATAGATCTATTGGGCCTAACAAACTCCATCCAAAGTACCGGATGCTTTAGTACTTCGAAATTTATATCATATCCGAAGGGTGTCCCGGATTGATGGGGATATTCTTATATATGCATCTTGTTAATGTCGGTTACCAGGTGTTCACCATATGAATGATTTTTATCTCTATGTATGGGATGTATATTGAAATATGAAATCTTGTGGTCTATTGTTACAATTTGATATATATAGGTTAAACCTATAACTCACCAACATTTTTGTTGACGTTTAAAGCATGTTTATTCTCAGGTGAATATTAAGAGCTTCCGCTGTTGCATACTAAAATAAGGACAAGATTTGGAGTCCATGTTTGTATGATATTGTGTAAAAACTGCATTCAAGAAACTGATTTCGATGTAACATATTTGTATTGTAAACCATTATGTAATGGTCGTGTGTAAACAGGATATTTTAGATTATCATTATTTGATAATCTCCGTAAAGCTTTTTAAACCTTTATTTATGAAATAAAGGTTATGGTTTGTTTTAAAAATGAATGCAGTCTTTGAAAAACGTCTCATATAGAGGTCAAAACCTCGCAACGAAATCAATTAATATGGAACGTTTTTAATCAATAAGAACGGGACATTTCAAATTGCGTGACCTTGGCCAGTGCGTTTAGCTCTCATTCGGTCTTCCATACTTAGAGGTTCCATATTTTCCATGATTGAATTTGTTGAATCTGAATCACTAGAGGATTCTGATTTAATGGTTCGTTCCTCAACAATCTCTGTTTGAATGATTGGTGGTTCCGGAGGAAAGATTAATAGTTCAGGATCTCGGAATCGTCCCTGAATATTCTCCGGATTCTCAATTGTGAGGTCGGGTTCAAAAAATGGATTATCGGAAATTTGAATTGGAGTACTTGGTCGACTGGATGACGATTCTAAAGAAAAATCAACGGCGACAATATTTGCTAGATGTCTTGATCGAGTTACAGGTGGTGAACGTACAAAAGGTGCTGAACGTTTTGCTCGGTGCATTCACTGAATATCCTATTAGTTTTTTAAAAAGGAAGAAAAATTATATAAGTTATCAAATTAATAGACTTTTCTGATTTTGCCCATGTTTCGAATAGCCAAAAGATGCAGCAGAGGGGCACGATTCGTTTGGTCTCAATATAATTGAGTACTGTTTGGCTCCAATAACCCGGTCCACGTACAAATCCAACTATTACTACGAACCAGAAAATTTTGATGTCTATCAATTTAACCACTTAAAATAATTTTTTGTAATTTAAAGAAATTTAGAGAGAAGAAATAGAAAAATTCTATGTCCTAAAACTAGAATGTCGATAAATAAGAAAGAAAAAGAGTGCGTCGAAAAACGTCGAAAAATAATAGGCGTCGTAAAATAAAAATAAGAAATTAGCGCGTCGAAACTTAAAAAGGAACTAAAAACTAAAAATTAAAAGTTGTGTCTAAAAATATTAAAGCTTAAAAGAAATTCTATATCCAAAACGGCAATAACTTAAAAAGGTACTAAAATATAAAAAAAGGCGTCGCAAAATTCTAAAGTACCTAAATCTTAGTCTAAAGAAAAAGTACTTAAGGAATTTTACCGCAAAGCCTAAGAATCTAGAAATAAAAAAAACTATGGAAAAAATTATGACTTAAAACTAAATACGAGCGAAAAATACTAAAATTATGCTAAAACGAATAAAAAGATACAAAATATAAAAATATACTTAAAGTTGTAAAAAGTACAATTTTTATAAAAATATTATTTTTATATTAATTATTTTATAAAACTATTAATTTTATAATTTAATTAAACTAAATAAACTAAATATATAAATTAAATACTAAAACTAACTTAATTAATTAAATAACAAAACCCTAATTAGGGTTTTATAATTAATAATAATACTCCGTAATGATTGCAGTTTTAGTCAACTCTGGTGTGTCTGGTACTCTCATGCGATCGCATGAAAATTTGCCTTCGGGCTCATGCGATCGCATGAGCTAGGGTTACGGGCCATGCCTTGGGCTGCTACAGTAAGGGCCGAGTAGTTTTATATATATATATATATATATATATATATATATTTTTTGTGTTTTCTGATTTATATATTTATATAAAATATTTTTATAAATTAAATAAAACTTAAATTTTTACAAAATAAAAATAAAGAAACTTTATAAAACTTATATGTTTAACAAACTCTTAAAAATATTTATATTTTTGTTTTTCTTTTTATATTTTCGTATATTTAAAACATATTATTACAAAAACGTATTTTTATAAAAGTAAACTAAAAAAATCTTTTTTTTATATATTAGCGTTGCGCTTCCGGCGTTTAAGCAGAATTTTCCCCGGTAGCGGCGCCAAAAATACTTGATGTGCGCGAGGTGTACTAGGAAATAGTATTATTTTTACAACGAAATACTATTAAATACGATACAATTTTACACAAGATATTTATTTATTTATAGAATGGATATACCTAAACCTTGCTACAACACTTATAGGCAGTGTACCTAATCGTACAGTAGTGTAGTTTTTAGTAAGTCCGGTTCGTTCCACAGGGATCTCTTAAACAAGCTTAACGCTATATATTTAAAAACTATATTTGTAAAAATACAAAAATATATATAAGTAATATTATTATTATAAAGGGGGGTTTTACCGTTTAATGACCGGTTTGTCGATTTTTAAAACTTTAGTCGCAGTTAAAACCTAATGTAAAATATTAAAAATAAATGCAACTTAATTTAAAACGTAAAGTAAATAACGATAATGAAATTGCGATAAATAAAAGTGCGATAATTAAAAAGTACGATAATTAAAAGTGCAATTAAATACAATAACAATAAATAAAAGTGCAATAATTAGAAGTGCAATTAAATATGAAATAAAAGAATTATGCTTATTTAAACTTCCATAATCATGATGTTCGACGTGTTGATTTTTAGTTTATTTCCATGGGTTAATTGTTCTTTGTCCTGGATTATTTAATATGTTCGTCTGGTTTTTGTCCATAACAGTCTATCAGTCATAAATATAAAGTGCGAGTGTCCTCGTCAAATTATCCTTATATCCGAAGTCAAATATTCCTACTAATTGGGGACTTAAACTGTAACAAGGTCTTAATACTTTGTTTAATAATTACACCAGGATATCGACTGCGTATAACCCAAGGTTTTAATACTTTGTTATCAATTATGCCAAGTGTCCTTGTACATAATTTCACCCCTGTTTTAATAATTCCATAGACCATTAATCCATTCCCGTGTCCGGTTAAATGAACGATTATTCGTACATATAAATATCCCACCCATCGTGTCCGATTGAGTGTCTATGGTTATTTATAGGTATGTCCAATTGTAAATCTTTATATTAAAATTAACAAACTATCATTTAGTTAAACAAATATAAAGCCCATTAATAGCCCATAGTTTAAATTCCACAAGTGTCGTTCTTTTGTCCAAACCCCAATTATGGTACAAAATCCAATTACCCAATTTTAGTATTTTAGCCCAACATCATGATTACTTCGTCTTAAATAAGCATAATAATAACTTAGCTACGAGACATTAAATTAAAAATAATATTAACCATAACTTACAGTGATTAAAAATAGCTTAGCGTTACACTGACAGAATTCCGACTTACACCCTTACAACATTCGCTAACATACCCTTATTATTAGAATTAAAATTAAAATTAAAATTAAAATTATAATATATATATATATATATATATATATATATATATATATATATATATATATATATATATATATATATATATATATATATATATATATATATATATATATATATATATATATATATATATATATGTTTACATATGAAGGAAGAAGAAAAAGATGTGTTTATTTTGGCCAAAACACGTTGAATTTATAGGACCTAGGCTGGATTTTTCAGCCATGTGATCGCATGGAATTAACTCTTCCAGGCCATGCGATCGCATGGCCAGCTGGTGAAGTTCACATGCCTTTGTTTTCTTGCTTGCCGACGTTTATAAATAATAATATAATATATTAATAATTATAAGAATTATTTAAATATTATATTTTATTTATGTGCATAGTTAACTTGTAATTTTTAGTCCGTTGCGTCGAGCGTTGAGAGTTGACTTTGGTCCCGGTTCCGGATTTTTGAACGTCCTTGCGTACAATTTAATATCTTGTATTTTGCGTTTTGCACCTTGTACTCTTGAAATTTTGAGACGTTTCTTATCAATAATTGAAACCTCTTTGATTGTATTTTGTATTTTTGAGCTTTTTGGTCGTTTGCATCTTCAATTTGTCGAAACTGTCTTTTGTCTTCACCTTTTATTATTTAAACGAATATTACTTGTAAATAGAACAATTGCAACTAAAAGCTTGTCTTTCTGGATAATGCTATGAAATATATGTTCGTTTTTAGCATTATCATGTGTTTATTTTTTTTCTTTCGATGAACACAACAGATTTCTGTTTATGTTTTATATATTTTTTTTGTTTTTTCTTTCCTTTTGATTCAAAACAAACGGATGTATCTGTTTCATTGTAATGCCAAACCCAAAAATTTTATTCATGGTTATAAATTCTTAGTTGTTTCCTGGTTAATCCAAATCACGTAGGAGAAGAAGAACATGTATTAGAAATGGGTTATAGCCTTATCAGGTGGGTCATAAAACAGAAAAGCAGTTATGGTTCAATGGCTAAGGTTGTTTGCGGGTGGGCGAGAGGTCTCGGGTTCGAGTCTTGGCTTGGGCGATTTGTTATTTTTTTGAGCCTTTAAAGGTAGTTTCATTATCAATTTATTATTATTATTATCATTATTATTAGTTTTATTATTATTATGATTGTAATTATAATTATTATTGTTAATGTATATATTATTATTTTTAACAAAATTAGGCTTATTATTAGTATTATTTATTAGTTATTATGATTATTATTATTATTAACCTAAGTATCATTTTATAAATATTAGAGTTATTATTATTATTATTATTATTATTATTATTATTATTATTATTATTATTATTATTATTATTATTATTATTATTATTATTATTAACATATGTATTTTCATTATCAATTTATTATTATTATCAATTTATTATTAGTTTTATTATTATTATGATTGTAATTATAATTATTATTGTTAATGTATGTATTATTATTTTTAACAAAATTAGGATTATTATTATTATTATTATTTATTAGTTATTATGATTATTATTATTATTAATCTAAGTATCATTTTATAAATATTAGAGTTATTATTATTATTATTAACATGTGTATTATTATAAATATTATCATTATTATTATTGTGATTACAATTATTAGTATTGTTATTATTATTATCGTTATTATTATTATGATAATGATAATTATTATTACTCCTAATATTTAGAAATATCATTATTTTAATCAAATAAAGAGTATTATCAAATTCGTTAACATTAGTATAAGTATCATAATTACAATTAGGATTATTGTTATTATTATTATTATTATTGATATTATTAGTATTACAAATATTATTATTACAAATATTATAATTATCTTTGTAAGTATTAGAAACATTAATTATCATTAATATTGTTATAAGTAAGATTATTATAAATCTTGTCATTTTAGTGTTATTATTATTAATATGATTATGATTAATATTAATATTAGTATCACTTTTGTAACTATTAGTATTATTAATCTTATAATTAGATAAAAGTATCATTATTAACAATCTCATTATTAATATTAAAATTATCAATTTTTGATAAAGTTATTATTAGTATTATTATTATTCTTAGTAAAACATTAATATCAAAACCATCATTTTTTAAACAAATAAATATTTTGAATATAAAACATACTTATTACATATACTACAATTATATTAATAAGCCATATAACTATATATAAAGCATATTAACATTTCTTATATAAAAACTTATATACAACAAATTAGGTATTTTTCAGATATAGACATATTAATATAACTATATAAATAATAATCATTTTCAAATATATATACAAACTAAATATATAATATATAAGGTTATAAGATATGAAATTGTTCGATTACGAGTATATATTTTAATATATATATATATATATATATATATATATATATATATATATATATATATATATATATATATATATATATATATATATATATATATATATATATATATATATATATATATATATATACGAATGATATAGGTTCGTGAATCCGAGGCCAACCCTGCATTGTCAGTTGTTCAATACCGTCATATGTATTTTTACTACAAAATACAATAGGTGAGTTTCATTTGCTCTATTTTTAAATGCTTTTGCAATATATATTTTTGGGACTGAGAATACATGCGCTTTTATAAATATTTTACGAAATAGACATAATTAATCGAAACTACATTCTATGGTTGAATGATCGAAGCCGAATATGCCCCTTTTTGCTTGGTAGCCTAAGAATTAGTAAACCAATCTACTAATTGACGCGAATCCTAAAGATAGATCTATTGGGCCTAACAAACCCCATCCAAAGTATCGGATGCTTTAGTGCTTCGAATTCGTTTTTATCATGTCCGATGGATGTCCCGGAATGATAGGGGATATTCTTATATGCATCTTGTTAATGTCGGTTACCAGGTGTTCAATCCATATGAATGATTATTTTTGTCTCTATGCATGGGATGTATATTTATGAGAAATGGAAATGAAAATCTTGTGGTCTATTAAAATGATGAAAATGATTGATTATGATAAACTAATGAACTCACCAACCTTTTAGTTGGCACTTTAAAGCATGTTTATTCTCAGGTATGAAAGAAATTTTCCGATGTGCATTTGCTCACTTTAGAGATATTATTTGGAGTCATTCATTACATATTTCAAAAGATGTTGCATTCGAGTCGTTGAGTTCATCAAGATTATTATTAAGTCAATTATAGTTGGATATATTATGAAATGGTATGCATGCCGTCAACTTTTGATGTAATGAAAGTTTGTCTTTTAAAAACGAATGCAATGTTTGTAAAATGTATCATATAGAGGTCAAGCACCTCGCGATGTAACCAAATGTAATGTATTCGTCCAGATGGATTAGGACGGGTCACTTTAGGTGGTATCAGAGCTGGTATAACCGCGTCCATGTGTGGCGGGTTAGTCGTAAAGGAGGTTCTCACAGTGTGACCTGTGGCGAAGCATTGACTCTTGCTCCTTGCAATCCCTTATGAGGGTTGGCAGTAGCCGAGAGGCAGGCCCTAAAATCAGTATCTGAGGTACACTCAGTGGTCGCCGAATAGTTAAGGCACTGAGTGGGATAGTGGTTGTCCTCACATGAGCTTCAGGTGGTATCAGAGCAGTGGTCTTAGTGAACCAGGTCTGCATTAGTGTGTCTAACTGATAAGTCGTTAGGATGCATTAGTGAGTCTGGACTTCGACCGTGTCTGCAAGTCAAAAGTTTTGCTTATCATTTTCGTCGGAAAATTACCTGCTTATCATTCTTAGTCTAGACACATCTTATTGCATTGATTGCATGAATAGTGTATAGACAAAAATTCATATCTTAGCGTATCTGCTAAGTCATATCTTAGCGTATCTGCTACTGTAAACTTTGCCTGATATATTTCGTAAATTCCTCCGTAATCTACGAAATCTTTTGCTCTCTCTCTCTCTATATATATATATATATATATATATATATATATATATATATATATATATATATATATATATATATATATATATATATATTCTATGTAATTAGAATACCACCCGATAGTCGGAAAATCATTTCATATCGAAAAATCCTTTATTCAATCGTACGAAATGGAATTTGTCATTAGTTCAAGTCCCTCGGATTCCGAAATGGAATCCCACTCCAGCTCCGAAAGCAGTGTGACTGGAATGGATCAACCAATCAGCCATCATCTATTCTGGATGAATTGGGGATGGGTTCGTAGCCTCCTCAATCATTGGAGACAAGAAGAAGGTGATCCCTTCCATCCACCACACTGCCTCTTGGTGAAGAACCTGAAGCACTCACCGGCGAACCAATTCGAAACACCATTTTCACCCACATTCCCCGGATATCTCGCCATGATTATATACTATCTCAAATTCTGAATCTTATTCATCCGCTCGTTCCAACCGCCAATCATCCCGGAGTAATAGAAGAAGTCAACGAGCTTCGCGCCTGAGTTGTAGCATTGGAAAATATGGTGCAAAACGTACCAGCTTCAGCAACATCACCGGCACCAACAGTACCACCAACATCGATACCAGTACCACCAACAACCCAAGTTTCAACATCACACACCTCAACATCTCATTATGTACCTCGATCATAATCATCGTTCTACGAATCGATCTACATCATTTATCTCCGTTCGACATGATGATTATGTAATCTCTAATATTTCAGAGATTATGTACTCTAGTTCTAACCGGAAATCAAGTTAGTATAATATGATATTAACTCATTAAATCCATGATTACATCTGAGGAAAATATATATGTAAGTATATTTTCATAAAGATTGTAATTAAAAATTCTTTTGTACAAACTGTTAATGGTGAAAATATTTTAACGGGTAGGTAATACCCTAGAAATATTTAGATTTCACATTAATAAGTTACATTGTACATTCTTCGAATCTGATTCAATAGTCATTTACTATCCTATTTACAACCACAGAAGTACGAATCCGTTCATCACAGAATAACCATTTTCATTCAATTTCATATTTGGATTTTGACCTATCAGAATCTAACAAGTGGCATAATGAAGAAAACATTGGACAAAATAAAATTTGTTAGAAACAAACAAATTAACTATGAGAAAATTTTTGATAAGAATCCACGCTAACTGTTCCTAGCTAACTGATCCTAGCTAACTGATTACATTTTATTTATCGCAATTTATTTATCGCAATTTATATTCTCGCAATTTTATTTATCGTCATTTAATTTATGTTATTTATTTTACCCACTTTAAATATCGGGACACGTATACAAGGTTTTGACATATCATATTGACGCATCAATATATATTATTGGGAATAACCGTAGACACTCTATATGCTGTAATGCTCGAGTTCGCTATACAGGGTTGATGGTGTGAAACAGTACCTTTATTTATGAGCGGATTTGAGTTGTTTTGTTACACGAATTGATTTATTGTATATATGGTATTTTAACGATTTTAGGTTGGTTTCAAACATATATAGGCAACTGGTCCTTTCCGTGTAGTTTAGTTTGTTGGTAAATCCGGTTCGTTCCACAGGGAGACAGTGTTCAATGGTTTTTTAATAGTCTTTGAAGTTAAACTTATTTTAAGGGGGTTTTGGATTAGGAATTGATAATACTACATAATAATAAAATATAACTTAATCCTAATTTAATTGAACTACTTATTAATTTATACGAATACATTATTTATAATTATTAACTTAAAAGTGAATTAATTGAAATTATACTAATAAGTTTATTACTAAATGATAATTAATAAGATAATAACTTTTAATAAAACTAATTGATTAGAATTTTGTTTTGAGCAATTATAATATAAATTTATTTAAATTAACTAAATAACATATTTTAACTAAATTAATATAAATTAATAGGAATTATAATAATTAACTAGTTATAAACTAATTACTAAATATAAATTAATACTAATTATAAATTAACAACTTAAATATAATAATAAAATAATTAAAACCCTAAATTTTAACCTAGGACGCTACAGTATTCGTATTATACTTACGCGTTCCACGTAATGATGTAAGCGTTCCGCGTATGTTTTGAAAGGTACGCGTATCGTGTAGAATTATACGCGATCTGCGTATCTTATAATCCAGGTGACAAACAGTACTGGTACAAACTTGAATTATAATGTTGTATTTTTTTTTTCTTTTTAGTTTTACTGAATAAATGTACGTGAATAATAAAAATAATAATTAACAATAAATAAATGGGAGTGTTTACTTAAATGTGTCACCTCTAGGTTCATGGATTGTTTTAAGTTTTAAGCTCGTATTAAAATGTTTAGTATAAAACTTATATTTTCCTTTCGAATAAATAATAAGTTTTGACTAACTAAATTAAATCTAATTTTCATTTGATTATATTTAGATAGTTACTAGTCCTTAAGTATTTAAATTGAGACCCAACCCAGTTTTGACCTTCGTCAAAACCCAAATCATAACGGTTTTCCTTTTTACAATTTCACTTTTATGTAGCTAATGATATTACCCAAACCACCGAACCTTATTCCTAATTTAGTGTTAGTAAATTATTCATGAGTTTGTCTAGATCATAAATGTTGAAGCTTAATTTATATAAATAAAAATAACTTTCGTTATTTTAATTTGACAAATTAAGTGACAAGGGTTAAATATCCAAATACATAATAATGGTTCTTTCAATTAGGCTCAATGTTAAAAATACTAAAGTTACATTTTAATTTTTACAAATGATAACAATCCATTTCACTAGGGGCTCTACATCTAAGCAAACACTAGGGAAATTAGCTACTCATTATACTAAGGGAAACATAAAAATATAAATATACAAACATAATAATAACGATAAAAACTGATAACGATAATATTAACAGAATATACTTACGAAAATCTTCACTCTCATTTACTTTAAACGGTAGAAAATTACAATAATAACACCCCTTTTGCGCGTACAATAATACCCTTAATCGCGAACAATACACCCTTGAAATAAAAACTATCCTAAATATTGAATTTTGAAACTGAAAATAAAATACAGTAAATGAAAATAATTGTGATGTTGTATATGGATTTTTTCATTGAACTGTGTACTACTCTTCACTCTGTGTATCTTCACTGTATATGTACTCCGTATTAGAAGAGTTTGAGATTCAAGTAGTAGGTGAAATGATTGTACACTGACTTTCTTGATGTACCACTAAAAAAAGAAGTAATATTAAACAGAAAAGAAACCGTCCCATTTACATTTGGAATCTGGATCTGAACAAGAGATTACGCGTTTCGCGTAGATGCCCACACGATTCGCGTATGGCAAAAATACTACGCGTTTCGCGTACTAATCTACGCGATCCGCGTAAGAGTATTCGACTGTTTTCTTATTTTTATTTTATGTTTTGCTCTCTGTTTATCCCGTGTTTACGTATATCGACTTGGAACTTTTTATTTGAACTCTTCTCTTCGATCATCTTGAACTTGCATTCGGGTAAACATTATCTTGATAAATATTTGGTTTGAATCCGTCGTTTTATCAAACTTCAAGCTCGTGTTTACTTTTGTCGTTTTTCTCGTGAATAATACCTTTGAATGTCTTCGTTTCGGTAAAAGCTGATGAAATATAAATGATATTGCGTCGGAATATATGTATGTTTAAAGCAATATCAAAATACCCCACACTTGAACGTTGCTTGTCCTCAAGCAATTACATCTCCTAATAGAATCGGAACATTACATATTTTTCCATATCGAACATTAAATCACACAACACACGCTACAAGAAATGAAACACACGCTATTTGGAATAAGTTGGACACACTACACAATTTTTATTTAATCACACGCACACCACACGAAATGAACTTCTGACAACAGAAACAAACATGAAACTCGTGATTAAGGTTTAAAAATTTGGATCCTTAGGGAAAATTGGACCTTGTGAAAACGTTTTATGATTTTATAAAATGTCATGCTAGTTTTTACACTAGACACGTTTTCCGGTTTTAACCTCAAATTTCGGTTGAGGGTAACTGAAAACTGTAGCCTCAGTCGGCGATTAGCAAGCTATCCGCCCCCATAATTGAAGTATCATGGAACCTGAAACCGAATGTCCTAAAAATGGTTTTACACAATATAATTCATAAAATAGCACAAGTTTTAGAGTAAAATTATATCGTGTCCAAATATCATCGGTGAACCATGAGTTTGCACACCTCAATTTGTTATGGCATATGTATGTTGACCGCGGTCAAATATAGATGCGGTTGATCTTTATGGAGATCATCCATCTGGGGATTAGATTCATTAGTCTTAAAAGCTAATTTGCAATGTGCCCCCCCATTGTACGAGACAGATCCATCTCATGGTTAGGATAAATCTGACCACCAAAAACCCTGTTTGATGCTGAGGTGAGGTGGATTTTCAGCCGATGATAGAGATGACTTTTCAAGATTTTTCGTCAACCTACAGCTGTTCTGGACTACATCTTTTAACATAAGTTAGCAAGTGTGTCATTTTGGAAGACTTTACTTCCTTAACGAGATATTCAGGTTTATACATTCTAAAGCGATGATATCTGCAATACTTCATAGAAACATGTGATAAATAGTTCTAAACATATGGGGTTTATAAATTCTGTTATACTTGGTTTTCTTTTATATATTTCAATCAAATAAACTTATGTATTTTTAATGTATGAAAACAATAATTTCAGTTTTTGACACCTAATCTTTAATTGTTCGTAATTACCTTAAAAATTGATTAGTTATATTTGTTTAAAAATTGTAAAAAATTTTCATAAAAAACACTAAATTATAAGTTCTCGAGAATTTATATACTCCCACCCCACACTTAAGATTATGTAATGCTCTCATTACATAAAATCAGATTAAATATATAAATTTGAGAGGACAAAAAGTGTACAGTATATAGAACTTCCTTTGTTAAGTAATTGGATATTGTAAAATGCTTATCGTATGAACATATCCAATCCGTTTTATCACAATAATACTTTCGTGTTTCGCTATGTCGAATCTCATCATCATAAGTACCTGCCAACAAATATGTCAATCACAAACGAGATGGGGTTGTACTTTAATAGTAAAAAAATTTTTACCCCACACTAAAAGTTTTTGTAAAGATAAATAAAGGTAAAAATAAATTAACACACCATAAAAATCATTTTATACAAACAAATACAAAATAAATAGTTCTAAAACTAAAAAGAAACTAGAAAAATGACCACGCAGGGCCTCCCTGATCTTCCTGTTCCCGCTGCTGTTGCTGCCGTTGTTCATTTAGGCGTTGTTCCTCGTAAAAACGCCTATAGGCTTCCTGACTTGCGGCTAGGGCAGCGTTGGGATCATAAGGTGGAGGTAGAGGGTCACCGTGTCCTTGCCATTGGGGATATAAAGGAAAGACTGAGGGTGCGTATTGTTGTGGGTTAGCTGCGTATAAATATGCTTGATGATGCGCCCACTCTAACTGTGCTCCCTGGCCCCTCTGATCGTAGCGGATGTTTTCTAACATATTATCCTGAGCCAGTTGGGTATGCCTAATGTCTCCTATTTGCCTAGACAAACTAGTGTATTGTTCTTCTGATCTTCGTCCCCAATTATCATACGAGTTCCTTTAATCTAAACTCAATGATTCAAACGAATTTTGTAGTCTATCGAAATCAGAAAAACCTGCATTAGACGTACTAGCCTCATCTGGCTGTCTTCGTCTCCTCCTAGTTTCCCTAGCGGGTTCCTCATCCTCCTCCATAGGAGCGTGAGCGACAACTTCTTATCGTCTCAAACTAATTACCCCGCCCCTCACGGTTATGGCCCTCGCCGTCCTATACACATCCAATCCTAAAGTTTTAACAGCTTGATCTACCGGTTAGATTGGAGGTTCTGATTCACTCGGGTCGAGTCCGAACCAGCTTCCTAGACACGTGATGTAGTGACCCCCCGACATGTCACTTGTCCCTCGAGCACCCTTACCAACATGGGCCAAAAAGTAAGCAACTCCATAGGGTATACTAATAAATGTATCCCTATCTCTGATTGCATCCAAGTACCAAAGGTCAATATAATTAATTTTATCTGTATTAGTAAACGACCTTTGGTTTATTGTGTTCACTATAAACTTATGAATTATTCTAAAGCGAACATCAGTGATCTTTAGATAAGATTCCTGGCCTGGCTTATATGTATTTCTATTAGTGAAAGATTTCCAAACTATACCAGAATTATAGTTACCTGTATATCTAGCCCCTGTGAAAATATATTCCCTAAAATCGGGAGTTATCATCTCCTCAACGGTGTAAATCCCTAATGCGGTAGTCACATCGCTTAGGGACATTGCTCTATCTACCCCACCCAGCCTAAATTGTAGAAAATTAATATCATCGATATTTTCTGGGTGTAAACTTATTCTAACGGTAGAGTAGAACTCTAAACACCATTCTCTATATACAGGTCTATTTAAACTAAATAACCTCTCGAAATCATTAAAAACCAAAGTCATTCCAAATTCGTTTGTAAAACTTTGGTTTAAAATTCCCCTTATTTGCTCATCTAAATTTACTGGGGGTCCTAAAGGAGCCCAGTCCACAACGTATACTGGAGAGATGTTTCTACTGATCAGAGAAAGTAAGTCCTTAACCTTTTGTAATCGGTTAGGTACATCATCAGGAAATCTCAGGTTTGGGTGTAGATTCTGAAGTTGTTTTTCCATTTCTGGTGTTAATTGTTCTTCCCCTTGCTGTTGGTTAACAGCTCTCATTCTAAAGAATCCCTGCATAACATTTTAAAACAAGAGAATTGCCCCGATTGGGTATGTTAATGTTAAAAAAAAACTCATTCTTGACATACAAGCTTGTTTCAACACCACATGAATCAATATCTTAACAATAAATTAAAACAAACAAAAATAAATAAAAAAAAAATTCCTAATCAAAAATCAAGTTTCAAAAACAAAGTTTAA
The DNA here is from genome assembly GCF_046630445.1 of Rutidosis leptorrhynchoides. NCBI lineage: Eukaryota > Viridiplantae > Streptophyta > Magnoliopsida > Asterales > Asteraceae > Rutidosis > Rutidosis leptorrhynchoides. Next base: position 237,099,092 of record NC_092336.1, read on the forward strand.
TTCACAAGTGGAAACACGCAATGAGCTAAGCATATATAATCCAATTCAATCACATTGTGTATAATCCAGCTTCTAATCATAATCCAATCTATACTCGATTCATGACAATTACAAAAAATTATCAAATTTAGACGAAAATTAAAATCACACAATCAATCAATCAAACTTATATTCAAAGCTTCTACTACTATCAAAACATCTAAAAACATCGAAAAAGACCCAAAATAACACAATTTTAATAGCAATTCTTCAATTTCCCCAATTTACATAAACCCTAACTTTTCAATAATCAATTAAATCATCAAATTCTTATGCTAATCGGGTTTAACATCACACTAACAACATTGATATAGCATTAATCAAGCAAAATTCAACAATATCATGCATTAATTTGGATTAAAGCCATAAAAATAATAAATGAAAAACTTGAAAAACAAGTGGTAAAAACGGGTTTAGGACCCTTACCAATCTCGGCATGTTGAAAGGTAAATGAATTGGAGGAGACTGATAGTGTTAATTTAGTGTTTGGGTGTGATTTTTGGGGTTTTTGCTCACCTCCTTCGTCCACAGCAAAAAAAAATAAAAATAGAGTGTGTGAAGGTGAAGTGCAGGTCGACTGATATCTCTCTGGTTTTACACTCTACGCGTTTCGCGTAGCTTTTAAATCTACGCATTTCGTGTGGATATCCCCACGATCCGCGTAAGTGTTCAGGACTTTTTTTTTCAACTTTATAATTAATCAAACTTATAAAATTTCTTTTTATAAATTTATATTTGTTGCTACGGAAATTTTGGTTGTTATACCTAGTCTTTATCTGTTTTATAAATTTTAAAAATTAATTTACAAAATTTAATAATTTAAAAGTTAAGGTTTTTAAACATTTTACGAAAATAAAAATAAAATACAATATTCTATTTATTTATATATATTTTATATATATATATATATTTTTTTCAACTTTATAAGTACTTAAATTTCAAAATATCAATTTTAAATTTATATTTGATGTAACGGAAATTTCGGTTGGTATACCTAGTCTTTATCTGTTTATAAATTTTGTAATTTCAATTTATAATTTAATAATTTTAAAAGTTAAAGTTTTAATATTTTCCAAAAACAACTTAAAAACAAAACACTCTATACTTTTTTTTCTTTTTAAATTTTTTTTAAAAGAAAATTAATATTTAAAATTAAAAATAAGTACATGAAAAATAAAAATTAAATGAATTTAAAATATACTCTATTTTTTTAATTTTTAAATATTAATATATACTTTCAAACCAACTAATTTTCAAACTTAAAACTTTGTTTCCTATCAACTAGGTAGAGATAATCTCGGTTGTTACACCTATCATTACCCACGACAAAGGTTTACAAGTTATATATCTTTACGGTTATTGATAAAAAAGTATATTTTTAGTAGTTTTAATTTTCTTATGTTTTTGTGGTTTACTATTTAAAAGATATATTATGAATCCAACAATAAATTTCGTGCAATTTGAAGAACGACAATTCAGTTATTACACTTAACATTATCGTTTTCAATGAAAACAGGTTAAACTCAAGGTTTATCAATTTTAAATGGTAGACCCTTTTAATAAAAATAAACAACCAATAAATCAAACTAAAACACACCAAAACATAAACACAAAAACACAAAAATGCACAAAATTACAAAAATGCACAAACACACAATTGGCGAGAAAAAGGATTAGATTGTGAAACCGCGTTGACTCGCCTCATAGTGGAGTCGCATCATTTCGCCCCCCATGGCTTCGTAGGCGTAACCTCGTTGGTTTAAGAGGTTTTCCTTTGAACATTTAAAAGGCCCTTCTCGGCATAAGGTTACGTACTCGAAATTAGAGTCCGTCTGGTTCTTTGGGCAATTTTCGTAATGAGCTGGTTTTCCACATTTTACACATTTGCCCAAATGACGCGCTCGACGTTTCTTAGCTAATTTTGATTTTCCTTTGGCATAATTTTTCTCGTTAAGTTCTTGCCTTATTTCTTTACTCGCCTGATCGCATCTTCTCTTTATATCTAACACCACATCTCTCGGTAAAATTTTATCGCACATTAAAAAGAAGTGGTTGTAGACATATTGATTGCGCATCTTGAAAATAAACAATAACTAAAAACAAAAAGAAGAAAATAAAAATAAAAAGGTAGAATGGAGGGAGAAGACTAGTTCTTTAGTGTCTGCTAGGGAAAGACCAAACAAACCCCACTCTTAAAGATGAAAATAAAGTTTGAGAATGGAGTTAAAAAGCTTAAAGTTACCCTGAATTTACTTGTCCTTAGGGCAGAATGTGATCTCGTCTCTTTCCGTAGTATTGATTCCTTCAAAGTATAATTTAAGTCGATGACCGTTCACTTTGAAAGTTCCACCGTCTTTGCTATATAATTCTGCATATCCAGATGGAAAAACTTGTTTTATTATATATGGGCCAGTCCATCGGGATCTAAGTTTCCCAGGTGAAAACTTAAAACGTGATTAGAATACTAATACTTTATCCCCTTGTTCAAATTCTTTCTTTTCTTTTAACCGTGCATCGTGCCATCTTTTAGTTTTCTCCTTGTATGTTTTAGAGTTTTCATACGCTTGTAGTCTTAATTCATCTAATTCATTGAGTCGTAAGAATCGGTTTTCTCTGGCTTTTACAAGGTCGGTATTACATTCTCTCAGATCCCAGTATGCCTTGTGTTGAACTTCGACGGGTAGATGACACGCCTTACCGTAAATCAATCGGAAAGGTGTAGTACCGATGGGCGTTTTGAATGCAGTTCTAAATGCCCAAAGCGCATCATCTAGCTTTCGATGCCAGATTTTTGGATTATTTTTAACTGTTCTTTCTAAAATACGTTTAAGACCTCTGTTTGTGTTTTCAACTTGACCACTCGTTTGAGGGTGGTAAGAAGTTGAAAAATGATGATTAACTCCGTACTTTTTAAGCACTTTCTCGAGTAGTTGATTTGTAAAATGAGTTCCACGATCACTGATTAATGCTTTTGGAATCCCAAAACGTGAGAAAAGATTTTTAAGAAAGTTGACAACAACTCGAGCATCGTTAGTGGGTAGGGCTTTTGCTTCAGCCCATTTAGAAACGTAATCGACTACCACGAGAATGTATTTGCATTTGTTAGAAACGGGGAATGAACCCATGAAGTTAATACCCCAAATGTCGAATACTTCGCATACTAAGATGGTTTGTTGTGGCATTTCGTCTCTCTTGGAGATATTTCCAGATCTTTGACAAGAATCACAAGTTTTTACCATATTGTATGCATCTTTAAAAATTGTAGGCCAGTAAAAACCTGAGTCAAAAACCTTTTTGGCTGTATAGCTTGGTCCGAAATGTCCACCAGTCGGTCCTTCATGACAGTGCTCTAGAATTTATTGCGCTTCTTTGTCGTATACACATCGACGAATAACTTGGTCAGCCCCTATACGAAAGAGGTCAGGGCTTTCCCAAAAATAAACTTCAGATCAGCAAAGAATTTCTTCTTTTGCTGATAAGTTTGATTTTTAACAAGAATTCCTGCGGCTAGATAATTAGCATAGCCCGCAAACCATGGAATTTCTTCTTCTATTTCAATTCTCATAAGGAACTCGTCTGGAAAAGTATCGTGAATTACAGATTCGTCGAGTGTTTCTAAGTTAGGATTTTCAAGACGGGATAAATGATCTACAGCGAGATTTTCAGCACCTTTTTTATCCTTAATTTCAATGTCGAATTTTTGTAGGAGTAGAATCCAACGAATTAGTCTAGGTTTAGCATCTTGCTTTTTGAATAAGTACTTTAGGGCTGAATGATCGGTATAAACAATTGTTTTAGATAACACTAAGTAAGATCTAAACTTATCGAAAGAAAAAACTACTGCAAGGAGCTCCTTCTCAGTAGTTGTGTAATTCAACTGAGCTCCTGTAAGCGTTTTACTTGCGTAGTAAATTGGTTGAAATTTGTTATCTTGACGTTGACCTAAAACAGCTCCCATCACAAAATCACTAGCATCACACATTAATTCGAACGGTTTGGACCAGTCGGGTGATACCATAATGGGTGCATTCGTAAGTTTATTTTTTAGAATGGAAAAAGCTTGTAAGCATTCGTCATTGAAGTCGAATGTACTGTCTTTCTCGAGAAGTTTAGTCATGGGTCGAGCGATTTTGGAAAAATCCTTTATGAATCGTCGATAGAATCCCGCATGACCTAAGAAACTTCGAATTCCTTTAACGTTAGTTGGAGGAGGAAGCTTTGAGATTACATCGATCTTAGCTTTGTCTACTTCCATTCCATCTCGAGAAATCTTGTGTCCTAAAACAATGCCTTCCTTCACCATGAAGTGGCATTTTTCCCAATTTAAAACAAGATTTGATTCCTCACAATGAATTAACATTCGCTCGAGGTTGGAAAGGTATGAATCGAAGGAGTCTCCAAAAACAGAGAAATCGTCCATAAAGACTTCCATACTTCCTTCTATCATGTCATGAAATATTGCCATCATACACCTTTGAAAGGTGCCTGGCGCGTTGCATAATCCGAACGGCATTCGTCGGTATGCGAATGTACCAAATGGACAAGTAAATATTGTCTTGTCTTGGTCTTTTGGATCAATGGGAATTTGAAAATAACCGGAGAATCCATCAAGGAAACAATAATATTCTTTTCCCTCTAAACGTTCTAGCATTTGGTCAATATAAGGAAGTGGGAAATGATCTTTCCTTGTGGCATCGTTTAAACGACGGTAGTCTATACAGACTCTCCAGCCAGTGACTGTTCTTGTAGTAACAGGTTCATTATCATCATTAAGAACGATAGTTGTACCTCCTTTCTTGGGTACTACTTGTACAGGACTAACCCATGGGCTATCGGATATAGGGTATATTAACCCGGCATCAAGTAACTTGATAACCTCCTTCTTGACAACTTCTTTCATGTTAGGGTTTAACCTTCATTGTCTTTGTACCACGGGTTTAAAATCATCTTCCATTAGAATCTTATGAGTACAATAAGCGGGGTTAATCCCTGGAATATCAGTTGTTTTCCAAGCAATTGCTTTCTTATGAGTTTTTAGAACGGACATTAACCTACTCTTTTCGTTATCGGAAAGTTTTGATGAAATTATAACGGGTAATTGTGATGTACCTTGGAGATAAGCATACTCCAAATGTTCCGAGAGTTCTTTAAGCTCCAAGGTTGGCGGTTCTTCCAAGGAAGATTTTATTCGGAACCTGTTACCATCGGTAATTTCTTCAAAGGGTTCATCTTCTTTGGGAATTTCTTCCTCACAATAATCTTCATCGATTACTACTTTCAATAATTCGTCAAGTTCAAGTTCTACATCGAATTCATCACCTTCACTTACTGAGGTGAAGTTCGAGGTGTCGACATTTAGTAATTCTTGTAATTCTTTTTCGACACAACAATCAACAATATCTACCTTATAACATTCGTCATCGGAAGAGATAGGTTGTTTCATAGCTTTATCTATGTTTAGGGTAACTCTATCTTCCCCTACACCTAGACTAAGCTTTTTGTCTTTAACACGCACAATTGCATCAGTGGTATTTAAAAATGGTCGCCCTAGAATTAGGGGAACCTTGCTATCTTCTTCCATTTCGAGGACAATGAAGTCAGCAGGAAAGATTAAATGATTGACTTTAACTGGTAGGTTTTCGGCAATACCAATAGGATAGTTAAAAGTTCTATCTGCTAGGCGTATACACATCCTAGTTGGTTTTAGATCACCTAGGTTTAGTTTTAAGTATAAGAAGTGTGGCATAAGATTGATACTTGTGCCTAAGTCAGCTAATGCATCGTACATTACTGAATCTCCCATCAGACACGGAATAATGAAACTACCAGGATCTCCGAGTTTCGGCGGCATCTTTTGCTTTTGCAAAATTGCTGAGCATTCCTCATTGAGGAATGTGGTTGAAACTTCTTCATATTTACCTTTATCGGCTATGAGATCCTTAATAAACCTTCCATAATTTGGCATACCCCTAAGAACTTCCGCGAGTGGCATGTTAATGCTAATTTGCTTGATCATATCTGCAAATTTTTGATATTGGCTCGCGAGTTTGTCTTTCTTTAATGCTTTCGGGTATGGAATAGGTGCTTTGTGCACCTTCAATGGTGGCTCTTCAATTTTCTTTGATATGATCTCAGGTGGATCATCTTTCTCTTATTCTTTCTCAACATGCTCATCTATATCAACAGGTTCTTGTAAACTAGAAGAAGATAAAGGAACTTCTGAGGTCTTACTAGTTTCTGGGTTAACAGTTAAACCACTTCTAGTAGTTATAGCATTTACATGCTCATTCCTTGTTTGATTGTTGTTGGGATTCACTTGAGTATTTGAGGGGAGAGCGCCTGGTGGCCTCACTGATAGTAACTGTGAGATCCTTCCAACATCTCTTTCTAAATTCTGAATCGTAGCTTGTTGATTCCAAATTTGTTGAGTTTGAATTTCCGCAGTTTGCTCGTGCTTAACCATAAAATCTCTTAAGAGATCTTCTAAACCGGATTTCTTCTTGAGTTGTGGTTGTATAAGTGCTTGTGGTTGTGGTTGTGGTTGATTGTGTTGGAAATTATTTTGATAAATTCGTTGAGGTTGATTTCGGTTGTTTAGGTTATTGTAACCTGGTGGTGGATTTCTTTGATTTTGATTTTGATTTTGGAAATTCCGGTTGTTTTGGTAAACCGGATTTCCTCCTTGATAGTTATTATTATTTAAACCTGAAGGTCCTCCTGTTTGGTAGTTGTTAATTGGAGGATATTTTCGGTTATTTGCTTCTATCACTGGAAAATCGTTGAAATTCATTTCACCTTTTCGCAAGTAACCTAGGAAATTTGCTTGCTCTTCCATCGTTGTTTTATCACAATCTCTAGTAAGATGGGGGCCTTGGCACATTTCACATCCTACCCTGATAGCATGCATTTCCTTGGTTACTTTCTCAATTTGTCTTGCTTGATTTGCCATTTGTACTTTTAAAGAAGCAATTTCATCATTGCTTTCGATATTAGCAACGGTTGATGATCTAGAGAATTCTATCTCTTGATGCCAATTATGGGAATGTGTTGCTATATCGGCAATGATTGTGTGAGCGTCTTCTGGTGTTTTCTTCATTATCGAACCACCGGCTGCAACATCGATATCTTTTCTAGTAGCAACATTTACTCCTTTATAAAATATTTGGACTTTTTGGAATGTATTCAACCCGTGTTGAGGACATACCCTAAGCATTTTGTTGAATCGGGTCCAAGCTTCATAAAGGGTTTCGTTAAGCTTTTGTTTGAAGTGATTTATATCACTTTACAATTTTGCTGCTTTTGAAGCAGGGAACAATTCCGACAAAAATTTGTCCATCATGTCATTCCAGTTTTCGATATAACCTTCTGGTAATGAGTCTAGCCAATCTCTTGCATCATCCTTTAAGGACCATGGAAAGATTTTCAAACATGCGACTTCATTGGAGACATCCTTAATTTTGAATAGTTTGCAAATGCTTACAAACTTACGAAGATGCTCATTAGCATCCTCATTTGGAGCTCCACCGAATTGGCATGTATTAGTCACCATGTGAAGGAATTGACCTTTTATTTCAAAGCCGTCAGTCATCGTAGGTTGGATGATTGCGTGGCCTTGACCTGTTCTTGTCGCCTTCATTAATGCTTCCATCGTTTGATTTGTAACAGCCATATCTGGTTCTATGATTTGTTGAATATCTGGTTCAGAATTAGAATCAAATGAAAGTGATTCTAAATCCTCAGCGAGAGATTCTACTTCTTGAGCTCTTAAGCGTTCGTGAAATTCTCTTTCGGGTTCAGGATATGGAGAAGTTAATTCAGTTTATTCTCAGGTATGAAAGAAATTTTCCGATGTGCATTTGCTCACTTTAGAGATATTACTTGGAGTCATTCATTACATATTTCAAAAGACGTTGCATTCGAGTCGTTGAGTTCATCAAGATTATTATTAAGTCAATTATAGTTGGATATATTATGAAATGGTATGCATGCCGTCAACTTTCGATGTAATGAAAGTTTGTCTTTTAAAAACGAATGCAATGTTTGTAAAATGTATCATATAGAGGTCAAGCACCTTGCGATGTAACCAAATGTAATGTATTCGTCCAGATGGATTAGGACGGGTCACTTCAGGTGGTATCAGAGCTGGTATAACCGCGTCCATGTGTGGCGGGTTAGTCGTAAAGGAGGTTCTCACAGTGTGACCTGTGGCGAAGCATTGGCTCTTACTCCTTGCGATCCCTTATGAGGGTTGGCAGTAACCGAGAGGCAGGCCCTAAAATCAGTATCTGAGGTACACTCAGTGGTCGCCGGATAGTTAAGGCACTGGGTGGGACAGTGGTTGTCCTCACATGAGCTTCAGGTGGTATCAGAGCGGTGGTCTTAGCGAACCAGGTCTGCATTAGTGTGTCTAACTGATAAGTCGTTAGGATGCATTAGTGAGTCTGGACTTCGACCGTGTCTGCATGTCAAAAGTTTTGCTTATCATTTTTGTCGGAAAATTACCTGCTTATCATTCTTAGTCTAGACACATCTTATTGCATTGATTGCATGAATAGTGTAAAGACAAAAATTCATATCTTAGCGTATCTGCTAAGTCATATCTTAGCGTATCTGCTACTATAAACTTTGCCTGATATATTTCGTAAATTCCTCCGTAATCTATGAAATCTTTTGCTCTATATATATATATATATATATATATATATATATATATATATATATATATATATATATATATATATATATATATATATATATATATATATATATATATATATATATATATATTCTATGTAATTAGAATACCACCCGATAGTCGGAAAATCATTTCATATCGAAAAATCCTTTATTCAATCGTACGAAATGGAATTTGTCATTAGTTCAAGTCCCTCGGATTCCGAAATGGAATCCCACTCCAGCTCCGAAAGCAGTGTGACTGGAATGGATCAACCAATCAGCCATCATCTATTCTGGATGAATTGGGGATGTGTTCGTAGCCTCCTCAATCATTGGAGACAAGAAGAAGGTGATCCCTTCCATCCACCACACTGCCTCTTGGTGAAGAACCTGAAGCACTCACCGGTGAACCAATTCAAAACACCATTTTCACCCTCATTCCCCGGATATCTCGCCATGATTATATACTATCTCAAATTCTAAATCTTATTCATCCGCTCGTTCCAACCGCCAATCATCCCGGAGTAATAGAAGAAGTCAACGAGCTTCGTGCCCGAGTTGTAGCCTTGGAAAATATGGTGCAAAATGTACCAGCTTCAGCAACATCACCGGCACCAACAGTACCACCAACATCGATACTAGTACCACCAACAACCCAAGTTTCAACATCACACACCTCAACATCTCATTATGTACCTCGATCATAATCATCGTTCTACGAATCGATCTACATCATTTATCTCCGTTCGACATGATGATTATGTAATCTCTAATGTTTTAGAGATTATGTACTCTAGTTCTAACCGAAAATCAAATTAGTATAATATCATATTAACTCATTATATCCATGATTACATCTGAGGAAAATATATATATAAGTATATTTTCATAAAGATTGTAATTAAAAATTCTTTTGTACAAACTGTTAATGGTGAAAAATATTTTAACGGGTAGGTAATACCCTAGAAATATTTAGATTTCACATTAATAAGTTACATTGTACATTCTTCGAATCTGATTCAATAGTCATTTACTATCCTACTTACAACCACAGAAGTACGAATCTGTTCATCACAGAATAACCATTTTCATTCAATTTCATATTTGGATTTTGACCTATCAGAATCCAACAAGTGGCATAATGAAGAAAACATTGGACAAAATAAAATTTGTTAGAAACAAACAAATTAACTATGAGAAAATTTTTGTTAAGAATCCACGCTAACTGTTCCTAGCTAACTGATAATAGCTAACTGATTACATTTTATTTATCGCAATTTATTTATCGCAACTTATTTATCGCAATTTATATTCTCGCAATTTTATTTATCGTCATTTAATTTATGTTATTTATTTTACGCACTTTAAATATCGGGACACGTATACAAGGTTTTAACATATCATATCGACGCATCTATATATATTATTAGGAATAACCGTAGACACTCTATATGCTGTAATGATCGAGTTCGCTATACAGGGTTGATGGTGTGAAACAGTACCTTTATTTATGAGCGGATTTGAGTTGTTTTGTTACACGAATTGATTTATTGTATATATGGTATTTTAACGATTTTAGGTTAGTTTCAAACATATATAGGCAACTGATCCTATCCGTGTAGTTTAGTTTGTTGGTAAATCCGGTTCGTTCTACAGGGAGACAGTGTTCAATGGTTTTTTAATAGTCTTTGAAGTTAAACTTATTTTAAGGGGGTTTTGGATTAGGAATTGATAATACTACATAATAATAAAATATAACTTAATCCTAATTTAATTGAACTACTTATTAATTTATACGAATACATTATTTATAATTATTAACTTAAAAGTGAATTAATTGAAATTATACTAATAAGTTTATTACTAAATGATAATTAATAAGATAATAACTTTTAATAAAACTAATTGATTAGAATTTTGTTTTGAGCAATTATAATATAAATTAATTTAAATTAACTAAATAACATATTTTAACTAAATTAATATAAATTAATAGGAATTATAATAATTAACTAGTTATAAACTAATTACTAAATATAAATTAATACTAATTATAAATTAATAACTTAAATATAATAATAAAATAATTAAAACCCTAAATTTTAACCTAGTACGCTACAGTATTCGTATTATACTTACGCGTTCCGCGTAATGATGTAAGCGTTCCGCGTATGTTTTGAAAGGTACGCGTATCATGTAGAATTATACGCGATCCGCGTATCTTATAATCCAGGTGACAAACAGTACTGGTACAAACTTGAATTATAATGTTGTATTTTTTTTTCTTTTTAGTTTTACTGAATAAATGTACGTGAATAATAAAAATAATAATTAACAATAAATAATGGGAGTGTTTACTTAAATGTGTCACCTCTAGGTCCATGGATTGTTTTAAGTTTTAAGCTCGTATTAAAATGTTTAGTATAAAACTTATATTTTCCTTTCGAATAAATAATAAGTTTTGACTAACTAAATTAAATCTAATTTTCATTTGATTATATTTAGATAGTTACTAGTCCTTAAGTATTTAAATTGAGACCCAACCCAGTTTTGACCTTCGCCAAAACCCAAATCATAACGGTTTCCCTTTTTACAATTTCACTTTTATGTAGCTAATGATATTACCCAAACCACCGAACCTTATTCCTAATTTAGTGTTAGTAAATTATTCATGAGTTCGTCTAGATCATAAATGTTGAAGCTTAATTTATACAAATAAAAATAACTTTCGTTATTTTAATCTGACAAATTAAGTGACAAGGGTTAAATATCCAAATACATAATAATGGTTCTTTCAATTAGGCTCAATGTTAAAAATACTCTAAAGTTGCATTTTAATTTTTACAAATGATAACAATCCATTTCACTAGGGGCTCTACATCTAAGCAAACACTAGGGAAATTAGCTACTCATTATACTAAGGGAAACATAAAAATATAAATATACAAACAGAATAATAATGATAAAAACTGATAATGATAATATTAACAGAATATACTTACGAAAATCTTCACTCTCATTTACTTTAAACGGTAGAAAATTACAATAATAACACCCCTTTTGCGCGTACAATAATACCCTTAATCGCGAACAATACACCCTTGAAATAAAAACTATCCTAAATATTGAATTTTGAAACTGAAAATAAAATACAGTAAATGAAAATAATTGTGATGTTGTATATGGATTTTTTCTTTGAACTGTGTACTACTCTTCACTCTGTGTATCTTCACTGTATATGTACTCCGTATTAGAAGAGTTTGAGATTCAAGTAGTAGGTGAAATGATTGTACACTGACTTTCTTGCTGTACCACTAAAAAAAGAAGTAATATTAAACAGAAAAGAAACCGTCCCATTTACATTTGGAATCTGGATCTGAACAAGAGATTACGCGTTTTGCGTAGATGCCCACACGATTCGCGTATGGCAAAAATACTACGCGTTTTGCGTACTAATCTACGCGATCCGCGTAAGAGTATTCGACTGTTTTCTTATTTTTATTTTATGTTTTGTTCTCTGTTTATCCCGTGTTTACGTATATCGACTAGGAACTTTTTATTTGAACTCTTCTCTTCGATCATCTTGAACTTGCATTCGGGTAAACATTATCTTGATACATATTTGGTTTGAATCCGTCGTTTTATCGTTGTTTTATCAAACTTCAAGCTCGTGTTTACTTTTGTCATTTTTCTCGTGAATAATACCTTTGAATGTCTTCGTTTCGGTAAAAGCTGATGAAATATAAATGATATTGCGTCGGAATATATGTATGTTTAAAGCAATATCAAGGGTTGAGGTTGATTCTATAATAATATATATATATATATATATATATATATATATATATATATATATATATATATATATATATATATATATATATATATTGAGTTGTGATCGAGTCTGAGACATGTACACGGGTCCCGACACGTATTAATTAATTCGAATATTATATATTAAACTATATATGAATTATTGAATTGCTAACTGAGGACTATCAACTGAGGACTACCAACATTGGACAATTAAAATGAATTAAAAGTATTGATTATAACATAGAATTCTTCAAGTTTGTCATTTGATTTCATCTTAAACCTCATTTGTATCTTGACAATTACAATCTGCGTTCATACCTTTCATGATTCTTGAAAACACCTCAATCGAGAGGATGAACCAACCGTACTTCATCTACGGAAGAAAAGATTGATGCATATAGTTATGCATCTGAAAAACTCTCGGAAACTGAGTAAACGTTTAACACATAATTGTGCTAATTCCTTAGTGTTATTATTACCCAAAATAACTTGATAATCCCTTTCAAAGTAGTGAATTTTGACACAGCTCCATCAAGACAACTTCGACTTTTCGTTCGAAACAACCTTATCATAACCTTGATATATACGCGTACTCTTTTATTGTTATCGGGGAACCTTTTATATTCCACCTTTATAACCACAGAAGTATCAGTAACCTCGTCGCTTCGCGGCTTAAATCTCTCCGATAAATCACTATATTTATTCATTGAAATCCTATCATATACTCATTCGCATCCTGTAACAATAATTACCATACCTAATACCGGGAGGCATCAATCAATAATCTCGAATTTCTCAGCGATTTTATGACAACAATTAATATATATATATATATATATATATATATATATATATATATATATATATATATATATATATATATATATATATATATATATATATATATATATATATATATATATATATATATATATATATATATATATATATATATTACGAGGTTCAATTCTGAATTTTTGAAAAGCGCTTTAGCCTGTGAATCAGTTTTCTAAGTTTTGAAAAAGCTGATGAATCAGTGAAAACTGGAGACTGCCTAAACAGTCGAAAGTTTGATAATAAAGAATTGAGCAAACCATGAAGGAGACTCTGAACAAATTACAAGGACCAAACCCTGTATTTAAAGAATCCTGATGATTCTGTTTCCGATGAAATCTTTAGCGGATACCTTACTCCTTAATCGCTCTAAATCATTGTGAATGAATTTCTTCATCACACTATGAATTTGAAATTATAAGGTATTATCATATCTTTCATTGTAAATATCCTCAATATTTCTGAAGATATCTTCATAAATATTCTCGTCCGATATTAATTATCTCTCCGCACTGTCTGTGTTATTTCATAAAAGGAAACTGTTTTAGTTTCTTTATTCTGTAAATCTTCGAATTTAAAATATGAATGTTTTGAAGTAGTGTTGGAAATTGATGCATGAGTTAGTATAATATAATGACACTTGATCAACGTGATTATATTACAGTAAGTCATGCTGAGTTTCTAATGGAACTTGATGATTCACAGACCATAACGTCATCAGGTGCCATGTTACACGACTCTTACATTCTATCTAATCTATAAACATATCAAGAATATATTTTCTTGATAGTTCTATCTCTTCTCTTGAATTCTGGTAATTTAACCAATCAAGATCGTGCTATTACAATTTCTCTCTTAGAACATTAGCCATGTTCATTCGAAACTCCATACCTATGAATTTTGGACCATTATTCACGTGACTTAAAGTCGGGAATAGAAAACAGAAGGATGAAACTCCAAAATATAAAGGAAATGAGAATGGTGGATTTATAGTGAAATATCCGACAGAGCAATCAAAACAGATTATCGTATTTAACCAAAGAGGATCCCAGTTTCCTTAATTACCGAAGAATCAAATATTATTAAGAAAGATTTCCTCCAAATCCCTTAAATTTCGAAAATCAACCATGACTACGTCACGGATAAGACAAACCTGCATTTACTCATTTCACTCTTTTGCGATAGCTTCATTCGTACTCTTCGAATAATCAAATTGTTTTATCCTTATTACTCAATAGAGATAAAACTCTATTTATCAGCAAATATTCGTCATGAAAACATCTTTATTGTTAGCCATGACAATCACAATCAAATTTTGGGACGAAATTTCTTTAACGGGTAGGTACCGTGACGACCCGGAAATTTTCGACCAAATTTAAACTTGATCTTTATAAGATTCTGACACGATAAGCAAAGTCTGTAATGTTGAGTCTCAAAACTTGTGAACTATTTTTCGTATATTCAGTTAACCTATGACTATTCCCCGACGATTCACGAACAATTGTTTGTAAATAAATATGTATGTATATGTATAAAAGTAAGTATATACAATAATTTGAAATAATAAAATACAATGGATCATTAAGATTAAGTATGTAAAATAATATACAAGATTATAATTTGGTTATTAAAATAAAGCTATATATAAATGTGTAGGAATTCTATAATTAATTATTATGTTATATATATATTAGATTATACATAAAAGGTCAAAATATTATATGTTATTATTAAATGATACATAAATAATAATATATTAAATTTAATTACAAGTTATAATATAAGTTGTTATTACTTTCATTAGTATTACTAACATTAATATTAATGTTAATATTAACATCAGTATTATTAATATAATTATTTTCAATATATATATATATATATATATATATATATATATATATATATATATATATATATATATATATATATATATATATATATATATATATATATGAAAGGTGATACATGTAAATTATTTTATTATTGTTGTTGTATCCTTATTTTGATTATCATTCAATTAATTATCATGATTATTAATAATACTATGATTGTTATTAATATCACCATTTTAATTATTATGATTAAAAGTTATTATTAGTAATATCATTATTAAGTATTACTTGTATGATTATTATTATTATTATCTTTATTTTAAATTATTATTATTATTATTATTATTATTATTATTATTATTATTATTATTATTATTATTATTATTATTATTATTATTATTATTATTATTATTATTATTATTATTACTTTTGTCATTATTCTTATTCTTATTAGTATTATTTTGATATTATTATTATTATTATTTTGTCCCTAATGTTCTCAAAATCAAAATCAGATATTGTGTTTATTTATTTTTCTTTCGATGAACACAACAGATTTCTGTTTATGTTTTATATATATTTTTTTATCTTTTCTTTCCTTTTGATTCAAAACAAACGGATGTATCTGTTTCATTGTAATGCCAAACCCAAAAATTTTATTCATGGTTATAAATTCTTAGTTGTTTTCTGGTTAATCCAAATCACGTAGGAGAAGAATAACATGTATTAGAAACGGGTTATAACCTTATCAGGTGGGTCATAAAACAGAAAAGCAGTTATGGTTCAATGGCTAAGGTTGTTTGAGGGTGGGCGAGAGGTCTCGGGTTCGAGTCTTGGCTTGGGCGATTTGTTATTTTTTTGAGCCTTTAAAGGTAGTTCCATTATCAATTTATTATTATTATCATTATTATTAGTTTTTTTATTATTATGATTGTAATTATAATTATTATTGTTAATGTATGTATTATTATTTTTAACAAAATTAGGATTATTATTAGTATTATTTATTAGTTATTATGATTATTATTATTATTAACCTAAGTATCATTTTATAAATATTAGAGTTATTATTATTATTATTAACATGTGTATTATTATAAATATTATCATTATTATTATTGTGATTACAATTATTAGTATTGTTATTATTATTATCGTTATTATTATTATGATAATGATAATTATTATTACTTCTAATATTTAGAAATATCATTATTTTAATCAAATAAAGAGTATTATCAAATTCGTTAACATTAGTATAAGTATCATAAATACAATTAGGATTATTGTTATTATTATTATTATTATTATTATTATTATTATTATTATTATTATTATTATTATTATTATTATTATTATTATTATTATTGATATTATTAGTATTACAAATATTATTATTACAAATATTATAATTATCTTTGTAAGTATTAAAAACATTAATTATCATTAATATTGTTATAAGTAAGATTATTATAAATCTTGTCATTTTAGTGTTATTATTATTAATATGATTATCATTAATATTAATATTAGTATCACTTTTATAACTATTAGTATTATTAATCTTATAATTAGATAAAAGTATCATTATTAACAATCTCATTATTAATATTAAAATTATCATTTTTAATAAAGTTATTATTAGTATTATTATTATTCTTAGTAAAACATTAATATCAAAACCATCATTTTTTAAACAAATAAATATTTTGAATATAAAACATACTTATTACATATATACAATTATATTAATAAGCCATATAACTATATATAAAGTATATTAACATTTCTTATATAAAAACTTATATACAACAAATTAGGTATTTTTCAGATATAGACATATTAATATAACTATATAAATAATAATCATTTTCAAATATATATACAAACTAAATATATAATATATAATATATAAGGTTATAAGATATGAAATTGTTCAATTACGAGTATATATTTTAATATATATATACGAATGATATAGGTTCGTGAATCCGAGGCCAACCCTGCATTGTTAGTTGTTCAATACCGTCATATGTATTTTTACTACAAAATACAATATGTGAGTTTCATTTGCTCCATTTTTAAATGCTTTTGCAATATATATTTTTGGGACTGAGAATACATGCGCTTTTATAAATATTTTACGAAATAGACACAAGTAATCGAAACTACATTCTATGGTTGAATGATCGAAGCCGAATATGCCCCTTTTTGCTTGGTAGCCTAAGAATTAGTAAACCGATCTACTAATTAACGCGAATCCTAAAGATAGATCTATTGGGCCTAACAAACCCCATCCAAAGTATCGAATGCTTTAGTACTTCGAATTCATTTTTATCATGTCCGATGGATGTCCCGGAATGATAGGGGATATTCTTATATGCATCTTGTTAATGTCGGTTACCAGGTGTTCAATCCATATGAATGATTATTTTTGTCTCTATGCATGGGATGTATATTTATGAGAAATGGAAATGAAAATCTTGTGGTCTATTAAAATGATGGAAATGATTGATTATGATAAACTAATGAACTCACCAACCTTTTAATTGGCACTTTAAAGCATGTTTATTCTCAGGTATGAAAGAAATTTTCCGCTGTGCATTTGCTCACTTTAGAGATATTACTTGTAGTCATTCATTACATATTTTAAAAGACGTTGCATTCGAGTCGTTGAGTTCATCAAGATTATTATTAAGTCAATTATAGTTGGATATATTATGAAATGGTATGCATGCCGTCAACTTTCGATGTAATGAAAGTTTGTCTTTTAAAAACGAATGAAATATTTGTAAAATATATCATATAGAGGTCAAGCACCTCCCAATGTAACCAAATGTAATGTATTCGTCCAGATGGATTAGGACAGATCACTTCACTTTATATTTCAAATTAGTAATGGCATGAGGGCTTCGGCCATGTTCGATGCTTGAATTTCTTTGGGGCCTATCGCCAGTAACGTGAATATGAATTACATTACTTAGGCTAATTTAGAGCGAGCCTCCGTGAGAAAGTTGGTAGACCGTGGGGGTTTCCCAAACTAATGGATTCAAAAGTATCCTGATTTAAATTATGTTATTCCTCCTATGTTATTGAATGTTGAAGATACGTTATGTTGGAAGGCGAATGATGATACTGCTGGTCGGTTTTCTATTGCACAAGTTTGGGAAACAGAGTGGGCAAATGCTCCCCTCTTTCAAGAGATATGCCTCATGCTGGAAAGGTTTATTGGTATCACGTTGTTTGGTTTTCTCATTGTATCTCAAAACATACATTTGTGATGTGGTTATTAGCGAGCGTCTCAAAATGCAAGATAGGTTGAAGCCATGGGAGTTGTGTGCTAATTCGATTTTAAAGTGCTCATTGTGTAATGATTGTATGGACTCGCATGCCCATTTATTTTTCCAGTGTTCATTTTCTACGCATGTGTGGGAGAGGGTCACGCGAATGTTGCGTATTAATGTGGGTTGTAATGACTGGAAGGGCTGCGTGCAATTGCTCACATTGCAAGCTAGCCACAAATGTGCTCGGTTAGTGTTGGCTAACGTAGAGACTCGTCCTAATCCATCTGGACGAATACATTACATTTGGTTACATCGCGAGGTACTTGACCTCTATATGATACATTTTACAAACATTGCATTCATTTTTAAAAGACAAACTTTCATTTCATCGAAAGTTGATGGCATGCATACCATTTCATAATATATCCAACTATAATTGGCTTAATAATAATCTTGATGAACTCAACGACTCGAATGCAGCGTCTTTTGAAATATGTCATGAATGACTCCAAGTAATATCTCTAAAATGAGCAAATGCACAGCGAAAGATTTCTTTCATACCTGAGAATAAACATGCTTTAAAGTGTCAACCAAAAGGTTGGTGAGTTCATTAGTTTATCATAAATAATCATTTCATAATTTTAATAGACCACAAGATTTTCTTTATTCAATAATCATACACTCGAAAGTGTTTAAAAATCATTCATATGGATTGAACACCTGGTAACCGACATTAACATCATGCATATTGAATATCTCCAAAACAGAAATCCATCTGTATAATATAAACTCGAAGTACTAAAGCATACCATTTTCCAGTATGGGGGAGTTAGTGCCTGTAGATCTACCTTTAGGATTCGCGTCAATTAGGGTGTATGTTCCCTAATTCTTAGGCTACCAAGCTAAAAGGGGTGATATTCATTTCGATAATCCAACCATAGAATGTATTTTCGATTACTTGTGTCTATTTCGTAAAACATTTATAAAAGCAGCGCATGTATTCTCAGTCCCAAAAATATATATTGCAAAAGCATTTAAAAAATGAGTAATGAAACTCACAATACTGTATTTTGTAGTAAAAATACATATGAAGAAACTGAACAATGCAGGGTTGGCCTTAGATTCACGAACCTATATCATATATATATATATATATATATATATATATATATATATATATATATATATATATATATATATATATATATATATATATATATATATATATATATATATATATATATATATTAACACATATGAATGTAATCGAACGAATTTATTTTATTAGTAATATACTTGTTATTTTAAAAAATTATATGTTATATGTTTTAAATATAGTGTTATGTACTAATTGTTATTTGGTAAAATAATACTAATACTAATAGTTAAAAAGTTGTAATCTCTTTATAATGATAATAATGATGATATCAATAATGTCAATTCAAATAATAATAAAAATGATAATTTTATTAATAATGTTATTTTTAATAAAAATATAGTTTTAGTAAAACTGATAATTTAAAAAAAATAATGATAATAAAATAAAAAATTGTATTATTTTTACAATAAAAATTATAATTTTGATAATAACTCTTAATACTAATAATACTTATTAATAATAATTGATAGTAATTAATGTTAATAATAAAAAATAATATTAATGATAATAATAGTTATAATATTGATGATATTAATAATAATGATAATAACAATAATAATAATAATAATAATAATAATAATAATAATAATAATAATAATAATAATAATAATAATAATAATAATAATAATAAAAATAATAATAATAATAATAATAATAATAAAGAGTAATAAGTAAACTACCTCAAAGAAGTAGTCCTTAAAAAAATACCCAAGTCCGGGTTTGAACCCGAGACGTCCCGCTAACCTGATAACATCCTTAACCACAACGCTATGTGTTTCGATTCTGAACTAACACCCAACTTAAATTTTTTTTAACTTTTGCTTCTGCATCCTTCTTCTTCTTTAAAAAAAATGCCCGAGCCCAGGCTCGAACCCGAGACCTCTCGCTCAATACACACACTCCAAACCCATCATCTGCCCATTACTTTCTGTTGTAATTGTGTTTAATTATTTAATGAGTACAAAAACTGTTTATCATAATCATCATCTTCATCGTGTATGTACCATCATTACTAATCGAAATCATTAATTTCTTAATCCTAAACTAACCATTATCATCTTTGTGTAACATTCTCGTTAACATATTACCATTATCATCATCTCATCTAAATCCTCCTCGTAACCATAATCAATTTCTTAATATCCTCTTTATCTATCGATTACTATCAACTTCTCATGTATCAATACTATCTAACTTAATTATTAGTCAGCCCAGTAACAAAAAGTTTACGGCCCAACTTTCAATTAATTTCAAGTCCAAATCAAAACAACAACTAGTCTACTAGGAGTCCAACTAGGAATTCTGCCCAATAGCAAGAGTCCACTATGAAATTAAATGACCCAAATGGAAAGTAAAGGATCTCGGCCCAAACAGATAATAAGCATACTGCTTGCAAAAAAAAATATAATAGAAACATGGCCATCGATTTATATTAACAGCTGGAAAGGTAAGTCTTCTATTTCAAACGTTGAATTAGGAGGAAATATATTACCGAAAGCTAGAGTACAAGATGGATTTATGGGTCCATCACTCAATATTAAACTAGTTTTTCTCACTATCAATTTCCTTTCTCTTTACCATATGGGTCGGCCACGAAACTTGAATCTTGTCCCACCAGAAAAAAAGTTGTTAGTATTCTAACAAGATATCTTGCCATGTGTGGCCATTATTCGATGAGTGCAGCGTTTAAATTAAAGCTTGGATATACTTCCGTATAATTCCATAAATCTCCGAAATTTTCTCCACTAACTTATTAAATTTAGCCACTAGTTATCTCCTATATAAAAACAGTGGGCTCTACTAAACACTCTAATCGTGGATGTACTTATTCACAAGCTTATATACATGAAAGTCCAACTATAATAGATTGCAGATGAGACGGCTGATCAAGAAGGGGGAAAAAATCGGTGCAGTTCACAGCAAGAAAATGGGGTGTTAATTTTTGGGTTGATCTTGGGTTTGTTCTTGGGCTGCAAACAGAAACAAGTGGACTGCATTAGTTTAACTCGATGGGTGTGGGGAGGTGATGTTTGGCTGTTGGGTTCAAAGAAACAGAAACGATTATCACAACAGCAATAATCAAGAGTAGCAGTTTAATGGTATTTAATTTGTTTTGCAGGTCGGCAGGAACGATAACAAATGATACATCAGCTTTTATGATGGAGTTATTATTCGAGTAAAACAGAAAAAAATATAGTAGCCTTACGTGGGTTGTGATGATCTTGTTTGAAAACAAAATAATAGTAATGGCAGACGTATAGCAGCAATTTCTGATCAGCCGTGACTTCTTTGGTGGTGGTTTACGACGGAAGATGGTAAGGTGAAGGTTGGAGATAGTGGCTCATGATTGTGGTTAAGTGGTGGTGATGTAGTTAGCGGTTTATGATCAAAATAGATAGCAACGGAAAATAGTTAATGATTTGGTTATAAATCGTGGGTTCTTGTGATGGTGTAAGATTCTTGGTGATGATGGTTAGCGATGGAGGTGGTGGCGGTTCCAGATGGTTGAGTGGTGCACCCCGAGGGTTTAGTAATAGAGATGAAGGTTTTGATGGTGATCGATGATTAAACGGAAGGTGGTGGATTAAGGTGATCACAGAGGTGATTGCGGTTGTTGGGTGTAGTGAGGGTTTAGGTGGTTGGGTATTATGACCGTGTTTGTGTTCCGGTTGTCACGAAGAAGGAGAAGTGAATGTTTTATGTCTTGAATGTATATATGTATATTATATATAGAGAAGATGTTTTGATTAGTTATATAGATATATATTATGTGTATATAATGTGAGTGGGGTGTTTTGAAAAACAGAATCATAATCTCAATCATATCACAGTAACTTATATGTGGAGTCTTATTATAATTGAATGAATGTGAGGTTCCGGTGATTGAATAAAATAAATAAAAGAGGAATCCAAGAAGCAAGTTGTAAGATCAGGTTGCAAGTAGTATATATATGTGTGTGTGTGTGTGTATATATATATATATATATATATATATATATATATGTATGTATATATATATATGTATATGTATATATATATATATATATATATGTGTGTGTGTGTATATATATATATATGTATATATATATATGTGTGTGTGTGTGTATATATATATATATATATATATATATATATATATATATATATATATATATATATATATATATATATATATATATATATATATATAAGTATAATTTACATAAAGGTAGTGATCATTGAAACGAAAACAGTATCACATAATTTCAATTAAGTACAGTGTTATATTGTGTTTTCAATCAATTCACGAATGTAAGAATCTCGTAAATATAAATTAGATAGACAAACACACTAAATGATAAATATAATAAGTATCTATATATAATAATCATCATTAACTTTTAACGTGTGAATTGAAAATATATCTACCGATAGTTTTATTAAGAATATTATATCGTGGTCCATTGTTAATCAGTGTCGGATAAAAGTATTCGGAAAAATCCCAAACTTTTATATTAACTATCTTTATTTATTCTAATCGTTATGGTATAAAATAGGTCATCATCTGTTTAAAATTATTAAATAAAAATTAAATCAACTGTCTGCGTTCGATCCCAGGTAAAATATAAAAAGTATTAAAATTTAATAATTAGACCTTAAATATACTTTTAATAAGCCTATAATTTATCTAACCCATTTTCGGATCACCGTTTATTTTAAAATAATATAAGTTCGAATTTAACTCGCTTAATATTAATCGGACATCAAACTAGTATTACCATCATTTAATATTTTAAATTATACTTCCAATTATATATATATATATATATATATATATATATATATATATATATATATATATATATATATATATATATATATATATATATATACACACACACACACACCCCTATCTATTTACAATTAATTGTTCGTGAATCGTCGAGAATAGTCGATGGTCAACTGAATATATATGAAACAGTTCAAAAAATTTTGAGACTCAACTTAATAGACTTTGCTTATCTTGTCGAAATCATATAAAGATCAAGTTTAAATTTGGTCGAAAATTTCCTGGTCGTCACAGTACCTACCCGTTAAAGAAATTTCATCCCGAAATTTGACCGAGATCGTCATGGCTATCGATAAGAATGCTTTCATGACGAATATGAGTTGATAAATAGAGTTTTATCATTATTGAATAATATAGATAAAACAATTTGATTTTGTGACGCGTACGAGTGAAGCTGTCACAAAAGATTGAGATAGAGATTTAGCTTTTGACGTAGTCACGGTGGATTTCCAGAATTCTAGGGATTTAAAGAAAATCTTCGATAACTAAAAGATTTGATTCTTCCGTGAATAAAGAAATTAGGATCTCTATAATTAAATGCGATCATCTGCCTCGATTGCTTTGTCTGATATTTTCACTATTAATTTACCTTGTCCGTTCCATTACTTTCACCACTTCAATACTTTCTTTCTTAATTCATAATTCCAAGAATTGTGAAAATGATTAATCCAATTCTAGTCCTTGATATTTTCTTGATTATCGCTTCAATCTCTCTTCTTTCTCAACTACCACAAGAGGAATCTGTTTATGTCTACTATGCTCTAGGGATTATTGTATTTCTCATTCTCCCGTGTCTTTATATTGCTATCCGCATTGATATACACAGTTTGTAATTTATGTGTTTATGATCGGCTTTATATTTTCCTTTATATTTCGGAGCTCTATGCTTTTGTTTTCTCTTCCCGACTTTAAATCAAGCGAATAATGATCCAGAATTCGTAGGTATGAAGTTTCGAATGATCATAATATACTATGCAGAAAGAAAAGGTAATAGCACGATTTAATTTGTCGAATTTCCAGAATCCCTGAGGATAGAATTATCAAGAATATATTTTCTTGATATGTTCAGAGGTTAAGTAGAATGAAAGAGTTATGTAACATGTCACATGATGACGTTGTGATCTGTGAATCATCATGTTTCATTAGAACTTTCAGCATGACTTACGGTAATATAATCACGTTGGCCAAGTGTCATTATATTATACTATCTCATGCCCAAATTCTTAACACTTCTCCAGAATTCATTCATAATTTATACTTAGATGTTACAGAATATTGAAAACTAAAACAGTTTTCAATATGATGTAATAAAGATAGCACGAAGAGGTATATAATTTCGGACAAGAATATCTATGAAAATATTCTCAGAAATATCGAAGATATTTATGATGATATTTTGGAATTTCTATCTTTAAAAGTTGATGAAGAAAAATTTTTCCGCAAGATTTTAACATGACTTCGGAGCAAGATATTCTCCAAAGATTTCATCGGATACAGAATTATCTGGATTCTTGGAATACAAGGTTTGGTCCTTGTATTTGTCCTTGGTCTCCTTTATGGTTAGCTCAATCTGTTTTTCAATACCAAATTTTCTATCGAGCGTTCCCAACATTCCATTCTTTATTGTCAAACTTTTGACCATTTAGACCATCTACTATTTTGCTATTTCCTCTGTATTTAATGCTACCATATCTGAATCATCGATTATCAATTCGAGAGGTTTCAAGAAAGTTGTGTTTTTAGATGATTAAACGCTGATTGTAATTGTCAAGATACAAAGGATGTTTAAGAGGAAATCAAGTGGCAAACTTGAGGAATTATTTAATTGCAGTAGGTGTAACTTATTAACGATATTTTAAGTCAAAATGTTATAATTAACATTTCCTACTCTTTTAACACTTTTTAATTGTCCAAGATTAATAGTCCAATGTTAGTAGTCCAATAATCCAAGATTAGTATAGTTTAAAGTTTTACCTAGTTAAATTATTGGTTACTAATCAGTTTTATTTTGTCCATTATTTTCTTCGTTATGTGAAACGACCCGTCCTTATCCGCCTGGACGGAGTCTTCAACATATGGTCCCATTGCGAGGTACTGAACTCTATATGCTTTGAACGACTCCATGTAATAACTTTTAGATTGAGCAAATGCACAGCGGAAGACTTAATTCGTACCTGAGAATAAACATGCTTAAAAGTGTCAACCAAAAGGTTGGTGAGTTCGTAGGTTTATCATGATAATCATTTCAATATATTAATAGACCACAAGATTTCCGTTATCATAAACATAATACACTCGCAAGTGTATGTAAAGCATTCTAAGTGGTTGAGCACTTGGTAACCATACTTAACTATTAATCAACGTCGCATATTCCCTTTATTATGAAATCTCCCTACACTGTACCAAGTGTAGTAACAAAACGAAGTACTGTGCAACCGTTGAATACTGGTCGTCCAGTCCGGTTGGGGTTGTCAGGCCCGATAGATCTATCAACAGGATTCGCGTTTACAATACCACATGTAAATAGTAGTTACCAAGCTACAGGGAAGTATGCCAGTGGTACAACTCAACGTAGAATATATTTTTAAATACTTGTGTCTATTTCATTAACATTTATAAAAGCAGTGCATGTATTCTCAGCCCAAAAATATATATTGCAAAAGCAATTAAAAAGGGAGCAAATGAAACTCACCATATTGTATTTTGTAGTAAAAATACATATGACTATATTGAACAATGCAGGGTTGGCCTCGGATTCACGAACCTATATCATTTATATATATTAACACATATAATAGCAATCGAACAGAGTTATGTATTTATTCTTAATGATATAATTATTATATTTAATAATTTATAGGTTTCATTAAAAGTTTAGTTAGATATATTTACTTTATTTACTTTAAATAAATAATAAATAATTATTATTTATTATAAAAAGGTTAATATAGTTATGTTATATGTAAGTATTTATATAAATAATGTTCATAATAATAATAATACTAACCTAAATGAAATTTTAATAAGTATAATAACTAAAATAAAAAAAAACAAATGTTAATTTTTGATAGAAAGATAGTTTTAATAAAAGTTTTAGTAATGATCATATTAATAATAATAATAATAATAATAATAATAATAATAATAATAATAATAATAATAATAATAATAATAATAATAATAATAATAATAATGATCAAAATGAAACAAAAATGTTAATTTTACTAATAATGTTAATTTTAAATAAAATGATAATTTTAATTAATAATGATAATTTTAATTAATAATGATAATAATAAAACTTATTTTCCTAATAATAATAATAATAATATTACTTATAATAATAATAAGAATGATATTAATAATGGTAAACACTACCTTAAGAGAGAAAAGCTCCAAAAATATAAATACTGTCATTGCCCGGGTTCGAACCCGCAACCTCTCGCTAACCAACAACACTAAACCATTCTGCTGCTTGAAACTTTCTTGTAATAACTTTCGCATTTTAAAAATATATAACTTGAACGAAAGTGTTATGACTTCATCTTCATCATAAAATCATAACAATCTCATCATCGTACATGTATTATCTTGAACTATTATCATTATCTATCTCATCATTCTTTGTCATAATCGAACATCAACATAATTATGAAATCACTTACATATATATTCGGCCCAAATAGAAACAAGTCCACGGCCCACTACTATATATATATATATATATATATATATATAAATATATATATATATATATATATATATATATATATATATATATATATATATATATATATATATATATATATATCCATCGACCCAATATCATGGTTCTATCCAATATCAAATGAGTGGGTTTGTCTATGGCCCAATCCCAGTTGTATGGTGTAATTATAATAGAAACTAGCCATCGTAATCATAAGTTGCACAAGTGGGGGTTAATTTGTTTAGAATATGTCGGCCAATATGAAAAAAAAAGAAATATGTAATATGACTTTGTAGCGTGAATTAAAACAGAAACACTAATTAAAAGCTGTAACAATTTAATTGAATGGGTGAGGTATAGGTTCATCATATAAATATTTATTTGATGGTGAGATATTAAAACAGAAACACAAATATAATGGTGAGGGTTTGCGATAGTTATACAGAAAAATAGTAGCAGCGTAGCAGCGAAAGAAAAACAAAAAAAAGTGGCGTTTATGTGATGGGTTTTTGAACAAAACAAGTGCAGGAACAAAGGCAGCAGTTTGAAGTGTCAATTAATGGTGTTTTGGTTGTTTAGAAACGAAAAATATAGATGGTGCAGGTGTGGCTCAATAAAGGTGGTGATTGGTAGGTTCACGGTTGTTTATGATATTGAGAGGTGATGGTTCTTGTTCGAACCATGATCAAAATGAGAGAGAGATATATATATGGAGAGGGAAGAGAGGGAGAGATATAGGGAGGTGGTGAATGACTTCGGTGGTAGAAATTCTACGGTGGTGAACGGTTTATGGTTTTAAGATGGTTGTAAGTTAGTGGGGGTTGGCGACGATGTTGGTGGCCGGTAGTAAGGTGGTATTTGGTGAGGTTAGGGTGGCGACAATTATAGGTAGTGGTGGATTTGGTGGTTCTAACTCAACGGTGGTGGCCGGTGTTGTTTAGACAAAGTGATGAAAGGATTATTGAGACAAATAGAGATCATTGTTTTCAAGTGCAATTGTTTTCAAGTGTAAATGCAGTGCACATATATAATATGATACAATTATAAAGTAATAATATAATACTTATAATAATAATAAATATCTTCAATTGAATTATAGATTTAAGAACGTTTGATTGAATTGCAACAGTAAGCATCCTCTTTATTGTAATTATGTGCCGACGGTTTTAGTCGGACCATTATTTCGTACCCCGTTGATAATTAGTGGCGAATAAAAGTATTTGGAAAAATCCCAAATTTTACAGTGACTATCTTTATTTATTTTGATCATTATGGTATAAAATTCGACCCTTAATTTTATTAATAAAAATTACATCAACTGTCCCTCTCATAAATGGGTAAAATATAAAAAAAATGCTAAAATTTAATATCTAGATCCTAAATGCATTTTCAGTAAGCCTAAAATTTATAGAACTCATTTTTGGGTCACCGTTTATTTTAAAATTAAATAAGTTCAAATTTAACTTGTTTAATATCAATCAGAACATCAAACGAGTATTATAATCATTTAATATTTATTTTTAATATACTTTATTTATATATAGAAATATATTTTAACTAATAATTATTATAATATCCTATTTTTATTTTATTAATTTTTAATAACAACAATATATAATACTTCAAATATTATTTCGAATTATTAATCATTTATACATACACATATCTATTTACAATTAATTGTTCTCGAATCGTCGAGAGCAGTCGAAGGTCAATTGAATATATGAAACAGTTCAAAAATTTTGAGACTCAACCTAACAGACTATTCTTATCGTGTCAAAAATATTAAATCATATCGAGAGTTTGGTTTAAAATTAGTCGGAATTTTTCGGGTCGTGACAGTACCTACCCGTTAAAGAAATCTCGTCCCGAAATTTGATCGAGGTCGTCATGGCTAATAATAAAAATGTTTTTATGAAGAATATGAATTGATAAATAGAGTTTTATCATCATTGAGTAATATGGATAAAACAATTCGTTTACTTGAAGCGTATGAATGAAGCTGTCACAAAAGATTGAGATAGAGATTTAACTTTTGACATAGTCGCAGTTGATTTTCGGAAATCAAAGAATTTAAGGAAATCTTCTAATCAGAAAGAAAATGTAATAGCACGATTTATTTTAGTAAATTACCAAAATCACAGAGGATAGAACTATCAAGAATATATTTTCTTGATATTTTTCGAGGTTAATTAGAATGAAAGAGTTATGTAACATGGCACATGATGACGTTATAATCTGTGAATTATCATGTTCTATTTAGAAACTCAGCATGACTTACTGTAATATAATCATGTTGATCAAGTGTCATTATATTATACTAACTCATGCATCAGTTCCCAACATTACTTCAATAACATTCATATTTTAAGCTCGAAAGTTTACAGAATATAGAAACTAACAGTTTCTATATGATGTAACACTGATAGCACGAAGAGATTAATGATTTCAGATAAGAATAGTTATAAAAATATCTTCAGAAATATGGAGGAAATTTATAATGAAAGATACGATGATATCTTGGAATTTCCAATATCGATGGATGATGAAGAAGATTGTCCGCAAAGGTTTAGAGTAAGAAGCAAGGTATTCATTAATAACTTTAGCAGACACTGAATCATTCGGAATCTTTGAATGCAGGTGATTTATCTACAGTTTTCTTCATAGTTTCGCACAATCCGCTTTTCAGTACTAAATTTTCTATTGAGTGTTTCCAACCTTCCATTTTTTTATCAAACTTTTGGCCGTTTATACCATCTACAATTTTGCTGTTTTCTCTGCATTTAATGCTACCATACCTGAATCATCGGTTATCAATCCGAGGTGGTTTCAAGAGAATTGTGTTTTTAGATGATCAAACGTTGATGGTAATATGGTGGAATATAAAAGGCTCCTCGGTAACAATAAAGAGCACGCATATATATATCAAAGTTATAATAAGGTTGTTTCGAACGAAAAGTCGAAGTTGATTTGCTGGAGCTGTGACAAAATTTGCTAATTTGAAAAGGGATTGTAAAATTATTTTCGGTAATAACAATGCCAAAGGAGCTAGCACAGATACGTATTTAACTTTTACTCAGGTTCCGAGTGTTTTCAGGTGTATAACTGTATGCATCAATCTTTTCTTCTGTGGATGAAGTGTGGTTGGTTCATCCTCTCAATTGAGGTGTTATCAAGAATCATGAAAGGTTTGAACGCAGATTGTAAACGTCAAGATACAAATGAGGTTTAAGATGAAATCAAGTGGCAAACTTGAAGAATTATTTAGTTTCATATGTTATAATCAGTATTTTAATTCATTTTAATTGTCCAATATTATTCGTCCATAGTCGATAGTCCACATTTAATAGTCCAATAGTTCATATATAGTTTAATATATAACATTCGAATTAATTAATACGTATCGTGACCCGTGTACCGGTCTCAGTATTGATCACAACTCAAACTATATATATATTTGTAATCAACCTCAACCCTGTATAGCTAACTCCGTCATTTACATATAGAGTGTCTATGGTTGTTCCAAGATAAATATATAGATGGGTCAATATGATATGTCGAAACCTTGTATACGTGTCCCGTTATTTAAAGTGCGTAAAATAAATACAGAAATTAAATGACGATAAATAAAATTGCGAGAATGTAAATTGCGATAATTAAATTGCGATAAATAAAATGCATCCAGTTAGCTAGGAACAGTT
This sequence comes from Rutidosis leptorrhynchoides, assembly GCF_046630445.1. Lineage (NCBI taxonomy): Eukaryota > Viridiplantae > Streptophyta > Magnoliopsida > Asterales > Asteraceae > Rutidosis > Rutidosis leptorrhynchoides. The sequence goes on from NC_092336.1 coordinate 237,129,971, forward strand.
AGCTAGGAACAGTTAGCGTGGATTCTTAACAATATTTCAATTAGTTAGTTCGTTTGTTTCTAACAAATTTTACTTTATCCGATGTTTTCTTCATTATGCCACTTGTTGGATTCTGATAGATCAAAATCCAAATATGAAATTGAATGAAAATGGTTATTCTGTGGTGAACGGATACGTATATCGGTGATTGTAAATAGGATCGTAAATGACTATTGAATTAGATTTGGAAGAATGTATAGTATACTTATTAATGTGAAATCTGAATATTCCTCGGGTATTACCTACCCGTTAAAATATTTTCAACATTAACAGTTTGTACGAAAAAAAACTTTCAATTACAATCTTTATGAAAATATACATACATATATATTTTCTTCAGATGTAATCATGGATTTAATGAGTCAATAAGATATTAAACTCATTTGATTTATCGTTAGTACTAGATTACATAATCTCTAAAACTTTAGAAATTATATAATCGACATGTCGAGTGAAGATAATCGATGTAGAATGATATGTAGAACGAAGATAAAGTAGATAGAATGATACGTAGAACGATGATTATGCTCGAGGTACAGAATGAGATGTTGAGGCATGTGATGTTGAAACTTGGGTTGTTGATGGTACTGGTGTTGTTATTGATGGTAATGTTGGTGCCGGTGATGTTGCTGAAGCTGGTAAATTTTGCACCATATTCTCCAAATTGATTTCTCGAGCGCAAAGTTCGTTGACTTCTTCTATTATTCCGGGATGGTTGTCGGTTGGAATGAGCGAATGAATAAGGTTTAAAATTTTAGATAGAAGATAATTGTGACGAGCTACCCTGGAGATGAGGCTAAAAATGGTGTTTCGGATAGGTTCACCAGTAAGGGCTTCAGGTTCTTCGCCAATAGGGCAATATAGTGGGTGGAGAGGATCGCCTTCTTCTCATCTCCCTTGATTAAGTCGACTACGAACCCATCAGATGAGTTGGGGATGGCTGATTGGTTGACTCATTCTGGTGACGCTGCTTTCGGAGCTTAGGTGAACATCCATGTCGGAATAGCTGTCGGAATTCAAGGAATTTGAACTAGTTGCGAGTTTCATCTTACACGGTCAGATAAAGTATTTTCGATAGGAAATAGATTATAGAATTTAGTTTGGTATGCTTCAATACATAACTTACATATGTATATACAATACCAGAATCCCATAAGTCACGGAGGAATCTTCGGAAGCTGTCAGGCAAAGTTTATAGTAACAGATATGCTAAGATATGAATCTGTCTATACATTATCTATGCAATAAAGGCAGTAAGACGTGTCTAGACTTAGGAATGCTAAGCAGGAAGTTTTCCACTAGGAATGATAAACAAAACTTATAATATGCAGCTAAGGTCGAAGTCCAGACCCACTAATGCATCCTAACAACTATCAGTTAGACACACTAATGCAAGACCTGGTTCGCTAAGACCAACGCTCTGATACCACCTAAAATGACCCGTCCTTATCCGCCTGGACAAAGTCTTCAACATATGGTCCCATTGCGAGGTACTGAACTCTATATGCTTTGAACGACTCCATGTAATATCTTTTAGATTGAACAAATGCACAGCGGAAGACTTAATTCGTACCTGAGAATAAACATGCTTAAAAGTGTCAACCAAAAGGTTGGTGAGTTCATATGTTTATCATGATAATCATTTCAGTATATTAATAGACCACAAGATTTCCATTATCATAAATATAATACACTCGCAAGTGTATGTAAAGCATTCTAAGTGGTTGAGCACTTGGTAACCATACTTAACTATTAATCATCGTCGCATATTCCCTTTATTATGAAATCTCCCTACACTGTACCAAGTGTAGTAACAAAACGAAGTACTGTGCAACCGTTGAATACTGGTCGTCCAGTCCGGTTGGGGTTGTCAGGCCCGATAGATCTATCAACAGGATTCGCGTTTACAATACCACATGTAAATAGTAGTTACCAAGCTACAGGGAAGTATGCCAGTGGTACAACTCAACGTAGAATATATTTTTAAATACTTGTGTCTATTTCGTAAACATTTATAAAAGCAGCGCATGTATTCTCAGCCCAAAAATATATATTGCAAAAGCAATTAAAAAGGGAGCAAATGAAACTCACCATATTGTATTTTGTAGTAAAAATACATATGACTATATTGAACAATGCAGGATTGGCCTCGGATTCACGAACCTATATCATTTATATATATTAACACATATAATAGCAATCGAACAGAGTTATGTATTTATTCTTAATGATATAATTATTATATTTAATAATTTATAGGTTTCATTAAAAGTTTAGTTAGATATATTTACTTTATTTACTTTAAATAAATAATAAATAATTATTATTTATTATAAAAAGGTTAATATAGTTATGTTATATGTAAGTATTTATATAAATAATGTTCATAATAATAATACTAACCTAAATGAAATTTTTATAAGTATAATAACTAAAATAAAATAAAAACAAATGTTAATTTTTGATAGAAAGATAGTTTTAATAAAAGTTTTAGTAATGATCATATTATTAATAATAAGAATAATAATAATAATAATAATAATAATAATAATAATAATAATAATAATAATAATAATAATAATAATAATAATAATAATAATAATAATGATCAAAATGAAACAAAAATGTTAATTTTACTAATAATGTTAATTTTAAATAAAATGATAATTTTAATTAATAATGATAATAATAATACTTATTTTCCTAATAATAATAATAATAATATTACTTATAATAATAATAATAAGAATGATATTAATAATGGTAAATACTACCTTAAGAGAGAAAAGCTCCAAAAATATAAATACTGTCATTGCCCGGGTTCGAACCTGCAACCTCTCGCTAACCAACAACACTAAACCATTCTGCTGCTTGAAATTTCTTGTATTAACTTTTGCATTTTAAAAATATATAATTTGAACGAAAGTGTTATGACTTCATCTTCATCATAAAATCATAACAATCTCATCATCGTACATGTATTATCTTGAACTATTATCATTATCTATCTATCATAATCGAACATCAACATAATTATGAAATCATTTACATATATATTCGGCCCAAATAGAAACAAGTCCACGGCCCACTACTATATATATATATCCATCGACCCAATATCATGGTTCTATCCAATATCAAATGAGTGGGTTTGTCTATGGCCCAATCCCAGTTGTATGGTGTAATTATAATAGAAACTAGCCATCGTAATCATAAGTTGCACAAGTGGGGGTTAATTTTTTTAGAATATGTCAGCCAATATGAAAACAAAAGGAAATATGTAATATGACTTTGTAGCGTGAATTAAAACAGAAACACTAGTGAAAAGCTGTAACAATTTAATTGAATGGGTGAGGTATAGGTTCATCATATAAATATTTATTTGATGGTGAGATATTAAAACAGAAACACAAATATAATGGTGAGGGTTTGCGATAGTTATACAGAAAAATAGTAGCAGCGTAGCAGCGAAAGAAAAACAAAAAAAAGTGGCGTTTATGTGATGGGTTTTTGAACAAAACAAGTGCAGGAATAAAGGCAGCAGTTTGAAGTGTCAACAAATGGTGTTTTGGTTGTTTAGAAACGAAAAATATAGATGGTGCAGGTGTGGCTCGATAAAGGTGGTGATTGGTAGGTTCACAGTTGTTCATGATATTGAGAGGTGATGGTTCTTGTTCGAACCATGATCAAAATGAGAGAGAGAGAGAGAGATATATATATATATATATATGGAGAGGGAAGAGAGGGAGAGATATAGGGAGGTGGTGAATGACTTCGGTGGTAGAAATTCTACAGTGGTGAACGGTTTATGGTTTTAAGATGGTTGTAAGTTAGTGGGGGTTGGCGATGATGTTGGTGGCCGGTAGTAAGGTGGTATTTGGTGAGGTTAGGGTGGCGACAATTATAGGTAGTGGTGGATTTGGTGGTTCTAACTCAACGGTGGTGGCCGGTGTTGTTTAGACAAAGTGATGAAAGGATTATTGAGACAAATAGAGATCATTGTTTTCAAGTGCAATTGTTTTCAAGTGTAAATGCAGTGCACATATATAATATGATACAATTATAAAGTAATAATATAATACTTATAATAATAATAAATATCTTCAATTGAATTATAGATTTAAGAACGTTTGATTGAATTGCAACAGTAAGCATCCTCTTTATTGTAATTATATGCCGACGGTTTTAGTCGGACCATTATTTCGTACCCCGTTGATAATTAGTGGTGAATAAAAGTATTCGGAAAAATCCCAAATTTTACAGTGACTATCTTTATTTATTTTGATCATTATGGTATAAAATTCGACCCTTAATTTTATTAATAAAAATTACATCAACTGTCCCTCTCATAAATGGGTAAAATATAAAAAAAATGCTAAAATTTAATATCTAGATCCTAAATGCATTTTCAGTAAGCCTAAAATTTATAGAACTCATTTTTGGGTCACCGTTTATTTTAAAATTAAATAAGTTCGAATTTAACTTGTTTAATATCAATCAGAACATCAAACGAGTATTATAATCATTTAATATTTATTTTTAATATACTTTATTTATATATAGAAATATATTTTAACTAATAATTATTATAATATCCTATTTTTATTTTATTAATTTTTAATAACAACAATATATAATACTTCAAATATTATTTCGAATTATTAATCATTTGTACATACACATATCTATTTACAATTAATTGTTCTCGAATCGTCGAGAGCAGTCGAAGGTCAATTGAATATATGAAACAGTTCAAAAATTTTGAGACTCAACCTAACAGACTATTCTTATCGTGTCAAAAATATTAAATCATATAGAGAGTTTGGTTTAAAATTAGTCGGAATTTTTCGGGTCGTGACATTATGCCACTTGTCAAATCTTGAATTGGATTCTGATCGGTCAAAATCTGAATATGAAATTGAATTTGAATGAAAATGGTTATTCTGTGGTGGACGAATACGTATATATGTGGTTGTATATAGAATAGTAAATGACTGTTGAATCAGAATTGAAGAATGTACAGGGTAACATGTTAATGTGAGATCTAAATATTTTTAGGGTATTACCTACCCGTTAAAATATTCTCATCATTAATAATTTGTACAGAAGAATTTTTAATTACGATCTTTATGAAAATATACTTACATATATATCTTCTTCAGATGTAATCATGGATTTAATGACTCAATAAAATATTAATCTTATTTAATTTATCGTTAGAATGAGAATATATAATCTTTAAGACTTTAGAGATTATATAATCGCCATGCAGAACCAAGATAATCGATATAGGTTGATATGTAGAACAAATATAAAGTAGAGAGATCGATAGGTAGAACAAAGATTATGCTGGCGGTACAGATGGTGATGTAGAGGCTGGTGATGTGGATGTTGCTGTCGGTGGTACAAGTGCTATTGGTGCTGAGGTTGGTGATGTTACTGGTATTGGTGATACTGCTGGTGCTTGTAAATTGTGTACCGTGCTCTCTAATGTTAACACTCGATCTCGGAGTTCTTTAGCTTCTTCTACTAACCCTGGTTGGTTATTAGTGTGAGGTAGAGGTCGAATATCTCCTCTAGTTCCGTTAATGGTTGCCTCAAGACGAAAAATTCTCGCAAAAAGGGTATAAACGGTGTTGCGAACTGGTTCACTGGTGAGCAGATCGAGTACTCCGACATTAGGCGGTAGATTCGGCTCATGATATGGAGTACCTTCTTCCCTTCTCCATAAGGTGAGTATGTCGCGAACCCACCCCCATTTTCTCCAGTAGTCACGGTAGTTGATCGGTTGGTGCGCTCCCGTCACGCTGTCTTCGGAGTCAGATGAACTTGGTCGATTCGTAGAGGCCATCTTACGCGATCACAGAAAAGATTTTTGGTATGAAAAGTTTAGTGACAGCAAATGATAGTTGGATGGTATTCTCAATGCATAATATGCATAGATATGTATAATACCAGGATCCCTTAAATTACAGAGAAATTTACGGAAGATATCACGCAAAGTTTACCGTAATAGATACGCTAAGATATAAATTAGCAGATACGCTAAGATATGAATTTTGTCTATACACTATTCAGGCAATCAATGCAGTAAGATGTGTCTAGACTAAGAATGATAAGCAGGTAATTTCCAAAGGATGATAAGTAGGTAATTTTTGACACTAAATGATAAGCAAAACTTTTGACATGCAGACACGGTCGAAGTCTAGACTCACTAATGCGTTTAAACAACTATCAGTTAGACACACTAATGAAAGACCTGGTTCGCTAAGACCACCACTCTGATACCACCTGTAGAGACCCGTCCTAATCCATCTGGACGAATACATTACATTTGGTTACATCGCGAGGTACTTGACCTCTATATGATAAATTTTACAAACATTGCATTCATTTTTAAAAGACAAACTTTCATTTCATCGAAAGTTGACGGCATGCATACCATTTCATAATATATCCAACTATAATTGGCTTAATAATAATCTTGATGAACTCAACGACTCGAATGCAGCATCTTTTGAAATATGTCATGAATGACTCCAAGTAATATCTCTAAAATAAGCAAATGCACAGCGGAAGAATTCTTTCATACCTGAGAATAAACATGCTTTAAAGTGTCAACCAAAAGGTTTGTGAGTTCATTAGTTTATTATAAATAATCATTTCATAATTTTAATAGACCACAAGATTTCCTTGATTCAATAATCATACACTCGCAAGTGTTTAAAAATTATTCATATGGATTGAACACCTGGTAACCGAATTAACATCATGCATATAGAATATCCCCAAAATAAAAATCCATCTGTATAATATAAACTCGAAGTACTAAAGCATACCATTTTCCAGTATGGGGGGAGTTAGTGCCCGTAGATCTACCTTTAGGATTCGCATCAATTAGGGTGTCTGTTCCCTAATGCTTAGGCTACCAAGCTAAAAGGGGTGATATTCGATTCGATAATCCAATCATAGAATGTAGTTTCGATTACTTGTGTCTATTTCGTAAAACATTTATAAAAGCAGCGCATGTATTCTCAGTCCCAAAAATATATATTGCAAAAGCATTTAAAAAAAGGAGTAATGACACTCACAATACTATATATATATATACATATATATATATATGTATATATATATATATGTATATATATATATATATATATGTATGTATATATATATATATATATATATATATATATATATATATATATATTAACAGATAAGATTGTAATCGAACGAATTTATTTTATTAGTAATATCCTTGCGTATTTTAATAAATTATATGTTATATGTTTTAAATATAGTGTTATGTACTAATTGTTATTTGGTAAAATAATACTAATACTAATAGTTAAAAAGTTGTAATCTCTTTATAATGATAATAATGATGATATCAATAATGTCAATTCAAATAATAATAAAAATGATAATTTTATTAATAATGTTATTTTTAATAAAAATATAGTTTTAGTAAAACTAATAATTTTAAAAAAAATAATGATAATAAAATAAAAAAATTGTATTATTTTCACAATAAAAATTATAATTTTTATAATAACTCTTAATACTAATAATACTTATTAATAATAATTGATAGTAATTAATGTTAATAATAAAAAATAATATTAATGATAATAATAGTTATAATATTAATGATATTAATAATAATGATAATAACAACAACAATAATAATAATAATAATAATAATAATAATAATAATAATAATAATAATAATAATAATAATAATAATAATAATAATAATAATGATGATGATAATAATAATAATAATAATAATAATAATAATAATAATAATAATGATAATAATAATAATAATGATAATAATAATAATAATAATAATAATAATAATAATAATGATAATAATAATAATAATAATAATAATAATAATAATAATAATAATAATAATAATAATAATAATAATAATAATAATAATAATAATAATAATAATAATAATAATAATAATAATAATAATAAAGAGTAATAAGTAAACTACCTCAAAGAAGTAGTCCTTAAAAAAATGCCCAAGTCCGGGTTTGAACCCGCGACGTCCCGCTAACCCGATAACATCCTTAACCACAACGCTATGTGTTTCGATTCTGAACTAACACCCAACTTAAATTTTTTTTAACTTTTGCTTCTACATCATTCTTCTTCTTTAAAAAAAATGCCCGAGCCCAGGCTCGAACCCGAGACCTCTTGCTCAATACACACACTCCAAACCCATCATCTGCCCATTACTTTCTGTTGTAATTGTGTTTAATTATTTAATGAGTACAAAAACTGTTTATTATAATCATCATCTTCATCATGTATGTACCATCATTACTAATCGAAATCATCAATTTCTTAATCCTAAACTAACCATTATCATCTTCGTGTAACATTCTCGTTAACATATTACCATTATCATCATCTCATCTAAATCCTCCTCGTAACCATAATCAATTTCTTAATATCCTCTTTATCTATCGGTTACTATCAACTTCTCATGTATCAATACTATCTAACTTAATTATTAGTCAGCCCAGTACAACGACCCTTATTTTTCCATTCTACATTTTTCCAATATTAAAAGCCCAAACAATATAATTAAAACTTAATGATTAAACTTTAATCAACAATTGTTAAGTGTTAAGAGTTAGAAAACATATTAATTAACTTTGTACAAAAATTGACAAGTTAATAAAAGATGAAAATAATAAACTGTTAGTCGACACTCACTGCTAATTAAAATTTATGCATTTATGTAATATTATAACTAATAACCTATAAGTAATAAATAAAAAGTGACATTTATATAAATAATAAAACAATTGGGAACTAAATATATACAAGTCATGAATTAGTAAAAAGAAAATAATACTTATCATGTAGTAAATGTAAAAATAATAATAATAATAATAATAATAATAATAATAATAATAATAATAATAATAATAATAATAATAATAGTAATAATAATGAGACTAAAAAAATCTTACATCCTTATGTTGACTAAAAATAAAGTGTAAACTAGTACATCCTTATGTTGACTAATTATAAACTAGTACCACCTATTGTTGACTAAAAATTATAAAACAAAATAAAATCATTAATTAGAACATCCTTATGTTGACTAACACTCTAATACTTGCACTATATAAACACCTAGTTTCTCATTCACAAATCACACCAAAATCCTCTCTCAAAAACAATGTCTCCCTCTCCCTCTCTTGTGGTATTCGGATCTTCAAGATTGTTCTTCGTGTTCTTCAAGATTTTCAAGGCTTTGATCTTCCATCTTCATCGTGTTCATCTTTTCTTTGTTAATTATCTTGAATCTTCAAAGGTATAACATAAACCCTAAACTATTTACATAAACTTTGATCTTTGATAATTCATATTCATATTATAAACTTGTTATTCATAAGTATATACATAAACACACCTAGATTTATATATACATATATACATGTAAAAAAAAATATTTATATATATATATATATATATATATATATATATATATACATATATATACGAATTATATATACATATACATATTAAAACCTTAAACCCTAATTACACCTAAACTATAATTCTTAAACCCTAATTAATTAAACTCTAAACATTTATGAAACCCTAGGACATTAATTACTAAACCCTAGTTATTAATTACTACTTTAATTAACTAACCCTAATTAAAGAAACCCTAATACTACTTATACTAGTACTTAACATGTATACACTATTACTATTACTAGCACCTATAACCTACTAATTATATTATAGCACAAAAACATTTTGGGATATGTATTAGAGATGTATAGATCTTCGAACTTTCTTGACGAATGGTTTCTACGAGATTCTAGGCAGAGGGTTTGGATTTCTGATTTAAAGGGTCCTATGGCTCAAGCCCCTAGATCTAAATTAGCCATTCGAAGGGAAAGGAGTGATTGGAAGCTTATCTAATACGGCAAGCATCCTAAAATGGAAACACTCATAAAAGTAGAAACTCTCTAGTCATAGAAACTTAGTAAAATAAGAAACTTTCTAAAAATAGAAACTTTATAAAAATAGTAACTTACTAGGAATAGAAACTTAGTAAAACAAACTATACTTAAACACATACTTAAACTTAAACATGGGCAAAACACTTAACTACTCTTAAATGTCAATAGGTTGAATTTCCTGCTCACTCGTTCAACTCTCTATTCTGAGGAATAACTCTCTCTACTTACTAAGGTGAATTCATAGCCCCACTCTTTATTGCTAGCAAACTTATTTAACTTATTTGGGGTGAGACACATGCTACTTTTACTATTTACAATTTAGACACAAGTACCAACTGCTAAAACTATGCTATACCAGGCTACGTCCGACTAAGTCCCTACAGTGATATTTTTAAGTGCTGCGGCATGCTTATTTATTGGGGGTAGGCCTATCGGGAGTAACGTCCCCGATACATTTGACTCAGTCTTTGTATTACTTGATAATGAAATTTAAACCGACAAGGACAGACACAACTTGTCATGGGGCAAACTTGAACGTTTAGTCTAAATATCACGCACTGGCATAACTTTTGGATCTGCGAGATCTACTTTTTGATCCTGCGGGAGATCAACTTTACAACTAAATCTTGTGGTCTAAAAACAACGATAACTACTTTTGTTAAACCTATGAACTTCACTCAACCTTTTTGGTTGACACTTTAGCATGTTTTGTCTCAGGTGCTGTTTAATTCAAGCTCTCTTATCTACTACTTATGTGATGCTACTTGGACTTAGGATCAAGAGATATCGCATTTATTACTTCTGCATATGAACAATTACTTTATCGTTATTTCCATTATTGTAACGACATTTCATTTTCCGCTGCGTACTCAATAAAGTTAAATTTTCTCATTTAGTATTGTTCTCGTATTATAATATGTTGGTTTATTTGATATTAGTAACGTTTCTTCCAGACCCTATTGGGAGGACGTTACAGATTGGTATCAGAGCATAACCAGGCTGTTATAGAGAACCAGGATTGCATTTTTATGTGTGCCTTACTTGCTAGCTAGGGTGCCTTAGCAATCTAGGAAACTATAACCTTTCCTGCCTTACACTTAAAGCACTTAGGATTGCCTTATAATCTTAACAATCATGCTTTACCAAACTTGACTTAAAGATTCTAATCAAAGTCTCTTTCCTAATGTAGGACTACAACTTTTCTTGACCATAGTGCCTTTAATTGTTGCCTTTAACTGTTAAATGCTACACTATACTTTAGAAACTTTACTTATCTTAGAATGCCGAGCTAATCTAAGAACTCTGCTCACTTTCCTGAGTACTATCCAATTACACCACCGCATCTAAATGCGACACAATGATTTCAGAAATTCTTGACATTCATAAGTCATCTATCATGGTTATGTGTATTACATATGTATTACATGAAATATTATCCATGATTTTGAAACTCTTATAATTGTTACTACTCACACACAAACGTATATAACTCCCTGTTATATCACGTACCTATATGCCTTATGCCTTTATGCATCGGTTTATGAATCGAAAAATGTCATTGGGTTATCACAGTATACGAATTGAAAGTCTTTAATCAAAAGATTATTAGATTACATACTTATCACTTTATGATCTCGACACGTCATACTGCCATTATTAAAGTATAGACACATCATATCTTATTATATCTTATCGTATCTATCCCAATAGATTTTGTCTAACACTTTTCCTAAATTCCCTCCGTAAATTACGGAAATCTTTTTGCTATATACACGTATTCGAGGAGACGAATATATCATCCAGTATTCAACACTAATCTCATATAAAAAACCCTAATTCCAAACACATAATATGGATTCCTCGAACTCTTCGAGCTCCAATGGCAGCGTAACCGGAATGAACCAACCAATCAGCCATCATCTATTTTAGATGAATTGGGGATGGGTTCGTAGTAAACTTAATCAATGGAGACAAGAAGAAGGTGATCCCTTCCACCAACCGAATTCACCTCTTGGTGAAGAACCTGAAGCACTTACTGGCGAACCCGTTCGGAACACTATTTTCACCCTCATTTCCAGGATATCCAGTCACGAATATATAATATCTAAAATTTTAGATCTTATTCATCCACTTGTCCGAACCGCCAATCATCCCGGAATAATAGAAGAAGTCAACGAGCTTCGCGCTCGAGTAGTGGCTCTGGAGAATATGGTGCGAAACCTACGAACACCAGCAGCAGCACCAGCAGCATAACCAGTACCACCAGTACCATTCGCATCACCACCAACATCACCACCAACATCACCAGCTTCACCAACGATAACATCCGCATTCCACGCCTCAACATCACACTCAGTACCTCAAACATCAACATCATACGCTCCATAAATACCAAGGAATATTATTAATAATGAGTTAAGATGTATTGACTCATTCTTCCTGAAGAATTACATATGTATACTTTATATATATGGATTGGAATAATAATAAATCTTTTCGTACTAAGCTATTACGTGTGAATCTTAACTAGTATGTACTACATGGTTAATTCATATCACAATATGCTATGATGTACATCTTTTGTTAATAACTTAACAATCGTTAATCATTGCTTCAATACAATAAACTCCATTTCGTAATAAACCAAGTGTATTACTCAAATACATGATTGATTGTATACTTTAATTTTCGATGTACTCGAAACTTTCTAGAAAATATCATTAGTGCCTTATGAATTTCACAAGAATTCCAAGAGCACCAACATCATATACCGAAGTATATCAATAACAATGAACGATGAAGTATTAATTCTTAACTTCATTAGCGAAATATTTCACGACAATTATGAAATCTCTAAGGTTTTAGAGATTATTTATTCTCGTTTCAACAGCAAATCAAATGAGTTTAATATTATATTAGCTCATTAAAATCATGATTACATCTGAAGAATACATATATGAACGTATATCTTCTCTTTTGTACAAACTGTTAATTGTAAAAAATATTTTAACGGGTAGGTAAAACCCGAGAGATATTCATATCTCATATAAATATGTTACATTGTACATTCTTCCATTCTGATTCAGCAGTTGTTAACTATACTACTTACATTCACATGATATATGTATATGTTCACCAAAGAAAAACCATTTTCATACAAATTCAGTTACATACTCTGATTTTGACATATCGGAACTTAAGTAAAGCTTTAGCAAGTGTTATCTTCCTAAAGATCACTACATTCATGAATTATATTCATTCGTATTCTATGATGAATTATCAAATCAAACCACCGAACTTACCATTCCTTACTTTTGAAAATCACAACATTTCTTCGTCAACCGTTAGATCCATTGATGGATGCATCTTACACTTAAACACTTCAAATTTAAAATTCTTGAAAACATCCTTTGAATCTTGACGATCGCAATCAGCGTTTAATCATCTAAAAATGAAATTTCTTGAAACCATTTCGGATTGATAACCGATGATTCAAATATGGCTGCATTAAATGCAGAGGAAACAGAAAAATTGTAGATGGTCTTAAGGGCCAACAGTTTGATAATAAAGAATGGTACGTTGGAAAAGCTCAAAAGAAAATTTGGAACTGAAAAACGGATTGAGCTAACCATGGAGGAGACCAAGGACAAACACAAGGGCCAAACCCTATATTCAAAGAATCCAGGTAATTTTGGATCCGGTGAAATCTTTAGAGAATATCTTGCTCCGAAGTCATGTTAAAAGCTTGCGGAAAATTTTTCTTCATCAACTTTCGAACTTAGAAATTCCAAAATATCATCATAAATATCCTCTATATTTCGAAAGATATCTTCATAACGATTCATGTCCGCAATTAAGTATCTCTTTGCGATATCTTTATAAAGGAAACTGTTTTAGTTTCTATATTCTGTAAAATTCGAGTTTAAATTATAAATGCTTTGAAGAAGTGTTGGGAATTGAAGCATAACGTGATTATATTACAGTAAGTCATGCTAAGTTTTTAATGGAAGATGATGATTCATAGATTTTATAATCATCATTTTCCATGTTACACGACTCTTACATTCTATTTAACCTCTAAACATATCAAGAAAATATTTTTCTTGATGATTCGGTCTTTTCCGGATATTCTGGTAATATGACAAATCAAATCGTGCTATTACCTTTCCTTTCTACTTTATATATTATGATCATTCGAAACTTCATACCTATGAATTCTGGACCATTACTCGCTTGACTTGAAGTCGGAAAGAAGAAACAAAAGCATAAAGCTCCGACATATAAGGGAAAATATAAAGCCCGATAACGACTCCGAAATTACAAACCGTGTATATCAATGCGTATAGCAATATAAAGACACGGGATAATTAAAAATACTATAACCCCAAGAGCATAGTAGAAGTAAACAGATTCCTCTGGCGGCAAAAGAAAAAGAAGAATGACTGCATAGATGGTCAATATAATAACCAGGATCAGAACTGGATTAAGCATTTTCTTAATCTTTTAGAAGTTTGAATTGAGAAAGAAAGTATAGAAGTGGTGAAGATAATGAAACAAAAGAAGCTAATTTATAGCAAAATTCCAAACACATCAATCGAGGAAAATCACCGCATTTAATCAAACAAATCTCAAAATTTCCTAAATACCGGAGAATCAAATCTTATAGATTACGAAGATTTCCTTTAATTCCTTGAATTCTGGAAATCAATCGTGACTACGTCAAAAGTTAAGGCGAACATTTAATTTTCTCATTTCACTCTTTTATGATAGCTTCATTTATACTCTTCCTATAAACGAATCGTTTTATCCATATTATTCAATAGTGATAAAACTTTATTTTTCAACTTATATTCATCATTAAAATATTCTTGTTGTAAACAATGAAGATCTCTATCAAATTTCATGACTGTGATTTTCACGAACTCCTCTTTGTTTGTCTGCCCTAATATTGTGGCATAAAATGCTCAAGGTTTTAAATGAGCTCAATACTATTCATAACACATTTCATGTATCCAATTTACTGAAATGACTTGTATAACATCATCATTTTAAATGATCTTCGCATTAATGATAAAATGCACTTCGTTGAATAACCTATAGAAATCATGGAAGGAGAGGTCAAACAAACGCTTAAAAGCAATATACCTATCGTTAAAGTCCATTGGAATTCGCGTAGAGGCCCCGAATATACCTGGGAACGCAAAGACCATATGAAACGAAAATATCCCCATCTCTTCTCAACTGCTAATGCAAACGAGGAAACTACCTAAAAACTTCGGGACGAAGTTTTCAATAACGGGGAGGTACTGTAACGACCCTCATTTTTCCATTCTATATTTTTTCAATATTAAAAGCCCAAACAATATAATTAAAACTTAATGATTAAACTTTAATCAACAATTGTTAAGTGTTAAGAGTTAGAAAACATATTAATTAACTTTGTACAAAAATTGACAAGTTAATAAAAGATGAAAATAATAAACTGTTAGTCGACACTCACTGCTAATTAAAATTTATGCATTTATGTAATATTATAACTAATAACCTATAAGTAATAAATAAAAAGTGACATTTATATAAATAATAAAACAATTGGGAACTAAATATATACAAGTCATGAATTAGTAAAAAGAAAATAATACTTATCATGTAGTAAATGTAAAAATAATAATAATAATAATAATAATAATAGTAATAATAATGAGACTAAAAAAATCTTACATCCTTATGTTGACTAAAAATAAAGTGTAAACTAGTACATCCTTATGTTAACTAATTATAAACTAGTACCACCTACTGTTGACTAAAAATTATAAAACAAAATAAAATCATTAATTAGAACATCCTTATGTTGACTAACACTCTAATACTTGCACTATATAAACACCTAGTTTCTCATTCACAAATCACACCAAAATCCTCTCTCAAAAACAATCTCTCCCTCTCCCTCTCTTGTGGTATTCGGATCTTCAAGCTTGTTCTTCGTGTTCTTCAAGAATCTTCAAGGAGTTCTTCAAGATTTTCAAGGCTTTGATCTTCCATCTTCATCGTGTTCATCTTTTCTTTGTTAATTATCTTGAATCTTCAAAGGTATAACATAAACCCTAAACTATTTACATAAACTTTGATCTTTGATAATTCATATTCATATTATAAACTTGTTATTCATAAGTATATACATAAACACACCTAGATTTATATATACATATATACATGTAAAAAAATATTTATATATATATATATACATATATATACGAATTATATATACATATACATATTAAAACCTTAAACCCTAATTACACCTAAACTATAATTCTTAAACCCTAATTAATTAAACTCTAAACATTTATGAAACCCTAGGACATTAATTACTAAACCCTAGTTATTAATTACTACTTTAATTAACTAACCCTAATTAAAGAAACCCTAATACTACTTATGCTAGTACTTAACATGTATACACTATTACTATTACTAGCACCTATAACCTACTAATTATATTGTAGCACAAAAACATTTTGGGATATGTATTAGAGATGTATAGATCTTCGAACTTTCTTGACGAATGGTTTCTACGAGATTCTAGGCAGAGGGTTTGGATTTCCGATTTAAAGGGTCCTATGGCTCAAGCCCCTAGATCTAAATTAGCCATTCGAAGGAAAAGGGGTGATTGGAAGCTTATCTAATACGGCAAGTATCCTAAAATGGAAACACTCATAAAAGTAGAAACTCTCTAGTCATAGAAACTTAGTAAAATAAGAAACTTTCTAAAAATAGAAACTTTATAAAAATAGTAACTTACTAGGAATAGAAACTTAGTAAAAGAAACTATACTTAAACACATACTTAAACTTAAACATGGGCAAAACACTTAACTACTCTTAAATGTCAATAGGTTGACTTTCCTGCTCACTCGTTCAACTCTCTATTCTGAGGAATAACTCTCTCTACTTACTAAGGTGAATTCATAGCCCCACTCTTTATTGCTAGCAAACTTATTTAACTTATTTGGGGTGAGACACATGCTGCTTTTACTATTTACAATTTAGACACAAGTACCAACTACTAAAACTATGCTATACCCGGCTACGTCCGACTAAGTCCCTACAGTGATATTTTTAATTGCT
This sequence comes from Rutidosis leptorrhynchoides, assembly GCF_046630445.1. NCBI lineage: Eukaryota > Viridiplantae > Streptophyta > Magnoliopsida > Asterales > Asteraceae > Rutidosis > Rutidosis leptorrhynchoides. The sequence continues at coordinate 237,147,144 of NC_092336.1, forward strand.
GCGGCATGCTTATTTATTGGGGGTAGGCCTATCGGGAGTAACGTCCCCGATACATTTGACTCAGTCTTTGTATTACTTGATAATGAAATTTAAACCGACAAGGACAGACACAACTTGTCATGGGGCAAACTTGTGACAACCCGGAAATTTCCAACTAAATTTAAACTTTATCTTTATATTATTCCAACATCATTAAGCAAAGTTTGTTAAGTTAAATCTCAAGAATTTTAAATTGTGTTCATACATTCATTATAACCTCGACCAAATTCCAACAATTCACGAACCGTTATATATAAATAAATATGTATATATATATATGTATATATATTATAACTTGAGAATATTAATAAAGTATTAAACATATAATACTTTACATGAACGTATTTATTTCAATATGTTTATCGATAGAATTAGAAGATAATATCAAATGATTAATTTATCAGATACATTGTGATATGATTACGGGTCTATGTTATGAGGTCCACTGTGATTTAAGAAATCTATTTTTTTTACAACATTCGAAAAATGGTAAAGTGATTTATAAGTAAGAACGTGAAGTGTAACTAACTTAGATGTTGGATATCGACAAGTAAGTAACTCGACATTTTTCATTAAGATGATTTCATACGTTTATTTAACCTTTGAACTTTATCCCATACTTCACTAACAGACTGTAATTTAAAAACTTGAAACCTATTATGAATATATATGATTCTACTTTTCTAAAACGTTTTATGATATAACGATTTCCATTATTTTAACCTTTAAACAAAATGATTCTTAAAAATATATTTGGTTTTGGAAAACAAAATTATTATATTTATTTGATTTAGTTTCAAACGTACAAAAACGTTTTCAGTTTAAAAAGAACTTTATTATTAAAACGTATATAACTTTTATAAATATCTAGAACCACTTTTGACAACTCATTACTTAACCAGTATGATAAAGATAACGATATTTATATTTTATTTTATTAAATATATATAACGATTTAAATTAATATTATATATATTTATACGCGTATTATACGTACATAGTTTTATACTTTTACTATACTTAAACTTTACCTTTACTTTATTTTTATTTTACTTTAACTTTAATAATTCACTTTAATAATTCATACTTTAATAATTCATACTTTAATAATTCACTTTAATAATTCATACTTTAATAATTCACTTTAATAATTCATACTTTAATAATTCACTTTAATAATTCATACTTTAATAATTCACTTTAATAATTGAAAAATCTATTATAAATAGAATTCAATAGGTTTCATTATTTCATAGAAACTTGAAAATATTTTTCTCTAAACTCTCTCAATCGATTTACATATATATATTTACTCCGTATTATTTCAAGATATTATTAGTATACATAAAATATTACGTCGGAGTGCGGTCCGAGTGATTTCGAAATTGTTTTTCGAGTGGGATTGGATTAAGGAAATTATAGGTTATAGCTATGGAGGTGATTGGGTATGGTTCATGGGTATGCTCATGAGGTCAATATAGTGTTTATCATCTCCGTTGCGTCTACGTACCTTTCTTGCAATATTGAATCTCAATATTGATACGTTCGTGAATCCGAGGCCAACCTTGCACTAGTTCAATGACGTTATATGTATTTTCACTACGAAATACAGTATGGTGAGTTTCATTTGCCTTTTTACCCTTTATATTTTTGAGCTGAGAATACATGCGCAATTTTTATAAATGTTTTACGAAATAGACACAAGTAATCGAAACTACATTATATGGTTGAATTATCTAAATCGAATATGCCCCTTTTTATTAAGTCTGGTAATCTAAGAATTAGGGAACAGACACCCTAATTGACGCGAATCCTAAAGATAGATCTATTGGGCCCAACAAGCCCCATCCAAAGTACCGGATGCTTTAGTACTTCAAAATTTATATCATGTCCGAAGGAGGATCCCGGAATGATGGGGATATTCTTATATGCATATTGTGAATGTCGGTTACCAGGTGTTCAATCCATATGAATGATTTTTGTCTCTATGCATGGGACGTATATTTATGAGAACTGGAAATGAAATTCTTGTGGTCTATTAAAATGATGAAAATGAATGATTATGATAAACTAATGAACTCACCAACCTTTTGGTTGACACTTTAAAGCATGTTTATTCTCAGGTATTAAAGAAATCTTCCGCTGTGCATTTGCTCATTTTAAAGATATTAATTGGAGTCTTTCATGGCATATTTCGAAGAACGTTGCATTCAAGTCATTGAGTTCATTAAAGATTATTATTATTAAGTCAATTTATAGTTGAATAGTGGATATTATGAAATGGTATACATGCCTGTCAATTTTCGATGTAAAGAAAGTTTGTCTTTTAAAAATAAATGCAATGTTTGTAAAATGTATCATATAGAGGTCAAATACCTCGCGATGTAATCAACTATTATGAATCGTTTATAATGTATATAAACGGGTCCTTTCAGTTGGTATCAGAGCGGTGGTCTTAGCGAACCAGGTCTGCATTAGTGTGTCTAACTGACAAGTCATTAGGATGCATTAGTGAGTCTGGACTTCGACCGTGTCTGCATGTCAAAAGTTTTGCTTACCATTTCTAGTCGGAAATCATCTGCTTATCGTCCATAGGAAATTACCTTCTTATCATTATTAGTCTAGACACGTCTTGCTACATTAATTGCATGAGTAGTGTATAGACAAAATTCATATCTTAGCGTATCTGCTAAATCATATCTTATCGTATCTGTTACTTTAAACTTTGCTGACATATCCCGCAAATTCCTCCGTAATCTATGAAATCTTTTGATCTCTATATATAGATATCCTATGTAAATAGAATACCACCCGATAGCCGAAAAATCATTTTATATCGAAAAATCTTTATCCAATCGTACGAAATGGAATTTGTCATCAGTTCAAGTCACTCGGATTCCGAAATAGAATCTCACTCAAGCTCCGAAAGCAGTGTGACCGGAATGGATCAACCAATCAGTCATCACCTATTCTAAATGAATTGGGGGATGGGTTCATAGCCTCCTCAATCATTAGAAACAAGAAGAAGGCGATCCTTTCCATCCATCACATTGCCCTCTTGGCGAAGAACCTGAAGCACTTACCGGCGAACCTGTTCGAGACACCATTTTCTCTCTCATTTTCAGGGTATCTCGTCACGATTATATACTACATCAAATTCTAGATTTTATTTATCCGCTCGTTCCGACCGACAATCATCCTGGAATAATAGAAGAAGTCAACGAACTTCGCGCTCGGGTAGTGGCTTTGGAGAATATGGTGCAGAGATTACAAACACCAGCACCAGCATCAGCAACATAACCAGTACTACCATCATCAACGCCAACAGTACCATTACCACCTCCAACCACAACCGCGTTGTAAACCTCAACTTCACAATCTGTCCCACGAGCATCAACGTCATACGCACCATAGATACCAAGGAGTACCAACAACAATAACTGACGAAGTATTAATTCATAACTTCATTGGAGAAACATTCCGCGGTGATTATATAATCTCTAAAGTCTTAGAGATTATCTAATCTAGCCCTAACCATAAATCAGTTAAGCGAACCAAAATGATAGAAGGAAGAGTAGAAACCCTGACAAAAATGGTGTGTGATTAACAAGTTAAACTTGTTTTACCAATAGCATCAACAGTACCGTTAGCGTCACCAGCATCGTCAGTACAGTCAACATCAGAATCAACAACACCTATAACATCACAAACTCTGTCAGTTCAAGAATCACTATTTACATCATTACGAATCAATAACGTGTATATTGTATCAACAAGTTATGAAGAATTAACTCATTCCCTCTGAAGAAATTATATATATATTTTATATATATATATATTTTGAAATAAAAAATAAATCTTTCCGTGCTAAGCTATTGTGTGTGAATCTTAACTACTCGGTTAATTCATATTACAAATATGCAATAATGTACGTCCCTCACCCGCGACTTAACCATCGTTAACTACAATGTCTGTCTCAATTCAACAAATTCCAATTCCTAATAAATCAAGTATATATTTGATTTTACACTTCATCATTGATGTAACCGAAACTTTTCAGATAACATCATTCGTACTTTGCGAAGTTCACAAGAATTTAACAAAAACCAACATCACATCTCAACAAATAACGAAGTATTGATTCATAATTTCAATATTATTGAAGAAATACTTATGTAACCTCTAAAGCCTTCAAGGAATTATTCAATTCTAGTTCCAACCGTAAATCGAATGAGTTTAATTTAGTATTAACTCATTAAAATCTATGTTACATCTGAGAAGAATATATACATATATATTTTCATAAAGACTGTAATAAAATTCTTATGTACAAAATATTAATTGTGAAAAAATTTTTAATGGGTAGGTAATACCCGAGAGATATATATAAATTCACAATTAATATGTTACATTCTTCGAATCAGATTAAGCAAATTATCAATTATACTTCCTACTTTCACAATAATATACATTCTTTCATAGAAATCAAAACAACCATACTCATTCAAACCCAATTACATATTATGATTTTAAAATCTCAGAATTTAATTTGAGATATAACCGGTACCATCACTTTTAGATTCCTACATCTTTCAAAGCTATACTTTGACTTCAAAAGTGTGTTAGAACATCAAATGTATACAAACGATTACAATCTGTGTTCAAACCCTTCGAAAATCTCTGAAGACACTTCAAATAATGAGCAATCGAGATGATGATCCAACCACATATTACCCACAGTTATGTACTTAAAAAGCTCTCGAAACCAAAGTCATAATTCAACACATATATGTGTCAGATCTTTTGGCATTTATTAGCAAAAATAACCTTGCAATTCCTTTGCAAAGTAGCAAATTATATCACAGCTCCAGCAAGACAACTTCGATTTTTTCATTCGGAGTAGCCTTATCATAATTTTGATATATGTGATTACCCTTTTGTTACCGGAGAACCTTTCATATTCCACCACATTAGCAATAAACTTACCAACAACTTCACTGATCTTGGGCATTCCGAAGAATCATTATATTTATCGAAACCTCATCATTTACTCATCTGCCTCTTGTAACGAGAATTGCCATATGAATCATTGGGAATTAGAAATCAGTATTTTGAAATCTCACAGCATGTTGACGCCAACAGTTATACATAACGTCTATTTTCAAGGCTTACATACTTCGAATGTGAAGTTTCTGAAAAACACTCTGAACCGCGAACTAGTTCTCGAAATGCTGATGAAGTAACAAAAACTGTAAACGACCTTAGCAGTAAAAAGTTTGATGATAAAAATTAGTGTATTAGCAAAGCTCAGAAATAGAGAAGTTTTGGAACTGGAAAATGGATTGAGCAAAGTATGAAGGAGGCTGTGGATAAATCACAAAGACTAAACCAGCCTTCAAAGAATCCAAATGATTCAGTGTCTGCTGAAGTCATTAACGAATACCTTGCTCCTGACACTAAACCCTTACAGACAACATACTTCATCATCCTCTGATATTAGAAATTCTAAGATATCATCGTATCTTTCATTATATCCTCCATATTTCTGAAGATATTTCCATAACTATTCTTATCTGGAATCATTTATCTCTTTGCACTATCTGTATTACATCAAAAAGGAAACTGTTTAGTTCCTATACTCTGTAAACCTTTGAGTTTAAATATGAATATTTTTGAAGTAGTGTTGGAAACTGAAACATGAGTTAGTATAATATAATGACACTTGATCAACGTGATTATATTACAGTAATTCATGCTGAGTTTCTAAATGGAACGTGATGATTCACAGATCATAACATCATCATGTGCCATGTTATACGACTCTTGTATTCTATTTAACCTCTAAAATATCAAGAAAATATTTCTTGATGATTCGGCTTTTTCTGAGGTATTCTGGTAATTTGACAAGTCAAAATCGTGCCATTACAATTTTCTTCCTAGAACATTAACAATGTTCATTTCAAAATTCATATCTGCAAATTCTGGACCATTACAAGCGGTGCTTAATCGCAAGAAGAAGAAACGAAAGGACAAAACTCTGAAATAGAAATTGGGGTATAAATTGCAGCAAATAAAAGAGAGCATTAACTATGGATGACAATGATTATAGAAGATAGAAACAGAGACTTTGAAATATAAGGGAATATATAAAGCCCAACGACAAACCAAAAGTTATAAACCATATATATCGATGCATATAGCAATATAAAGACACGGGAGAACTAGAAACACAATAAACCGAAGAGTATAGTAGAAGTAAATAGATTCTTCCGGCAGTAGATGAAAAAGAAGAATGACCGATATGAAAGTTAGAAGTATATCGAGAATCAGAACTGGATGGAGCATATTGATGAATACTTTAAAATATGAGTTGAGGGGGAAAGAATAGAAGGTGATGAAACATGACTAGGAACTTAGAAATCAACAGATTTAACTCACACAATGACGGAATAAGTGAATCAAACCCTCTAGTGAATAGGTTAAGCTTTTTGGGATTAATTTAGTCATACCACAACTAAATCAATTGTGATTAGATCAACACTTAGAGCTATTATTCACCACATGGGTGATTTGGATTGAGAGAGAATCGGAGGAGCTCACCAGATCTGAGTGTGTGTAACAAATGAGAGGCTTAACCTAAAATGAAGAACATAAGACTTTATATACCCCTGCTATTGACTCACCCGTACGATTCATCCATCACACATATGAGTTGGCTTCATCAGCCGTACGGGTGATCACTCACTCGTGTCTTCTCATTTAGGTTGTAATTGTGACTTAGCTCAGCATCAACCGTGTGTATGAGTCTGTCATCCGTACGAGTGAGCCTTCACTCGGACGTCTGACTAAGTCTAACATAGTCAAACATCCAAATCTCGTTCCTGCAGTTCCTGTAACCACATACAAACACGGATAGGATAATAACGAACGATCATGGTGGCCTGTAAACTGTTGTACCTGCAATGGACGTGGGTAGATGTCTAGGGACTTGCATAAAATGCATCAACAGAAGGTGTGAGTTGTAAGAAAACGAAGGAGGTGAATTTATAAGAAAATCTCTGACAGAATAATTAAAATGGACGATCGCATTTAAAGCGGGTCCTAATTCCCTTTGTTACCGGAGAATCAAATCTTATTACAAAGATTTTCTTCAAATCCCTTGAAATCTGGAAATCAATCATATCTACGTCAAATGATAAGATGAATCTACACTTACTCATTTCACTCTTCTATGTTAGCTTTATTCGTACTCTTCATATAAATGGATTGTTTATCCAAATTATTCACTGATGATAAAACTCTAATTTTCAGCCTGTATGCATCATGAAAACATACTTATTATCATTCACGACCTTTCCACTCAAATTTCGAGACGAAATTTCTTTAACGGGTAGGTACTGTGACAACCCGGAAATTTCCAACCAAATTTAAACTTTATCTTTATATTATTTCAACACGATAAGCAAAGTTTGTTAAGTTAAATCTCAAGAATTTTAAATTGTGTTCATACATTCATTATAACCTCGACCAAATTCCAACAATTCACGAACCGTTATATATAAATAAATATGTATATATATATATATGTATATATATTATAACTTGAGAATATTAATAAAGTATTAAACATATAATACTTTACATGAACGTTTTTATTTCAATATGTTTATCGATGGAATTAGAATATAATATCAAATGATTAATTTATCAGATACATTGTGATATGATTACGGGTCTATGTTATGAGGTCCACTGTGATTTAAGAAATCTATTTTTTTTTACAACATTCGAAAAATGGCAAAGTGATTTATAAGTAAGAACGTGAAGTGTAACTAACTTAGATGTTGGATATCGACAAGTAAGTAACTCGACATTTTTCATTAAGATGATTTCATACGTTTATTTAACCTTTGAACTTTATCCCATGCTTCACCAACAGACTGTAATTTAAAAACTTGAAACCTATTATGAATATATATGATTCTACTTTTCTAAAACGTTTTATGATATAACGATTTCCATTATTTTAACCTTTAAACAAAATGATTCTTAAAAATATATTTGGTTTTGGAAAACAAAATTATTATATTTATTTGATTTAGTTTCAAACGTACAAAAACGTTTTCAGTTTAAAAAGAACTTTATTATTAAAACGTATATAACTTTTATAAATATCTAGAATCACTTTTGACAACTCATTACTTAACCAGTATGATAAAGATAACGATATTTATATTTTATTTTATTAAATATATATAACGATTTAAATTAATATTATATATATTTATACGCGTATTATACGTACATAGTTTTATACTTTTACTATACTTAAACTTTACCTTTACTTTATTTTTATTTTACTTTAACTTTAATAATTCACTTTAATAATTCATACTTTAATAATTCACTTTAATAATTTATACTTTAATAATTCACTTTAATAATTCATACTTTAATAATTCACTTTAATAATTCATACTTTAATAATTCACTTTAATAATTCAAAAATCTATTATAAATAGAATTCAATAGGTTTCATTATTTCATAGAAACTTGAAAATATTTTTCTCTAAACTCTCTCAATCGATTTACATATATATATTTACTCCGTATTATTTCAAGATATTATTAGTATACATAAAATATTACGTCGGAGTGCGGTCCGAGTGATTTCGAAATTGTTTTTCGAGTGGGATTGGATTAAGGAAATTATAGGTTATAGCTATGGAGGTGATTGGGTATGGTTCATGGGTATGCTCATTAGGTCAATATAGTGTTTATCATCTCCGTTGCGTCTACGTACCTTTCCTGCAATATTGAATCTCAATATTGATACGTTAGTGAATCCGAGGCCAACCTTGCACTAGTTCAATGACGTTATATGTATTTTCACTACGAAATACAGTATGGTGAGTTTCATTTGCCTTTTTACCCTTTATATTTTTGGGCTGAGAATACATGCGCAATTTTTATAAATGTTTTACGAAATAGACACAAGTAATCGAAACTACATTATATGGTTGAATTATCGAAATCGAATATGCCCCTTTTTATTAAGTCTGGTAATTTAGAATTAGGGAACAGACACCCTAATTGACGCGAATCCTAAAGATAGATCTATTGGGCCCAACAAGCCCCATCCAAAGTACCGGATGCTTTAGTACTTCGAAATTTATATCATGTCCGAAGGAGGATCCCGGAATGATGGGGATATTCTTATATGCATATTGTGAATGTCGGTTACCAGGTGTTCAATCCATATGAATGATTTTTGTCTCTATGCATGGGACGTATATTTATGAGAACTGGAAATGAAATTCTTGTGGTCTATTAAAATGATGAAAATGAATGATTATGATAAACTAATGAACTCACCAACCTTTTGGTTGACACTTTAAAGCATGTTTATTCTCAGGTATTAAAGAAATCTTCCGCTGTGCATTTGCTCATTTTAAAGATATTAATTGGAGTCTTTCATGGCATATTTCGAAGAACGTTGCATTCAAGTCATTGAGTTCATTAAAGATTATTATTATTAAGTCAATTTATAGTTGAATAGTGGATATTATGAAATGGTATACATGCCTGTCAATTTTCGATGTAAAGAAAGTTTGTCTTTTAAAAACAAATGCAATGTTTGTAAAATGTATCATATAGAGGTCAAATACCTCGCGATGTAATCAACTATTGTGAATCGTTTATAATGTATATGAACGGGTCCTTTCAAAACTTGAACGTTTAGTCTAAATATCACGCACTGGCATAACTTTTGGATCTGCGAGATCTACTTTTTGATCCTGCGGGAGATCAACTTTACAACTAAATCTTGTGGTCTAAAAACAACGATAACTACTTTTGTTAAACCTATGAACTTCACTCAACCTTTTTGGTTGACACTTTAGCATGTTTTGTCTCAGGTGCTGTTTGATTCAAGCTTTCTTATCTACTACTTATGTGATGCTACTTGGACTTAGGATCAAGAGATATCACATTTATTACTTCTGCATATGAACAATTACTTTATCGTTATTTCCATTATTGTAACGACATTTCATTTTCCGCTGCGTACTCAATAAAGTTAAATTTTCTCATTTAGTATTGTTCTCGTATTATAATATGTTGGTTTATTTGATATTAGTAACGTTTCTTCCAGACCCTATTGGGAGGACGTTACACCCAGTAACACAAAGTTTACGGCCCAACTATCAATTAATCTCAAGTCCAAATCAAAACAACAACTAGTCTACTAGGAGTCCAACTAGGAATTCTGCCCAACAGCAAGAGTCCACTATGAAATTAAATGACCCAAATGGAAAGTAAAGGATCTCGGCCCAAACAGATAATAAGCATACTGCTTGCAAAAAAAAAATATAATAGAAACATGGCCATCGATTTATATAAACAGCTGGAAAGGTAAGTCTTCTGTTTCAAAAGTTGAATTAGGAGGAAATATATTACCGAAAGCTAGAGTACATGATGGATTGATGGGTCCATCACTCAATATTAAACTAGTTTTTCTCACTATAAATTGCCTTTCTCTTTACCATATGGGTCGGCCACAAAACTTGAATCTTGTCCCACCAGAAAAAAAGTTGTTAGTATTCTAACAATATATCTTGCCATGTGTGGCCATTATTCGATGAGTGCAGCGTTTAAATTAAAGCTTGGATATACTTCCGTATATTTCCATAAATCTCTGAAATTTTCTCCACTAACTTATTAAATTTAGCCACTATTTATCTCCTATATAAAAACAGTGGGCTCTACTAAACACTCTAATCGTGGATGTACATATTCACAAGCTTATATACATGAAAGTCCAACTATAATAGATTGCAGATGAGACGGCTGATCAAGAAGGGGGAAAAAAATCGGTGCAGTTCACAGCAAGAAAATGGGGTGTTAATTTTTAGGTTGATCTTGGGTTTGTTCTTGGGCTGCAAACAGAAACAAGTGGACTGCAGCAGTTTAACTCGATGGGTGTGGGGAGGTGATGTTTGGTTGTTGGGTTCAAAGAAACAGAAATGATTATCACAACAGCAATAATCAAGAGTAGCAGTTTAATGGTATTTAATTTGTTTTGCAGGTCGGCAGGAACGATAACAAACGATACATCAGCTTTTATGATGGAGTTATTATTCGAGTAAAACAGAAAAACATGTAGTAGCCTTACGTGGGTTGTGATGATCTCGTTTGAAAACAAAATAATAGTAATGGCAGACGTATATCAGCAATTTCTGATCAGCCCTGACTTCTTTGGTGGTGGTTTGTGGTTTACGACGGAAGGTGGTAAGGTGAAGGTTGGAGATAGTGGCTCATGATTGTGGTTAAGTGATGGTGATGTAGTTAGCGGTTTATGATCAAAATAGATAGCAACGGAAAATAGTTAATGATTTGGTTATAAATCGTGGGTTCTTGTGATGGTGTGAGATTCTTGGTGATGATGGTTAGCGATGGAGGTGGTGGCGGTTCCAGTTGGTTGAGTGGTGCAACCCGAGGGTTTAGTAATAGAGATGAAGGTTTTAACGGTGATCGATGATTAAACAGAAGGTGGTGGATTAAGGTGATCACATAGATGATTGCGGTTGTCGGGTGTAGTGAGGGTTTAGGTGGTTGGGTATTACGATCGTGTTTGTATTCGGGTTGTCACGAAGAAGGAGAAGTGAATGTTTTATGTCTTGAATGTATGTATGTATATTATATATAGAGAAGATGTTTTGATTAGTTATATAGATATATATTATGTGTATATAATGTGAGCGGGGTGTTTTGAAAAACAGAATCATAATCTCAATCATAACACAGTAACTTATATGTGGAGTCTTATTATGATTGAATGAATGTGAGGTTCCGGTGATTGAATAAAATAAATAAAAGAGGAATCCAAGAAGCAAGTTGTAAGATCAGGTTGCAAGTAGTATATATGTATGTATGTATATATATATATATATATATATATATATATATATATATATATATAAGTATAATTTACATAAAGGTAGTGATCATTGAAACGAAAACAGTATCACATAATTTCAATTAAGTACAGTGTTATATTGTGTTTTCAATCAATTCACGGATGTAAGAATCTCGTAAATATAAATTAGATAGACAAACACAGTAAATGATAAATATAATAATTATCTATATATAATAATAATCATCAACTTTTAACGTGTGAATTGAAAATATATCTGCCGACAGTTTTATTAAGAATATTATATCGTGGTCCGTTGTTAATCAGTGGCGGATAAAAGTATTCGGAAAACTCCCAAACTTTTATATTAACTATCTTTATTTATTCTAATCGTTATGGTATAAAATAGGTCATCATCTATTTAAAATTATTAAATAAAAATTAAATCAACTGTCTGCGTTCGATCCCAGGTAAAATATAAAAAGTATTAAAATTTAATAATTAGACCTTAAATATACTTTTAATAAGCCTATAATTTATCTAACCCATTTTCGGATCACCGTTTATTTTAAAATAATATAAGTTCGAATTTAACTCGCTTAATATTAATCGGACATCAAACTAGTATTACCATCATTTAATATTTTAAATTATACTTTCAATTATTATTTATATATATATATATATATATATATATATATATATATATATATATATATATATATATATATATATATATATACACCCCTATCTATTTACAATTAATTGTTCGTGAATCGTCGAGAATAGTCGATGGTCAACTGAATATATATGAAACAGTTTAAAAATTTTTGAGACTCAACTTAACAGACTTTGCTTATCTTGTCGAAATTATATAAAGATCAAGTTTAAATTTGGTCGGAAATTTCCGGGTCGTCACAGCTAAGTTGTGTTTAGTTGCTACTGTGTATTCTCTTTGTTAAGAAAGAAATAATCGTATCTTTAAAAGGTCGCATAATCCTTCGGTTCAGAATGTGTTCGAGTTAATTAGATTCAATGTACTTTTAAAGCTGATGACCATTAAGTTCAAAGACTCGAGTCGCGCGAACCAAATGAAGGAAGATTGGCACATTTGATAGTTTTGTTTTGTTGTGTCATTGTGGCTAGTTATTGATTTTGTATTGATAGCTAGTTGGTCGTTTGCTGGGCTTCAAGGCTCTCTTGAAGTAGATGTCCCGTATTGTAAACTTTTGGTTACTATTAATAATATATGTCGGGGTAACCTTTCAAAAAAAAAAGACCTCTTTAGCAAAGTATTTGAAATTGTTGATAGAACGGTATGTTTGAATGACACAATTAAACCGTAAGGTTTTTTTTTTTTTTTTTTATACGCTTTTAATGATATTAGCAATTAAAATTAAATTCTGAATGTTACTTGCATAATAATAGAATTTTTTCTTTTTCTTTTTTCTTCCTGTAATGCAGGTTGAGGTTCTTTTAGAAGTGATTAGTGTTTGTAGCTTATTGGATTAGTGATTAGTGTTTGTAGCTTATTTTGACCTAGTTTAGAGATTAGAGATGATTGCTTTAGGTGTAGTACCGTAGTATGTTTTTAATTATTTTGGCTTGTATGTATGTCTTGTACGCATTCTAATTTTCCCGTGTGAAAGGTTTGTGATTTTATAAAAACTTACAAATTTTCAAATGGTAGTTGCAATTAGGTAGTTGCAATTATGAGCAATTAATTGTTTGAACTCGTAATCACACTATCCATGAAAATTATGTGAATGAATTGTGACTAATGATTAACATGCTCACATTCACGAGCTCGAGTTGTGCTTAACGAGCCCGGGCTTTGCTTAACGAGCTAGAACTTTGCTTAACGAGGCAATCAAAATGTTTATTTTAGAAAATTTACGAGCTTATCTTGAGTCGAGCTCGAGCTTTTACAATGAATCACGAGCCGAGCTCGAGCCAAAAAATTAGAGCTCAATTCGAGCCGAGCTCGAGCCAAAAAATTAGAGCTCGATTGGATCCGAGCTCGAGCTTTCTAAAAAAATAAATTAGCCGAACTCGAACACTACCAAGCATGAATTTACAACCCTAGTTGAAAGTAGTTAAGTAGGAACAACTTACTAAATAACATTAATAAAATCAACTAAACCAAATTGTAAAAGTAGTATAACGAAAAACAAACTAAATAACGTTATAATCAATCAAGTTAAAACATTGCATTAGCAAGTTTTTCATTTTATCTTGTTTGACTTCTTTTCTCTTCCACCCCATCTCGAGAAACAGACATCTAAAGGTGAAACCAAAGTCTCCACAAACTGTACACAGTTTTTTTTAAAGAACTGATGAAAGTGTTTCGGGAAAGAAATATTAAGCGTTTCATAAGAGCTTTTCAAAACGTCGTAAATAATGAGTTGACTAAAGGGATTCACCATAAGAATTTTCCCATCATCAAAGATATTAAGAGTGTGGTAAAAGATGTCCCATTTTAAATCTAACGTAAATGAATGTGTATTCGCCCACGTAGAGTCAACATCATTCGTCACCCACAACTCGAATTTAGATGAAGTGGTCATCTTGAGCGCACAAAGGCATCCGTTTATCGTACCTATATCTCCAATAAAATTGGAACCGCGAGGTAGAACTGTCTCAGAAAGAACCATATCTTTAACACCAAAGGCAAGCAACACATGTTCCAATCTAATCCAATACAAATTTCCATTTGAAAACGTACCCACGGGATAGGCAAACGTAATGCAGTTGATGTGGTATTTTTTCGAACTCTGTGAGCTCCACGAATTCGTTTTAAAGTCGTAGACCTCGCAGATATCACGACAACTCGTGAACTTAACAATTTTAAGGTCTTCAGTGGGAGTAGTACCACCGTAGCCAAATCCAAATCCGTTCTTACAACTAATAATCTGAGTAGGAGGATCTAAAAGTTTCTTAAACTCGCCAGTAAAAGGATTGTATAAAACGAAAGCATTTAGAGTGAAGTATTCATTTAGAGTGACCATTAGGACTAACCCATTGAACGATCCAATAACTATGGCTCCTGTACTGTACTCTAACGGATACCGACGCTTGAATGTCGTATAATTATTATTGTCGACGTCTATGAAGTGTAAGTATTCCTTGTTTATAGGGAGAATGATGCCTTTACGTATAATTTAATTTAATGGTAACCTAACTCAAAATATAAGAGCGCAACGGCTCAGTCGTGCAAAGGTGGTTCAGCCCAATATAAAGAGGAATGGACTAAAGCCCATTACTATTGAAGAAGCCCATCACCTATTTACGAGTAAGTTTTAGTAACATGTTTTGTGACTAACGTTGTTTTTTTCCCTTTCAAAAAAAAAAAATAAATAAATAAAATATCCATTAAAAGTAAGAATTTTGCTAACGACAGTCATAAGTGTTGTCATTAACACGCTTTAAGATGTACATAACAGTTATTAGTCACTTTTCTAATGACTGTTATCATAACGTACAATAAATTAAAGTGTGTCAACGACAGTCCTTAGATTTTCGTTAGCAGAATCCTTAAAAGAAATTCAACTTTCATATATATATATATATATATATATATATATATATATATATATATATATATATATATATATATATATATATATATATATATAGTGGTAGGATCAAGAGGGAAGTAACCAATCGGGGGGAAGCGGAGGGAAGCAAAATTTTTTTTTTTTTTTCATTTTTTGAAAAAACTTTGTTCACGAACATTATAGATGAGATGAAAATATGAACATTTAGTAGAGACACTTTGTGATAAATGTTTTTATTTTGGCGAAAAAACGCTCGAAGAAGTAATATATAACAAATATCGTGTTTTTCGAGCGTATTTTGAGGTTTTAGCTATTGGGGTTTAGATATTAGGGTTTAGATATTAGGGTTTATAGGGTTTAGATATTAGGGTTTAGAAATTTAGGGTTTAGGATTTAGATTTAGGGTTTACATTTAGGATTTAGATTGAGTTTTTAACACGAACGGTTTAGAGTTTAGGGTTTAGGGTTTAGGGTTTAGGGATTAGGGTTTGGTGTTTTGGGTTTATGAAATAAACCCAAAACACCAAACCCTAAACTCTAAATCGGGCTCAATTCTACTTCACAAAACATGAAGAAAAAAAACGTTCATATTCTTCATGAACAATATTAACTTGAATGTTATTTTTGTCGATCGTTTTCCAGCCTAAATAATAACATTCATCACGAAGTGTCTCTTCTAAATGTTCATATTTTCATGTGATCTTGATGCCGGGGAAAAAAAAATTAAAAAAACGAATTTTTTTTTTTTGCTTCCCCCGCTTCCCCATTGATCATATATATATATATATATATATATATATATATATATATATATATATATATATATATATATATATATATATATATATATATATATATATATATATATATATATATATATATAGGGGCAGGATCCAGTGAGAACTTTTTTAGTGTGAGAACTTTAGGAACTCAAAAATACACTGAAATTCGAGCAAAAACGGTGGCGGACGAGAAAAAAGGGGAATTCGAGCCAAAATACAAAACACGGACGAACAAAAATTTCATATTCGAGCAAAAAAAAAAATTCGAAAAAAATGTAAATCAAAATTTTTGTTCGACTAACTATGTGTTCTACATTCTTGCGTTCGAATTTCAAAAATGTAGAACACATTTTTGTTCGAATATCACAATCTTTGTTCGAATATCAAATTTTTGTTCGTCCTTGTTTTTTTTTGTTCGACTTTCTCCATTTTTGCTCGACTATCATGTTTTTTGCTCGTCCGTGTCCTATTTTTTGCTCGAATATGGAGTTTTTTTGCTCGAATTTCCCATTTTTGCTCGAATTTCAGTGTATTTTTGAGTTCCCGGGGTTCTCACACAAAAAAATTTCTCATTTGATCCCTCTACTCTATATATATATATATATATATATATATATATATATATATATATATATATATATATATATATATATATATATATATATATATATATATATAAGGAATTCAATGAGACACTACATAAACACAACACAACAAAAGCTACAAAGCAAACAAAGTAATCATGGCGAAAGTATTCGTGGTCTCAAGTGGGTAAAGCTCTCGTGGTTTCGAGTGGATGAAGATGGTCGAGGTCGTGTGAAATGTCCCGTTCTTATTGATTAAAAACATTCCATATTAATTGATTTCGTTGCGAGGTTTTGACCTCTATATGAGACGTTTTTCAAAGACTGCATTCATTTTAAAACAAACCATAACCTTTATTTCATCAATAAAGGTTTAAAAAGCTTTACGTAGATTATCAAATAATGATAATCTAAAATATCCTGTTTACACACGACCATTACATAATGGTTTACAATACAAATATGTTACAACAAAATAAGTTTCTTGAATGCAGTTTTTACACAATATCATACAAGCATGGACTCCAAATCTCGTCCTTATTTAAGTATGCGACAGCGGAAGCTCTTAATAATCACCTGAGAATAAACATGCTTAAAACGTCAACAAAAATATTGGTGAGTTATAGGTTTAACCTATATATATCAAATCGTAACAATAGACCACAAGATTTCATATTTCAATACACATCCCATACATAGAGATAAAAATCATTCATATGGTGAACACCTGGTAACCGACATTAACAAGATGCATATATAAGAATATCCCCATCATTCCGGGACACTCTTCGGATATGATATAAATTTCGAAGTACTAAAGCATCCGGTACTTTGGATGGGGTTTGTTAAGCCCAATAGATCTATATTTAGGATTCGCGTCAATTAGGGTGTCTGTTGTAGTGGCCCAAACTTTTCCATGTTTATATATATTAATTGAGATTGATATTTACATGATTAAATGTTTCCAATATGTTAAGCAATCAAACTTGTTAAGACTTGATTAATTGAAATATGTTTCATATAGACAATTGACCACCCAAGTTGACCGGTGATTCACGAACGTTAAAACTTGTAAAAACTATATGATGACATATATATGGATATATATATATATATATATATATATATATATATATATATATATATATATATATATATATATATATATATATATATATATATATATATATATATATAGTTAACATGATACTATGATAAGTAAACATATCATTAAGTATATTAACAATGAACTACATATGTAAAAACAAGACTACTAACTTAATGATTTTTAAACGAGACATATATGTAACGATTATCGTTGTAAAGACATTTAATGTATATATATCATATTAAGAGATATTCATACATGATAATATCATGATAATATAATAATTTAAAATCTCATTTGATATTATAAACATTGGGTTAACAACATTTAACAAGATCGTTAACCTAAAGGTTTCAAAACAACACTTACATGTAACGACTAACGATGACTTAACGACTCAGTTAAAATGTATATACATGTAGTATTTTAATATGTATTTATACACTTTTGAAAGACTTCAATACACTTATCAAAATACTTCTACTTAACAAAAATGCTTACAATTACATCCTCGTTCAGTTTCATCAACAATTCTACTCGTATGCACTCGTATTCGTACTCGTACAATACACAGCTTTTAGATGTATGTACTATTGGTATATACACTCCAATGATCAGCTCTTAGCAGCCCATGTTAGTCACCTAACACATGTGGGAACCATCATTTGGCAACTAGCATGAAATATCTCATAAAATTACAAAAATATGAGTAATCATTCATGACTTATTTACATGAAAACAAAATTACATATCCTTTATATCTAATCCATACACCAACGACCAAAAACACCTACAAACACTTTCATTCTTCAATTTTATTCATCTAATTGATCTCTCTCAAGTTCTATCTTCAAGTTCTAAGTGTTCTTCATTTATTCTACAAGTTCTAGTTACATAAAATCAAGAATACTTTCAAGTTTGCTAGCTCACTTCCAATCTTGTAAGGTGATCATCCAAACTCAAGAAATCTTTGTTTCTTACAGTAGGTTATCATTCTAATACAAGGTAATAATCATATTCAAACTTTGGTTCAATTTCTATAACTATAACAATCTTATTTCAAGTGATGATCTTACTTGAACTTGTTTTCGTGTCATGATTCTGCTTCAAGAACTTCGAGCCATCCAAGGATCCGTTGAAGCTAGATCCATTTTTCTCTTTTCCAGTAGGTTTATCCAAGGAACTTAAGGTAGTAATGATGTTCATAACATCATTCGATTCATACATATAAAGCTATCTTATTCGAAGGTTTAAACTTGTAATTACTAGAACATAGTTTAGTTAATTCTAAACTTGTTCGCAAACAAAAGTTAATCCTTCCAACTTGACTTTTAAAATCAACTAAACACATGTTCTATATCTATATGATATGCTAACTTAATGATTTAAAACCTGGAAACACGAAAAAACACCGTAAAATCGGATTTACGCCGTCGTAGTAACACCGCGGGCTGTTTTGGGTTAGTTAATTAAAAACTATGATAAACTTTGATTTAAAAGTTGTTCTTCTGGGAAAATTATTTTTATTATGAACATGAAACTATATCCAAAAATTATGGTTAAACTCAAAGTGGAAGTATATTTTCTAAAATGGTCATCTAGACGTCGTTCTTTCGACTGAAATGGCTACCTTTACAAAAACGACTTGTAACTTATTTTTCCGACTATAAACCTATACTTTTTCTGTTTAGATTCATAAAATAGAGTTCAATATGAAACCATAGCAATTTGATTCACTCAAAACGGATTTAAAATGAAGAAGTTATGGTTAAAACAAGATTGGATAATTTTTCTCATTTTAGCTACGTGAATATTGGTAACAAATCTATTCCAACCATAACTTAATCAACTTGTATTGTATATTATGTAATCTTGAGATACCATAGACACGTATACAATGTTTTGACCTATCATGTCGACACATCTATATATATTTTGGAACAACCATAGACACTCTATATGTGAATGTTGGAGTTAGCTATACAGGGTTGAGGTTGATTCCAAAATATATATAGTTTGAGTTGTGATCAATACTGAGATACGTATACACTGGGTCGTGGATTGATTCAAGATAATATTTATCGATTTATTTCTGTACATCTAACTGTGGACAACTAGTTGTAGGTTACTAACGAGGACAGCTGACTTAATAAACTTAAAACATCAAAATATATTAAAAGTGTTGTAAATATATTTTGAACATACTTTGATATATATGTATATATTGTTATAGGTTCGTGAATCAACCAGTGGCCAAGTCTTACTTCCCGACGAAGTAAAAATCTGTGAAAGTGAGTTATAGTCCCACTTTTAAAATCTAATATTTTTGGGATGAGAATACATGCAGGTTTTATAAATGATTTACAAAATAGACACAAGTACGTGAAACTACTTTCTATGGTTGAATTATCGAAATCGAATATGCCCCTTTTTATTAAGTCTGGTAATCTAAGAATTAGGGAACAGACACCCTAATTGACGCGAATCCTAAAGATAGATCTATTGGGCCTAACAAACCCCATCCAAAGTACCGGATGCTTTAGTACTTCGAAATTTATATCATATCCGAAGGGTGTCCCGGAATGATGGGGATATTCTTATATATGCATCTTGTTAATGTCGGTTACCAGGTGTTCACCATATGAATGATTTTTATCTCTATGTATGGGATGTGTATTGAAATATGAAATCTTGTGGTCTATTGTTACGATTTGATATATATAGGTTAAACCTATAACTCACCAACATTTTTGTTGACGTTTAAAGCATGTTTATTCTCAGGTGAATATTAAGAGCTTCCGCTGTTGCATACTAAAATAAGGACAAGATTTGGAGTCCATGTTTGTATGATATTGTGTAAAACCTGCATTCAAGAAACTGATTTCGATGTAACATATTTGTATTGTAAACCATTATGTAATGGTCGTGTGTAAACAGGATATTTTAGATTATCATTATTTGATAATCTACGTAAAGCTTTTTAAACCTTTATTTATGAAATAAAGGTTATGGTTTGTTTTAAAAATGAATGCAGTCTTTGAAAAACGTCTCATATAGAGGTCAAAACCTCGCAACGAAATCAATTAATATGGAACGTTTTTAATCAATAAGAACGGGACATTTCAGTTGGTATCAGAGCGTTGGTCTTAGAGAACCAGAATTTTGCATTAGTGTGTCTTATCGAGTTTGTTAGGATGCATTAGTGAGTCTGGACTTCGACCGTGTTTACTTGAAAAATGATTGCTTAACAAATTTTGTTGGAAACTATATATTTTTAACATGTGAATATTATGTGATATATTAATCTCTTAACGCGTTTGATATTATGTGATAGATGTCTACCACTAGAACAAGTCTCATTGACTCACCTAATAATAATGAAGAGTCAAATGTAAATTGGAATGATTCACAAGTTCCCGAAGAGGAACCGGAAGAAGAGTCGGAACCGGAAGAAGAATCAGAACCGGAAGAAGAATCGGAACCGGATGAAGAAATAGAACCGGTGGGGGAAATAATAAAACGGTTGAGTAAAAGAAAATCCTCAACCAACCGACCAAGGTTAATTATGGTCAATGGTGTTTCCGCCAAGGAAGCAAAATATTGGGAGGATTACCAATTCTCCGATGAATCGGATTCCGACGAGAATTCCGATGATGTTATAGAAATTACCCCAACTGAATTTAAAAAGGCAAAAGAAAATAATAAGGGAAATGGCATAAAAATAGAGAAATCTAATTCCAACTCCGATGAACTTTATATGTATCGTCAACCCCCGAAGTCCTTAAGTTGTAACAATGACCCGGGAACCTCTAAACCACCAGGTTTTTCTAAACCAATGTGGAAAATTACGGCTCGTATTAGGGGAACATCATATATCCCTAGAAACTTGGCAAAACGAACCAAAACCGAAGAAGAAAAACAAGCGAGTCGGAATAAGATAGTTGTATTCGTGTGGTGTAATATATGTAATATAGTGTGCTTATGCTTTATGATATATGTAAAAATTGCTTGTATTAATAAGTATTTTTTTTTATGAATATAACTCTTGTCTATTTTACAGTATAAAAACACAAAATGGATAGACAACCCAATATTTTAAGAGACCTACCCGGAGACATGATTGATGAAATCTTGTCTAGAGTCGGTCAGAATTCTTCGGCACAACTATTTAAGGAGAGATCAGTTTGTAAGACATTCGAAGAACGTTCCAAGAATGCCTTGGTTTATAAAAGGCTTTCGTTCGAAAGATGGGGGATATCACATTGGGAAATCCATAAGTTACGATGTGTTTACTTTGACGCATATATTGCGGGGAACCCAAATGCTATTTTACGCAATGGGTTAAGAAATTATTTTGATTCAATATATCCGAATATTGAACTTCGTGATTTAGAAAAAGCGGCTAATATGCAACATAAAGAAGCATGTTATGCTTATGGATTAGTAATGTTCGCTTCTCACCAAAGTGAGAACAAGAACATCGGGCTACAACTATTAAACAAAACGTTCCCACAAGTGACGGAGTCGGTAATTGGGGTAAGAAATGAGGTTTTTAGATTGTTACGGGACTGTTGGACATTACGTAACCCTCGTCCCTTTGACGACGTTACAACACGTTGTCTTATCAACAGCCATAACGGTTATGTTCCACAAGACCAAGGATGGGAAGTAGTCCTAGTAAAACCAAAATGCATGACTTGTTTCTGGACGTATGAATTACGTGTTTTTATTGCCTTTGCTGAACGACTTGTGTACTAGCTAGAATTATCTTCACAACTATCTTGTATCAAAGTTATTGTGTGCTATATTTCATGCTTTATGTAAAATAAGCGGTATTGTAAGTTTGTAAAATATTGTATAAAAGTTTGAATGCGAAATATTATTATAATCAGTTTTTCATATAGAATTGTAGTAGTTGAATTGTATATTAGCTACTAAGTATGAACTTAACGGGTAGGTACTACCCGAATTTAAACTTATAAAACGCTAATATGAAGAAAAAGCTTTTATAAATGAGTTCATATTATGCTACGAAATACTATTAACTACTCTTAATATTCTGTATGATTAACTTGTTCCATTTGACTATTTTGAATGAAATGGCACCGACTACTCGACACACCGTGAATATGAATGAATAGGAATTCCGTACTTTTCTAGCTTCAAACATAGCCGCAGTACAGGCTGCGCTACATACCAACAATAACCTTGGATCTAGCAGTACAGGAAATCATGTAGGATGCACCTACAAAGAATTCACTGCCTGCAAACCTTTGGAATTTGATGGAACCGAAGGACCGATCGGATTGAAACGGTGGACCGAGAAGGTCGAATCGGTGTTTGCCATAAGTAAGTGTACTGAAGAGGACAAAGTGAAGTACGCTACGCATACCTTCACAGGTTCTGCGTTAACATGGTGGAATACCTATCTAGAGCAAGTGGGACAAGACGATGCATACGCACTACCGTGGTCAGCATTCAAGCACTTGATGAACGAGAAGTACCGTCCCAGAACCGAGGTCAATAAGCTCAAGACAGAACTTAGAGGGTTACGAACCCAAGGATTTGATATTACCACGTACGAAAGACGATTCACAGAATTGTGCCTATTGTGTCCGGGAGCATTCGAAGATGAGGAAGAGAAGATCGACGCGTTTGTGAAAGGATTACCGGAAAGAATCCAAGAAGATATAAGTTCACACGAGCCAGCCTCCATACAACAGGCATGTAGAATGGCACACAAACTAGTGAACCAGATTGAAGAAAGAATTAAAGAACAGACTGCTGAAGAGGCCAATGTGAAGCAAGTCAAAAGAAAGTGGGAGGAAAACGGTGATAAGAATCACCAATACAACAACAACAGCAATTACAACAATAATCGCAACAATTATCCCAACAATCGCAACATCAATCGCAACTACAACAAACGGCCCAACAACAACAACAACAACAACAACAACAACAACAACAACAACAACAACAACAGCAACTACAACAATCATCCCAACAACAATAATAACCGCAACAACAACAACAATCAGAAGCAGCTATGCCAAAGGTGTGAAAAGTATCACTCGGGGTTCTGCACCAAATTTTGCAACAAGTGTAAAAGAAATGGTCATAGCGCGGCGAAGTGTGAGGTCTACGGACCAGGGGTTAATAGAACGAAAGGAACAAATGGTGTCGGAACGAGTAATGGCGGAGCAAGTAGTGTCGGAGCAAGTTATGCCAATGTAGTTTGTTATAAATGTGGAAAACCAGGCCACATTATTAGAAATTGCCCGAATCAGGAGAACACGAATGGACAAGGCCGCGGAAGAGTTTTCAATATTAATGCGGCAGAGGCACAAGAAGACCCGGAGCTTGTTACGTGTACGTTTCTTATTAACAATAAATCTGCTTACGTTTTATTTGATTCGGGTGCAGATAGAAGCTATATGAGTAGAGATTTTTGTGCTAAATTAAGTTGTCCATTGACGCCTTTGGATAGTAAATTTTTACTCGAATTAGCAAATGGTAAATTAATTTCAGCAGATAATATATGTCGGAATCGAGAAATTAAACTGGTTAGCGAAACATTTAAGATTGATTTGATACCAGTAGAGTTAGGGAGTTTTGATGTGATAATCGGTATGGACTGGTTGAAAGAAGTGAAAGCAGAGATCGTTTGTTACAAAAATGCAATTCGCATTATACGAGAAAAAGGAAAACCCTTAATGGTGTACGGAGAAAAGGGCAACACGAAGCTACATCTTATTAGTAATTTGAAGGCACAAAAACTAATAAGAAAAGGTTGCTATGCTGTTCTAGCACACGTCGAGAAAGTACAAACTGAAGAAAAGAGCATCAATGATGTTCCCATTGCAAAAGAATTTCCCGATGTATTTCCGAAAGAATTACCGGGATTACCCCCACATCGATCTGTTGAATTTCAAATAGATCTTGCACCAGGAGCTGCACCAATAGCTCGTGCTCCTTACAGGCTCGCACCCAGCGAGATGAAAGAACTGCAAAGCCAATTACAAGAACTTTTAGAGCGTGGTTTCATTCGACCAAGCACATCACCGTGGGGAGCTCCTGTTTTGTTTGTCAAGAAGAAAGATGGTACATTCAGGTTGTGTATCGACTACCGAGAGTTGAACAAACTTACCATCAAGAACCGCTACCCACTACAGAGAATCGACGACTTATTTGATCAACTAAAAGGCTCGTCTGTTTATTCAAAGATTGACTTACGTTCCGGGTATCATCAAATGCGGGTGAAAGAAGGTGATATTCCAAAGACTGCTTTCAGAACACGTTACGGTCATTACGAGTTTATGGTCATGCCGTTTGGTTTAACTAATGCACTAGCTGTGTTCATGGACCTTATGAACCGAGTGTGTGGACCATACCTTGACAAGTTTGTCATTGTTTTCATTGATGACCTACTTATTTACTCAAAGAATGACCAAGAACACGGTGAACATTTGAGAAAGGTGTTAGAAGTATTGAGGAAGGAAGAATTGTACGCTAAGTTTTCAAAGTGTGCATTTTGGTTGGAATAAGTTCAATTCATCGGTCACATAGTGAACAAAGAAGGAATTAAGGTGGATCCGGCAAAGATAGAAACTGTTGAAAAGTGGGAAACCCCAAAAACTCCGAAACACATACGCCAATTTTTAGGACTAGCTGGTTACTACAGAAGGTTCATCCAAGAATTTTCCAGAATAGAAAAACCCTTGACTGCATTAACGCATAAAGGGGAGAAATTTGAATGGAATGATGAACAAGAGAAAGCGTTTCAGTTATTGAAGAAAAAGCTAACTACAGCACCTATATTGTCATTGCCTGAAGGGAATGATGATTTTGTGATTTATTGTGACGCATCAAAGCAAGGTCTCGGTTGTGTATTAATGCAACGAACGAAGGTGATTGCTTATGCGTCTAGACAATTGAAGATTCACGAACAAAATTATACGACGCATGATTTGGAATTAGGCGCGGTTGTTTTTGCATTAAAAACTTGGAGGCACTACTTATATGGGGTCAAAAGTATTATATATACCGACTACAAAAGTCTTCAACACATATTTAATCAGAAACAACTGAATATGAAGCAGCGTAGGTGGATTGAATTATTACAGTACCTACCCGTTAAATAAATTTCGTCCCAAAATTTTAAGCTGTTGAAGGTGTTGACGAATCTTCTGGAAATAGATGCGGGTATTTCTTCTTCATCTGATCTTCACGCTCCCAGGTGAACTCGGGTCCTCTACGAGCATTCCATCGAACCTTAACAATTGGTATCTTGTTTTGCTTAAGTCTTTTAACCTCACGATCCATTATTTCGGCGGGTTCTTCGATGAATTGGAGTTTTTCGTTGATTTGGATTTCATCTAACGGAATAGTGAGATCTTCTTTAGCAAAACATTTCTTCAAATTCGAGACGTGGAAAGTGTTATGTACAGCCGCGAGTTGTTGAAGTAACTCAAGTCGGTAAGCTACTGGTCCGACACGATCAATAATCTTGAATGGTCCAATATACCTTGGATTTAATTTCCCTCGTTTACCAAATCGAACAACGCCTTTCCAAGGTGCAACTTTAAGCATGACCATCTCTCCAATTTCAAATTCTATATCTTTTCTTTTAATGTCAGCGTAGCTCTTTTGTCGACTTTGGGCGATTTTCAACCGTTGTTGAATTTGGATGATCTTCTCGGTAGTTTCTTGTATAATCTCCGGACCCCTAATCTGTCTATCCCCCACTTCACTCCAACAAATCGGAGACCTGCACTTTCTACCATAAAGTGCTTCAAACGGCGCCATCTCAATGCTTGAATGGTAGCTGTTGTTGTAGGAAAATTCTGCTAACGGTAGATGTCGATCCCAACTGTTTCCGAAATCAATAACACATGCTCGTAGCATGTCTTCAAGCGTTTGTATCGTCCTTTTGCTCTGCCCATCAGTTTGTGGATGATAGGCAGTACTCATGTCTAGACGAGTTCCTAATGCTTGCTGTAATGTCTGCCAGAATCTTGAAATAAATCTGCCATCCCTATCAGAGATAATAGAGATTGGTATTCTATGTCTGGAGACAACTTCCTTCAAATACAGTCATGCTAACTTCTCCATCTTGTCATCTTCTCTTATTGGCAGGAAGTGTGCTGACTTGGTGAGACGATCAACTATTACCCAAATAGTATCATAACCACTTGCAGTCCTTGGCAATTTAGTAATGAAATCCATGGTAATGTTTTCCTATTTCCATTTCGGGATTTCAGGTTGTTGTAGTAGACCTGATGGTTTCTGATGTTCAGCTTTGACCTTAGAACACGTCAAACATTCTCCTACATATTTAGCAATATCGGCTTTCATACCCGGCCACCAAAAATATTTCTTTAGATCCTTGTACATCTTTCCCGTTCCAGGATGTATTGAGTATCTGGTTTTATGAGCTTCTCTAAGTACCATTTCTCTCATATATCCAAATTTTGGTACCCAAATCCTTTCAGCCCTATACCGGGTTCCGTCTTCCCGAATATTAAGATGCTTCTCCGATCCTTTGGGTATTTCATCCTTTAAATTTCCCTCTTTTAAAACTCCTTGTTGCGCCTCCTTTATTTGAGTAGTAATGTTATTATGAATCATTATATTCATAGATTTTACTCGAATGGGTTCTCTGTCCTTCCTGCTCAAGGCATCGGCTACCACATTTGCCTTCCCCGGGTGGTAACGAATCTCAAAGTCGTAATCATTCAATAATTCAATCCACCTACGCTGCCTCATATTCAGTTGTTTCTGATTAAATATGTGTTGAAGACTTTTGTGGTCGGTATATATAATACTTTTGACCCCATATAAGTAGTGCCTCCAAGTCTTTAATGCAAAAACAACCGCGCCTAATTCCAAATCAAGCGTCGTATAATTTTGTTCGTGAATCTTCAATTGTCTAGACGCATAAGCAATCACCTTCGTTCGTTGCATTAATACACAACTGAGACCTTGCTTTGATGCATCACAATAAATCACAAAATCATCATTCCCTTCAGGCAATGACAATATAGGTGCCGTATGTAGTGACCCGAACTTTTCCATGTTTATATATATTAATTGAGATTGATATTTACATGATTAAATGTTTCCAACATGTTAAGCAATCAAACTTGTTAAGACTTGATTAATTGAAATATGTTTCATATAGACAATTGACCACCCAAGTTGACCGGTGATTCACGAACGTTAAAACTTGTAAAAACTATATGATGACATATATATGGATATATATATAGTTAACATGATACTATGATAAGTAAACATATCATTAAGTATATTAACAATGAACTACATATGTAAAAATAAGACTACTAACTTAATGATTTTTAAACGAGACATATATGTAACGATTATCGTTGTAAAGACATTTAATGTATATATATCATATTAAGAGATATTCATACATGATAATATCATGATAATATAATAATTTAAAATCTCATTTGATATTATAAACATTGGGTTAACAACATTTAATAAGATCGTTAACCAAAAGGTTTCAAAACAACACTTACATGTAACGACTAACGATGACTTAACGACTCAGTTAAAATATATATACATGTAGTGTTTTAATATGTATTTATACACTTTTGAAAGACTTCAATACACTTATCAAAATACTTCTACTTAACAAAAATGCTTACAATTACATCCTCGTTCAGTTTCATCAACAATTCTACTCGTATGCACCCGTATTCGTACTCGTACAATACACAGCTTTTAGATGTATGTACTATTGGTATATACACTCCAATGATCAGCTCTTAGCAGCCCATGTGAGTCACCTAACACATGTAGGAACCATCATTTGGCAACTAGCATGAAATATCTCATAAAATTACAAAAATATGAGTAATCATTCATGACTTATTTACATGAAAACAAAATTACATATCCTTTATATCTAATCCATACACCAACGACCAAAAACACCTACAAACACTTTCATTCTTCAATTTTCTTCATCTAATTGATCTCTCTCAAGTTCTATCTTCAAGTTCTAAGTGTTCTTCATATATTATACAAGTTCTAGTTACATAAAATCAAGAATACTTTCAAGTTTGCTAGCTCACTTCCAATCTTGTAAGGTGATCATCTGTAACGACCCGGAAAATTTCGACTAATTTTAAACCAAACTCTCGATACGATAGTGTAATTTCAACACGATAAGCATAGTCTGATAGGTTGAGTCTCAAAAATTTTGAACTGTTTCATATATTCAATTGACCTTCGACTGTTCTCGACGATTCACGAACAACTATTTGTGAATAGATACATATATATGTGTGTGTATATAAATGTGTATATAAATACTACTTGAAAATATATAAAATAATATTAATTTTATTTGTTTAAAAATATATATTTATGTGATAAAACTTGTTATTTAAAACTGATTATATATAGAGAGAGAGTAAATGGAAAATAAATAATTTTCGAACCTTTTTGATCAGGTTTCAAACAAATAATGAGTGAAATAATTAAATATGTTTAATCTAAAGATTTGGGATTTTTAGGAGCACTTTTATATCCGTAACTGTTTAGCAATGGACACGATATAACACTCCGTGAATTAAAATATCCCATTGTCGGTAGAAGATTACAAGAAGTGTGGTTGGTGACTATTGTGTGCATGTTATAATTCATTTAATATTATTATAATTATTATAATATTATTATTAATATGTACTGTAATTTTTATTGTGTGATTATATATGTATGGGTCTTTTCTATTTAAGAAGACACCACAACCAAATCGAACGCCATCCTTTTTATTCGAACCATCACCACCATAGTTATGTTCTTGTGTGAAAACCATCACAGAACCAGCACCTAAACCGCTATATCTCCTACAGTGGTTGTAAACGAAGATCATCCTTTCACAACTAGTTACCTTCATCATCACCTTATTTTAGCCGACCATCATTTTAATCGACAAGAACTTGACAACCATCACCAACTATATTTTCTTATTCCTATCAACCGAAGCTATCACCACCTCACCACCTTGAACCACCCTACGCCACCACCACTCCCGGCTACTTTCCCAAGACCACCATCACAACCGCAACCTTTTCTCTCTCTTATTTTGTTGCTTCGGCTTACGGTTTCTATTTCCTGTTGTGAACAAACCCACCTCCTAACACCACTTTTGGTTCACTACCTTCACCCTACATCACCACGAGGAAGCTGTTACAGCTCGTTTATTCTATTTCTTTTGACATTCGAAAAACCACCATCTTCGAGCAACCATGAACCACCACCGGAGACCACCATCAAGAATCATCTCTCTCATTCCCTCTCCTCTTCTCATCCGAAAATCACCTTCAAATTTTAACTACCATCAAAACTCACTTAGGGAAGGAGATGATGAACTGTGAAAACGAAATTATCCATGATGATGATGCTCTTCGATGAGTACCACTGCAACCTTCTTCACCCCTGCCACAACTCAAATCCACCATATTGAACAACTCTTAAATTTATCATTTGTTTATTTCTGTTTACATGGAACCGAGACCAAAACATACATCTAAACACTCGACTTTGTTTCTGCCATATTGTGTTTCCTGTTTCTATTTTTCAGCCACCACCATGACACCACCCTATCTCCACTTCCATTTCATGGTTGCTATTTATGTTTATTGTTCTAGTTCAGACAGAGACCCAAACGAACCGGGTTACAGCTACTCTATTATCTAATTCCTATCGTTGCTACAGTTCCTATTATCTCATTTCTTTTCGTTGTGTTTGTGCTACTGCCGTGATCCTGGTTGGGTTTATATTCGATTCCGTATTACACTATAGAGATGAAGGAAAGGATAGAATATATATAAAGGTTTGACAACTTGGTTATATAATACTAATATTTGGAGCTTTATCAAATAAAATTGTGGAATGAGTTAACACATCGTGGCCGACCAAAGTGTTTCATAAAGTGGCATGTTATTATATTTTAAGTATGATGATACAATTACAGTTGCAAGTTTTTTTTTTCCTTGTCTGTTGTTTATGCTCTCGCATGACAACACAGTAACCACCACAAACCATCATTCAATCTAAATTTTAATCATGTTAAGTGGGCTGCTAGAAAAGTACTTGTTAATTGGGACTAAAACTTCAATCTTGGGCCGATAGTTGGGTTAGAGGTTATTGAACTTGTGAAACTAATATCCATAGTCTTATTCAAAAATTAAAAGGGTATTACTAGATGGGTTTGTGTAAAGTGAGCCGTACATCTTTTTATATATTGGGCCGAATAAAGATATGTATAGATTATAGATTAAGATGTTGGTAATAACCGAGGATGTTGAGTAAAATTTTAGTATGAGGATGTTAATCGTTTAGATTAAGAGATAGAGGTTCATATTGATGATGAGCTGAGGATTATGAGGATATCACATTTTAGATAGTTGACGAATGAACAAAATGATCGTGACAAGAAAATGAAAATGATGATATACGACACACGAGTGATGTAGAGATAACAAAGACACAAAGAAACAATGGTGTTATAGGGTTAGCGGGACGTCGCGGGTTCAAACCCGAACTTGGGCATATTTTTTTTTAGGATTACTTCCTTGAGGTAGTTTACTGATTTCTCACTTCTATTATTACTATAATTATTATTATTTTTAATATAAGTAGTATTATTTTTACTATAAATATTACTAAAAGTATCATTATTTTTAAGTTTACCATTTTTGTTAAAATTAGTTTTTTTTTTTTTTTTTTTTTTGAAATTTATTTCTTATTAAAAAAATATCATTTTTATTATTGAAAATTATCATTATTATTATTATTTGGATTATCATGATTTTTATCATAACTAGTATTATTTTTATTATAAGTATTATTAATACATCTAATAAAGATTTTCTATAAAAAAATATATTTATGACATAAAACATAACTACATAAATATCAATATTATGTATCTTATTAAATAATATTTTAATGAATAATTACTAAATTAAAATTTAATATGATAAGTATTAGTTATATAAATTGTATAGATTAAATATAAATTTATCTATATAACGTATAAAATAACAAGTATATAATTAATAATAATATACATAAATTTGTTCGATTACAATTATGTGTGTTAATATATATATAAATGATATAGGTTCGTGAATCCGAGGCCAACCCTATACTTGTTCAATGTCGTTACATGTATTTTTACTACAAAATACAGTATGGTGAGTTTCATTTGCTCCCTTTTTAATTGCTTTTGCAATATATATTTTTGGGCTGAGAATACATGCACTGCTTTTATAAATGTTTACAAAATAGACACAAGTACTTAAAAATATATTCTACGTTGAGTTGTACCACTGGCATATTTCCCTGTAGCTTGGTAACTACTATTTACATGGGTATTGTAAACGCGAATCCTGTTGATAGATCTATCGGGCCTGACAACCCCAACCGGACTGGACGACCAGTATTCAACGGTTGCACAGTACTTCGTTTCGGTGACTACACTTGGTACGGTGTAGTGAGATTTCATAATAAAGGGAATATGCGACGTGATTAAATGTTAAGTATGGTTACCAAGTGCTCAACCACTTAGAATGTTTTACATACACTTGCGAGTGTATTATGTTTATAAATAATGAAATCTTGTGGTCTATTAATATATTGAAAAGATTGTTATGATAAACCTATGAACTCACCAACCTTTTGGTTGACACTTTTAAGTATGTTTATTCTCAGGTACGAATTAAGTCTTCCGCTGTGCATTTGCTCATTTTAAGGACATTACTTGGAGTCGATCATCGCAATGGGACCAAATGTTGATGACTTTGTCCAGGAGGATTAGGACGGGTCGTCACAGGTGGTATCAGAGCGTTGGTCCTAGCGAACCAGGTCTTGCATTAGTACGTCTAACTGATAGTTGTCAGGATGCATTAGCGACTCTGGACTTCGACCTTAGCTGCATATTATAAGTATTGTATATCATTCCTAGCGAAAAAAAAAAACTTCCTGCTAATCATTCCTAAGTCTAGACATGCCTTACTGCCTTTATTGCATAGATAGTGTATAGACAAATTTATATCTTAACGTATCTATTACGATAGACTTTGCTTAATATCTTCCGTAAATTTCTCCGTAATTTAAGGGATCCTGGTACTATATATATATCTATGCATATTATGCATTGAGAATACCATCCAACTATTATTTGCTGTCACTAAGCTTCTCATACCAAAAATCTTTTCTGTGAACGCGTACGATGGCCTCTACGAATCGACCAAGTTCTTCTAACTCCGAAGATAGCGTGACGGGAGCGCACCAACCGATCAATTACCGTGATTTCTTTAGAAAGTGGGGATGGGTTCGCGAAATACTTACCCTATGGAGAAATGAAGAAGGTACTCCATATCACGAGCCGAACTTACCACCTAATGTCGGAGTGCTCGACCCGCTCACCGGCGAACCTGTTCGCAACACCGTTTATACCCTTTTTGCAAGAATTTTTCGTCTTGAGGCTACCATTAACGGAACTAGAGAAGATATCCGACCTTTACCTCACACTGATAACCAACCAGGGTTAGTAGAAGAAGTTAAAGAACTCCGAGCTCGAGTGTTAACTTTAGAGGGCACGGTACACAATTTGCAAGCACCAGCAGTATCACCAACACCAGTAACATCACCAGCTTCAACACCAACGGTACCAGTACCACCAATAACCCAAGTTTCAACAATCCATGCCTCACCATCTCATTCTACACCTCGAGTATAATCATCATTCTACATCGATTATCTTCGCTCGACATGGCGATTATGTAATTTCTAAAGTTTTAGAGATTATGTAATCTAGTATTAACGGTAAATCAAATGAGTTTAATATCTTATTGACTCATTAAATCCATGATTACATCTGAAGAAAATATATATGCAAGTATATTTTCATAAAGATTGTAATTAAAATTCTTTTGTACAAACTGTTAATGGTGAAAATATTTTAACGGGTAGGTAATACCCGAGGAATATTTAGATTTCACATTAATCAGCTACACGGTACATTCTTCGACTCTGATTCAACAGTCAGTCATTATCCTACTTGTATTAATAGATATACGTATCCGTTCACCACAGAATCCATTTTCGTTCCATTTCATATTTGGATTTTGACTTATCAGAATCCAACAAGTGGCATAATGAAGAAAACATTGGACAAAATAAAATTTGTTAGAAACAAACGAATTAACTAATTGAAATTTTGTTAAGAATCTACGCTAACTGTTCCAGCTAACTGTTCCTAGCTAACTGATTACATTTTATTTATCGCAATTTAATTATCGCAATTTTATTTATCGTCATTTAATTTCTGTTATTTACTTTACGCATTTAATTTATCGTCATCTAATTTCTGTTATTTATTTTACGCCCTTAAAATATCGGGACACGTATACAAGGTTTTGACATATCATATCGACGCATCTGTATATATTATTTGGAATAACCATAGACACTCTATATGCAGTAATGCGGGAGTTAGCTATACAGGGTTGAGGTTGATTCTCAAATAATATATATACTTTGAGTTGTGATCGACACTGAGACCGGTACACGGGTCACGATACGTATTAATTAATTCGAATATTATATATTAAATTATATATGAATATATTGGACTAGTGGACAACTAGACTATTGGACTGCTAACTTTGGACAATTAAAATGAATTAAAATATTGATTATAACATATGAAACTAAACAATTCTTCAAGTTTGCCACTTGATTTCATCCTAAACCTCATTTGTATCTCGACGTTTACAATCCGCGTACAAACCTATCAGGATTCTTGAAAATACCTCAATCGAGAAGTTGAACCGACCGCACTTCATCTACTGAAGAAAAGATCTATACACATGAAAAACTCTTGAACCCAAAGTCATAGTTTAACACGTACCGCGGCGAATTCTTTAGCATTTATTAGCAAAAACAACCTTACGATTCCTTTTCAAAGTAGCCAATTTTGTCACAGCTTCAGCAAGTCAACATCAACTTTTCGTTCGAAGCAACCTTATTATAACCTTGATATATATACGTACTCTTTATTGTTACTGGGGAACCTTTTATATTCCACCATATTACCATCAGCGTTTAATCATCTAAAAACACAAGTCTCCTGAAACCACTTCGGTTTGATAACCGATGACCCAGATCCGTTAACTTTGAAAATGCTGACAAAGTAGCATGTTGTAGATGGTCTTAATGACCAATAGTTGATGATAAAGAAGGAAGTGTTAGGAACGCTCGATAGAAAATTTGGTACTGAAAATCAGATTGAGCACACCGTGAAGGAAACAAAGAACAAATACAAGTACCAAACCCTATATTCAAAGAATCCAGGTAATTCTGGATCCGATGAACTCTTTAGAGAATATCTTGCTCCAAAGTCATGTTAAAATCTTGCGGAAAATCTTTCTTCATTCACCTTCGAACTTAGAAATTTCAAAATATCGTCATAAATATCTTCAATATTTCTGAAGATATCTTCATAAATATCTTCGTCCGAAATTATCTATCTTCTCGTGCTATCTATGTTACCTCATAAAATAAATTGTTTCAATTTCTATCCTTCTATAAAATTTGAGTTTAAATTATAGATGATTTTTGGAGAAGTGTAGGGAATTGAAGCATGAGTTAGTATAATATAATGACGCCGGGCCAACGTGGTTATATTACAGTAAGTCATGCTAAATTTCTAATGGAATGTGATGATGGTTCACAGATCTTACCCTCATCATGAACCATGTTACACGACTCTTTCATTCTACTTAATCTCTAAGCATATCACGGAAATATTTCCTTTGATATTTCTGTTCTTCCGTAACTCTGAAAATCTGCTAATAAATCGTGCGATAACATTTTCTTTCCGATTGGAAGATTTCTTTAAATTCCTTGTATTCCGGAAATCCACCATGACTACGTCAAAAGTTAAGACGAAACTTTTCACTCTTTTGTGATAACTTCACTCGTACGCTTCGAGTAATCGAATTGTTTTATCTACATTACCCAATGGTGATAAAACTCTATCTATCAACTCATATTCGTCATGAAAAACATTTTTAATGTTAGCCATGACGACCTCACTCAAATTTCGGGGACGAAATTTCTTTAACGGGTGGGTAATGTAACGACCCGGAAAATTTCGACTAATTTTAAACCAAACTCTCGATACGATAGTGTAATTTCAACACGATAAGCATAGTCTGATAGGTTGAGTCTCAAAAATTTTGAACTGTTTCATATATTCAATTGACCTTCGACTGTTCTCGACGATTCACGAACAACTATTTGTGAATAGATACATATATATGTGTGTGTATATAAATGTGTATATAAATACTACTTGAAAATATATAAAATAATATTAATTTTATTTGTTTAAAAATATATATTTATGTGATAAAACTTGTTATTTAAAACTGATTATATATAGAGAGAGAGTAAATGGAAAATAAATAATTTTCGAACCTTTTTGATCAGGTTTCAAACAAATAATGAGTGAAATAATTAAATATGTTTAATCTAAAGATTTGGGATTTTTAGGAGCACTTTTATATCCGTAACTGTTTAGCAATGGACACGATATAACACTCCGTGAATTAAAATATCCCATTGTCGGTAGAAGATTACAAGAAGTGTGGTTGGTGACTATTGTGTGCATGTTATAATTCATTTAATATTATTATAATTATTATAATATTATTATTAATATGTACTGTAATTTTTATTGTGTGATTATATATGTATGGGTCTTTTCTATTTAAGAAGACACCACAACCAAATCGAACGCCATCCTTTTTATTCGAACCATCACCACCATAGTTATGTTCTTGTGTGAAAACCATCACAGAACCAGCACCTAAACCGCTATATCTCCTACAGTGGTTGTAAACGAAGATCATCCTTTCACAACTAGTTACCTTCATCATCACCTTATTTTAGCCGACCATCATTTTAATCGACAAGAACTTGACAACCATCACCAACTATATTTTCTTATTCCTATCAACCGAAGCTATCACCACCTCACCACCTTGAACCACCCTACGCCACCACCACTCCCGGCTACTTTCCCAAGACCACCATCACAACCGCAACCTTTTCTCTCTCTTATTTTGTTGCTTCGGCTTACGGTTTCTATTTCCTGTTGTGAACAAACCCACCTCCTAACACCACTTTTGGTTCACTACCTTCACCCTACATCACCACGAGGAAGCTGTTACAGCTCGTTTATTCTATTTCTTTTGACATTCGAAAAACCACCATCTTCGAGCAACCATGAACCACCACCGGAGACCACCATCAAGAATCATCTCTCTCATTCCCTCTCCTCTTCTCATCCGAAAATCACCTTCAAATTTTAACTACCATCAAAACTCACTTAGGGAAGGAGATGATGAACTGTGAAAACGAAATTATCCATGATGATGATGCTCTTCGATGAGTACCACTGCAACCTTCTTCACCCCTGCCACAACTCAAATCCACCATATTGAACAACTCTTAAATTTATCATTTGTTTATTTCTGTTTACATGGAACCGAGACCAAAACATACATCTAAACACTCGACTTTGTTTCTGCCATATTGTGTTTCCTGTTTCTATTTTTCAGCCACCACCATGACACCACCCTATCTCCACTTCCATTTCATGGTTGCTATTTATGTTTATTGTTCTAGTTCAGACAGAGACCCAAACGAACCGGGTTACAGCTACTCTATTATCTAATTCCTATCGTTGCTACAGTTCCTATTATCTCATTTCTTTTCGTTGTGTTTGTGCTACTGCCGTGATCCTGGTTGGGTTTATATTCGATTCCGTATTACACTATAGAGATGAAGGAAAGGATAGAATATATATAAAGGTTTGACAACTTGGTTATATAATACTAATATTTGGAGCTTTATCAAATAAAATTGTGGAATGAGTTAACACATCGTGGCCGACCAAAGTGTTTCATAAAGTGGCATGTTATTATATTTTAAGTATGATGATACAATTACAGTTGCAAGTTTTTTTTTTCCTTGTCTGTTGTTTATGCTCTCGCATGACAACACAGTAACCACCACAAACCATCATTCAATCTAAATTTTAATCATGTTAAGTGGGCTGCTAGAAAAGTACTTGTTAATTGGGACTAAAACTTCAATCTTGGGCCGATAGTTGGGTTAGAGGTTATTGAACTTGTGAAACTAATATCCATAGTCTTATTCAAAAATTAAAAGGGTATTACTAGATGGGTTTGTGTAAAGTGAGCCGTACATCTTTTTATATATTGGGCCGAATAAAGATATGTATAGATTATAGATTAAGATGTTGGTAATAACCGAGGATGTTGAGTAAAATTTTAGTATGAGGATGTTAATCGTTTAGATTAAGAGATAGAGGTTCATATTGATGATGAGCTGAGGATTATGAGGATATCACATTTTAGATAGTTGACGAATGAACAAGATGATCGTGACAAGAAAATGAAAATGATGATATACGACACACGAGTGATGTAGAGATAACAAAGACACAAAGAAACAATGGTGTTATAGGGTTAGCGGGACGTCGCGGGTTCAAACCCGAACTTGGGCATATTTTTTTTTAGGATTACTTCCTTGAGGTAGTTTACTGATTTCTCACTTCTATTATTACTATAATTATTATTATTTTTAATATAAGTAGTATTATTTTTACTATAAATATTACTAAAAGTATCATTATTTTTAAGTTTACCATTTTTGTTAAAATTAGTTTTTTTTTTTTTTTTTTTGAAATTTATTTCTTATTAAAAAAATATCATTTTTATTATTGAAAATTATCATTATTATTATTATTTGGATTATCATGATTTTTATCATAACTAGTATTATTTTTATTATAAGTATTATTAATACATCTAATAAAGATTTTCTATAAAAAAATATATTTATGACATAAAACATAACTACATAAATATCAATATTATGTATCTTATTAAATAATATTTTAATGAATAATTACTAAATTAAAATTTAATATGATAAGTATTAGTTATATAAATTGTATAGATTAAATATAAATTTATCTATATAACGTATAAAATAACAAGTATATAATTAATAATAATATACATAAATTTGTTCGATTACAATTATGTGTGTTAATATATATATAAATGATATAGGTTCGTGAATCCGAGGCCAACCCTATACTTGTTCAATGTCGTTACATGTATTTTTACTACAAAATACAGTATGGTGAGTTTCATTTGCTCCCTTTTTAATTGCTTTTGCAATATATATTTTTGGGCTGAGAATACATGCACTGCTTTTATAAATGTTTACAAAATAGACACAAGTACTTAAAAATATATTCTACGTTGAGTTGTACCACTGGCATATTTCCCTGTAGCTTGGTAACTACTATTTACATGGGTATTGTAAACTCGAATCCTGTTGATAGATCTATCGGGCCTGACAACCCCAACCGGACTGGACGACCAGTATTCAACGGTTGCACAGTACTTCGTTTCGGTGACTACACTTGGTACGGTGTAGTGAGATTTCATAATAAAGGGAATATGCGACGTGATTAAATGTTAAGTATGGTTACCAAGTGCTCAACCACTTAGAATGTTTTACATACACTTGCGAGTGTATTATGTTTATAAATAATGAAATCTTGTGGTCTATTAATATATTGAAAAGATTGTTATGATAAACCTATGAACTCACCAACCTTTTGGTTGACACTTTTAAGTATGTTTATTCTCAGGTACGAATTAAGTCTTCCGCTGTGCATTTGCTCATTTTAAGGACATTACTTGGAGTCGATCATCGCAATGGGACCAAATGTTGATGACTTTGTCCAGGAGGATTAGGACGGGTCGTCACATCATCCAACCTCAAGAAATCTTTGTTTCTTACAGTAGGTTATCATTCTAATACAAGGTAATAATCATATTCAAACTTTGGTTCAATTTCTATAACTATAACAATCTTATTTCAAGTGATGATCTTACTTGAACTTGTTTTCGTGTCATGATTCTGCTTCAAGAACTTCGAGCCATCCAAGGATCCGTTGAAGCTAGATCCATTTTTCTCTTTTCCAGTAGGTTTATCCAAGGAACTTAAGGTAGTAATGATGTTCATAACATCATTCGATTCATACATATAAAGCTATCTTATTCGAAGGTTTAAACTTGTAATTACTAGAACATAGTTTAGTTAATTCTAAACTTGTTCGCAAACAAAAGTTAATCCTTCTAACTTGACTTTTAAAATCAACTAAACACATGTTCTATATCTATATGATATGCTAACTTAATGATTTAAAACCTGGAAACACGAAAAACACCGTAAAACCGAATTTACGCCGTCGTAGTAACACCGCGGGCTGTTTTGGGTTAGTTAATTAAAAACTATGATAAAATTTGATTTAAAAGTTGTTATTCTGAGAAAATGATTTTTATTATGAACATGAAACTATATCCAAAAATTATGGTTAAACTCAAAGTGGAAGTATGTTTTCTAAAATGGTCATCTAGACGTCGTTCTTTCGACTGAAATGACTACCTTTACAAAAACGACTTGTAACTAATTTTTACGACTATAAACCTATATTTTTTCTGTTTAGATTCATAAAATAGAGTTCAATATGAAACCATAGCAATTTGATTCACTCAAAACGGATTTAAAATGAAGAAGTTATGGGTAAAACAAGATTGGATAATTTTTCTCATTTTAGCTACGTGAAAATTGGTAACAAATCTATTCCAACCATAACTTAATCAACTTGTATTGTATATTATGTAATCTTGAGATACCATAGACACGTATACAATGTTTCGACCTATCATGTCGACACATCTATATATATTTCGGAATAACCATAGACACTCTATATGTGAATGTTGGAGTTAGCTATACAGGGTTGAGGTTGATTCCAAAATATATATAGTTTGAGTTGTGATCAATACTGAGATACGTATACACTGGGTCGTGGATTGATTC
The DNA here is from genome assembly GCF_046630445.1 of Rutidosis leptorrhynchoides. NCBI lineage: Eukaryota > Viridiplantae > Streptophyta > Magnoliopsida > Asterales > Asteraceae > Rutidosis > Rutidosis leptorrhynchoides. The sequence goes on from NC_092336.1 coordinate 237,188,180, forward strand.
AAGATAATATTTATCGATTTATTTCTGTACATCTAACTGTGGACAACTAGTTGTAGGTTACTAACGAGGACAGCTGACTTAATAAACTTAAAACATCAAAATATATTAAAAGTGTTGTAAATATATTTTGAACATACTTTAATATATATGTATATATTGTTATAGGTTCGTGAATCAACAGTGGCCAAGTCTTACTTCTCGACGAAGTAAAAATCTGTGAAAGTGAGTTATAGTCCCACTTTTAAAATCTAATATTTTTGGGATGAGAATACATGCAGATTTTATAAATGATTTACAAAATAGACACAAGTACGTGAAACTACATTCTATGGTTGAATTATCGAAATCGAATATGCCCCTTTTTATTAAGTCTGGTAATCTAAGAATTAGGGAACAGACACCCTAATTGACGCGAATCCTAAAGATAGATCTATTGGACCTAACAAACCCCATCCAAAGTACCGGATGCTTTAGTACTTCGAAATTTATATCATATCCGAAGGGTGTCCCGGAATGATAGGGATATTCTTATATATGCATCTTGTTAATGTCGGTTACCAGGTGTTCACCATATGAATGATTTTTATTTCTATGTATGGGATGTGTATTGAAATATGAAATCTTGTGGTCTATTATTATGATTTGATATATATAGGTTAAACCTATAACTCACCAACATTTTTGTTGACGTTTTAAGCATGTTTATTCTCAGGTGATTATTAAGAGCTTCCGCTGTCGCATACTTAAATAAGGACGAGATTTGGAGTCCATGCTTGTATGATATTGTGTAAAAACTGCATTCAAGAAACTTATTTTGTTGTAACATATTTGTATTGTAAACCATTATGTAATGGTCGTGTGTAAACAGGATATTTTAGATTATCATTATTTGATAATCTACGTAAAGCTTTTTAAACCTTTATTGATGAAATAAAGGTTATGGTTTGTTTTAAAATGAATGCAGTCTTTGAAAAACGTCTCATATAGAGGTCAAAACCTCGCAACGAAATCAATTAATATGGAACGTTTTTAATCAATAAGAACGGGACATTTCAGTTGGTATCAGAGCGTTGGTCTTAGAGAACCAGAATTTTGCATTAGTGTGTCTTATCGAGTTTGTTAGGATGCATTAGTGAGTCTGGACTTCGACCGTGTTTACTTGAAAAATGATTGCTTAACAAATTTTGTTGGAAACTATATATTTTTAACATGTGAATATTATGTGATATATTAATCTCTTAACGCGTTTGATATTATGTGATAGATGTCTACCTCTAGAACAAGTCCCATTGACTCACCTAATAATAATGAAGAGTCAAATGTAAATTGGAATGATTCGTGGACTGATTCACAAGTTCCCGAAGAGGAACCGGAAGAAGAGTCGGAACCGGAAGAAGAATCAGAACCGGAAGAAGAATCGGAACCGGATGAAGAAATAGAACCGGTGGGGGAAATAATAAAAAGGTTAAGTAAAAGAAAATCCTCAACCAACCGACCAAGGTTAATTATGGTTAATGGTGTTTCCGCCAAGGAAGCAAAATATTGGGAGGATTACCAATTCTCCGATGAATCGGATTCTGACGAGAATTCCGATGATGTTATAGAAATTACCCCAACCGAATTTAAAAAGGCAAAAGAAAATAATAAGGGAAAGGGCATAAAAATAGAGAAATCTAATTCCAACCCCGATGAACTTTATATGTATCGTCAACCCCCGAAGTCCTTAAGTTGTAACAATGACCCGGGAACCTCTAAACCACCAGGTTTTTCTAAACCAATGTGGAAAATTACGGCTCGTATTAGGGGAACATCATATATCCCTAGAAACTTGGCAAAACGAAGCAAAACCGAAGAAGAAGAAACAAGCGAGTCGGAATAAGATAGTTGTATTCGTGTGGTGTAATATATGTAATATAGTGTGCTTATGCTTTATGATATATGTAAAAATTGCTTGTATTAATAAGTAATTTTTTTTATGAATCTAACTCTTGTCTATTTTACAGTATAAAAACACAAAATGGATAGACAACCCAATATTTTAAGAGACCTACCCGGAGACATGATTGATGAAATCTTGTCTAGAGTCGGTCAGATTTCTTCGGCACAACTATTTAAGGCGAGATCAGTTTGTAAGACATTCGAAGAACGTTCCAAGAATGCCTTGGTTTATAAAAGGCTTTCGTTCGAAAGATGGGGGATATCACATTGGGAAATCCATAAGTTACGATGTGTTTACTTTGACGCATATATTGCGGGGAACCCAAATGCTATTTTACGCAATGGGTTAAGAAATTATTTTGACTCAATATATCCGAATATTGGACTTCGTGATTTAGAAAAAACGGCTAACATGCAACATAAAGAAGCATGTTATGCTTACGGATTAGTAATGTTCGCTTATCACCAAAGTGAGAACAAGAACATCGGCCTACAACTATTAAACAAAACGTTCCCACAAGTGACGGAGTCGGTAATTGGGGTAAGAAATGAGGTTTTTAGATTGTTACGGGACTGTTGGACATTACGTAACCCTCGTCCCTTTGACGACATTACAACACGCTGTCTTATCAACGGCCATAACGGTTATGTTCCACAAGACCAAGGATGGGAAGTAGTCCTAGTAAAACCAGAATGCATGACTTGTTTCTGGACGTATGAATTACGTGTCTTTATTGCCTTTGCTGAACAACTTGTGTACTAGCTAGAATTATCTTCACAACTATCTTGTATCAAAGTTATTGTGTGCTATATTTCATGCTTTATGTAAAATAAGCGGTATTGTAAGTTTGTAAAATACTGTATAAAAGTTTGAACGCGAAATATTATTATAATCAGTTTTTCATATAGAATTGTAGTAGTTGAATTGTATATTAGCTACTAAGTATGAACTTAACGGGTAGGTACTACCCGAATTTAAACTTATAAAACGCTAATATGAAGAAAAAGCTTTTATAAATGAGTTCATATTATGCTACGAAATACTATTAACTACTCTTAATATTCTGTATGATTAACTTGTTCCATTTGACTATTTTGAATGAAATGGCACCGACTACTCGACACACCGTGAATATGAATGAATAGGAATTCCGTACTTTTCTAGCTTCAAACATAGCCGCAGTACAGGATGCGCTACATACCAACAATAACCTTGGATCTAGCAGTACAGGAAATCGTGTAGGATGCACCTACAAAGAATTCACTGCCTGCAAACCTTTGGAATTTGATGGAACTGAAGGACCGATCGGATTGAAACGGTGGACCGAGAAGGTCGAATCGGTGTTTGCCATAAGTAAGTGTACTGAAGAGGACAAAGTGAAGTACGCTACGCATACCTTCACAGGTTCTGCGTTAACATGGTGGAATACCTATCTAGAGCAAGTGGGACAACACGATGCGTATGCACTACCGTGATTAGCATTCAAGCACTTGATGAACGAGAAGTACCGTCCCAGAACCGAGGTCAATAAGCTCAAGATAGAACTTAGAGGGTTACGAACCCACGGATTTGATATTACCATGTACGAAAGACGATTCACAGAATTGTGCCTATTGTGTCTGGGAGCATTCTAAGATGAGGAAGAGAAGATCGACGCGTTTGTGAAAGGATTACCGGAAAGAATCCAAGAAGATATAAGTTCACACGAGCCCGCCTCCATACAACAGGCATGTAGAATGGCTCACAAACTAGTGAACCAGATTGAAGAAAGAATTAAAGAACAGACTGCTGAAGAGGCCAATGTGAAGCAAGTCAAAAGAAAGTGGGAGGAAAACGGTGATAAGAATCACCAATACAACAACAATAGCAATTACAACAATAATCGCAACAATTATCCCAACAATCGCAACATCAATCGCAACTACAACAAACGGCCCAACAACAACAACAACAACAGCAACAACAACAACAACAGCAACTACAACAATCATCCCAACAACAATAATAACCGCAACAACAACAACAATCAGAAGAAGCTATGCCAAAGGTGTGAAAAGTATCACTCGGGGTTCTGCACCAAATTTTGCAACAAGTGTAAAAGAAATGGTCATAGCGCGGCGAAGTGTGAGGTCTACGGACCAGGGGTTAATAGAACGAAAGGAATAAATGGTGTCGGAACGAGTAATGGCGGAGCAAGTAGTGTCGGAGCAAGTTATGCCAATGTAGTTTGTTATAAATGTGGAAAACCGGGCCACATTATTAGAAATTGCCCGAACCAGGAGAACATGAATGGACAAGGCCGCGGAAGAGTTTTCAATATTAATGCGGCAGAGGCACAGGAAGACCCGGAGCTTGTTACGGGTACGTTTCTTATTGACAATAAATCTGCTTACGTTTTATTTGATTCGGGTGCGGATAGAAGCTATATGAGTAGAGATTTTTGTGCTAAATTAAGTTGTCCATTGACGCCTTTGGATAGTAAATTTTTACTCGAATTAGCAAATGGTAAATTAATTTCAGCAGATAATATATGTCGAAATCGAGAAATTAAACTGGTTAGCGAAACATTTAAGATTGATTTGATACCAGTAGAGTTAGGGAGTTTTGATGTGATAATCGGTATGGACTGGTTGAAAGAAGTGAAAGCAGAGATTGTTTGTTACAAAAATCCAATTCGCATTATACGAGAAAAAGGAAAACCCTTAATGGTGTACGGAGAAAAGGGCAACACTAAGCTACATCTTATTAGTAATTTGAAGGCACAAAAACTAATAAGAAAAGGTTGCTATGCTGTTCTAGCACACGTCGAGAAAGTACAAACTGAAGAAAAGAGCATCAATGATGTTCCCATTGTAAAAGAATTTCCCGATGTATTTCCGAAAGAATTACCGGGACTACCCCCACATCGATCCGTTGAATTTCAAATAGATCTTGTACCAGGAGCTGCACCAATAGCTCGTGCTCCTTACAGACTCACACCCAGCGAGATGAAAGAACTGCAAAGCCAATTACAAGAACTTTTAGAGCGTGGTTTCATTCGACCAAGCACATCACCGTGGGGAGCTCCTGTTTTGTTTGTCAAGAAGAAAGATGGTACATTCAGGTTGTGTATCGACTACCGAGAGTTGAACAAACTTACCATTAAGAACCGCTACCCACTACAGAGAATCGACGACTTATTTGATCAACTACAAGGCTCGTCTGTTTATTCAAAGATTGACTTACGTTTCGGGTATCATCAAATGCGGGTGAAAGAAGATGATATTCCAAAGACTGCTTTCAGAACACTTTACGGTCATTACAAGTTTATGGTCATGCCGTTTGGTTTAACTAATACACCAGCTGTGTTCATCCTTATGAACCGAGTGTGTGGACCATACCTTGACAAGTTTGTCATTGTTTTCATTGATGACATACTTATTTACTCAAAGAATGACCAAGAACACGGTGAACATTTGAGAAAGGTGTTAGAAGTATTGAGGAAGGTAGAATTGTACGCTAAGTTTTCAAAGTGTGCATTTTGGTTGGAAGAAGTTCAATTCCTCGGTCACATAGTGAACAAAGAAGGTATTAAGGTGGATCCGGCAAAGATAGAAACTGTTGAAAAGTGGGAAACCCCGAAAACTCCGAAACACATACGCCAGTTTTTAGGACTAGCTGGTTACTACAGAAGGTTCATCCAAGACTTTTCCAGAATAGCAAAACCCTTGACTGCATTAACGCATAAAGGGAAGAAATTTGAATGGAATGATGAACAAGAGAAAGCGTTTCAGTTATTGAAGAAAAAGCTAACTACGGCACCTATATTGTCATTACCTGAAGGGAATGATGATTTTGTGATTTATTGTGATGCATCAAAGCAAGGTCTCGGTTGTGTATTAATGCAACGAACGAAGGTGATTGCTTATGCGTCTAGACAATTGAAGATTCACGAACAAAATTATACGACGCATGATTTAGAATTAGGCGCAGTTGTTTTTGCATTAAAGACTTGGAGGCACTACTTATATGGGGTCAAAAGTATTATATATACCGACCATAAAAGTCTTCAACACATATTTAATCAGAAACAACTGAATATGAGGCAGCGTAGGTGGATTGAATTATTGAATGATTACGACTTTGAGATTCGTTACCACCCGGGGAAGGCAAATGTGGTAGCCGATGCCTTGAGCAGGAAGGACAGAGAACCCATTCGAGTAAAATCTATGAATATAATGATTCATAATAACCTTACTACTCAAATAAAGGAGGCGCAATAAGGAGTTTTAAAAAAGGGAAATTTAAAGGATGAAATACCCAAAGGATCGGAGAAGCATCTTAATATTCGGGAAGACGGAACCCGGTATAGGGCTGAAAGGATTTGGGTACCAAAATTTGGAGATATGAGAGAAATGGTACTTAGAGAAGCTCATAAAACCAGATACTCAATACATCCTGGAACGGGGAAGATGTTCAAGGATCTCAAGAAACATTTTTGGTGGCCGGGTATGAAAGCCGATGTTGCTAAATACGTAGGAGAATGTTTGACGTGTTCTAAGGTCAAAGCTGAGCATCAGAAACCATCAGGTCTACTTCAACAACTCGAAATCCCGGAATGGAAATGGGAAAACATTACCATGGATTTCATCACTAAATTGCCAAGGACTACAAGTGATTTTGATACTATTTGGGTAATAGTTGATCGTCTCACCAAATCAGCACACTTCCTGCCAATAAGAGAAGATGACAAGATGGAGAAGTTAGCACGACTGTATTTGAAGGAAGTCGTCTCCAGACATGGAATACCAATCTCTATTATCTCTGATAGGGATGGCAGATTTATTTCAAGATTCTGGCAGACATTACAGCAAGCATTAGGAACTCGTCTAGACATGAGTACTACCTATCATCCACAAACTGATGGGCAGAGCAAAAGGACGATACAAACGCTTGAAGACATGCTACGAGCATGTGTTATTGATTTCGGAAACAGTTGGGATCGACATCTACCGTTAGCAGAATTTTCCTACAACAACAGCTACCATTCAAGAATTTTCCTACAACGGTTGAAAACCGCCCAAAGTCGACAAAAGAGCTACGCTGACATTAAAAGAAAAGATATAGAATTTGAAATTGGAGAGATGGTCATGCATAAAGTTGCACCTTGGAAAGGCGTTGTTCGATTTGGTAAACGAGGGAAATTAAATCCAAGGTATATTGGACCATTCAAGATTATTGATCGTGTCGGACCAGTAGCTTACCGACTTGAGTTACCTCAACAACTCGCGGCTGTACATAACACTTTCCACGTCTCGAATTTGAAGAAATGTTTTGCTAAAGAAGATCTCACTATTCCGTTAGATGAAATCCAAATCAACGAAAAACTCCAATTCATCGAAGAACCCGTCGAAATAATGGATTGTGAGGTTAAAAGACTTAAGCAAAACAAGATACCAATTGTTAAGGTTCGATGGAATGCTCGTAGAGGACCCGAATTCACCTGGGAGCGTGAAGATCAGATGAAGAAGAAATACCCGCATCTATTTCCAGAAGATTCGTCAACACCTTCAACAGCTTAAAATTTCGAGACGAAATTTATTTAACGGGTAGGTACTGTAGTGACCCGAACTTTTCCATGTTTATATATATTAATTGAGATTGATATTTACATGATTAAATGTTTCCAACATGTTAAGCAATCAAACTTGTTAAGACTTGATTAATTGAAATATGTTTCATATAGACAATTGACCACCCAAGTTGACCGGTGATTCACGAACGTTAAAACTTGTAAAAACTATATGATGACATATATATGGATATATATATAGTTAACATGATACTATGATAAGTAAACATATCATTAAGTATATTAACAATGAACTACATATGTAAAAACAAGACTACTAACTTAATGATTTTTAAACGAGACATATATGTAACGATTATCGTTGTAAAGACATTTAATGTATATATATCATATTAAGAGATATTCATACATGATAATATCATGATAATATAATAATTTAAAATCTCATTTGATATTATAAACATTGGGTTAACAACATTTAACAAGATCGTTAACCTAAAGGTTTCAAAACAACACTTACATGTAACGACTAACGATGACTTAACGACTCAGTTAAAATATATATACATGTAGTGTTTTAATATGTATTTATACACTTTTGAAAGACTTCAATACACTTATCAAAATACTTCTACTTAACAAAAATGCTTACAATTACATCCTCGTTCAGTTTCATCAACAATTCTACTCGTATGCACCTGTATTCGTACTCGTACAATACACAGCTTTTAGATGTATGTACTATTGGTATATACACTCCAATGATCAGCTCTTAGCAGCCCATGTGAGTCACCTAACACATGTGGGAACCATCATTTGGCAACTAGCATGAAATATCTCATAAAATTACAAAAATATGAGTAATCATTCATGACTTATTTACATGAAAACAAAATTACATATCCTTTATATCTAATCCATACACCAACGACCAAAAACACCTACAAACACTTTCATTCTTCAATTTTCTTCATCTAATTGATCTCTCTCAAGTTCTATCTTCAAGTTCTAAGTGTTCTTCATATATTATACAAGTTCTAGTTACATAAAATCAAGAATACTTTCAAGTTTGCTAGCTCACTTCCAATCTTGTAAGGTGATCATTCAACCTCAAGAAATCTTTGTTTCTTACAGTAGGTTATCATTCTAATACAAGGTAATAATCATATTCAAACTTTGGTTCAATTTCTATAACTATAACAATCTTATTTCAAGTGATGATCTTACTTGAACTTGTTTTCGTGTCATGATTCTGCTTCAAGAACTTCGAGCCATCCAAGGATCCGTTGAAGCTAGATCCATTTTTCTCTTTTCCAGTAGGTTTATCCAAGGAACTTAAGGTAGTAATGATGTTCATAACATCATTCGATTCATACATATAAAGCTATCTTATTCGAAGGTTTAAACTTGTAATTACTAGAACATAGTTTAGTTAATTCTAAACTTTTTCGCAAACAAAAGTTAATCCTTCCAACTTGACTTTTAAAATCAACTAAACACATGTTCTATATCTATATGATATGCTAACTTAATGATTTAAAACCTGGAAACACGAAAAACACCGTAAAACCGGATTTACGCCGTCGTAGTAACACCGCGGTCTGTTTTGGGTTAGTTAATTAAAAACTATGATAAACTTTGATTTAAAAGTTGTTATTCTGAGAAAATGATTTTTATTATGAACATGAAACTATATCCAAAAATTATGGTTAAACTCAAAGTGGAAGTATGTTTTCTAAAATGGTCATCTAGACGTCGTTCTTTCGACTGAAATGACTACCTTTACAAAAACGACTTGTAACTTATTTTTATGACTATAAACATATACTTTTTATGTTTAGATTCATAAAATAGAGTTCAATATGAAACCATAGCAATTTGATTCACTCAAAACGGATTTAAAATGAAGAAGTTATGGGTAAAACAAGATTGGATAATTTTTCTCATTTTTAGCTACGTGAAAATTGGTAACAAATCTATTCCAACCATAACTTAATCAACTTGTATTGTATATTATGTAATCTTGAGATACCATAGACACGTATACAATGTTTCGACCTATCATGTCGACACATCTATATATATTTCGGAACAACCATAGACACTCTATATGTGAATGTTGGAGTTAGCTATACAGGGTTGAGGTTGATTCCAAAATATATATAGTTTGAGTTGTGATCAATACTGAGATACGTATACACTGGGTCGTGGATTGATTCAAGATAATATTTATCGATTTATTTCTGTACATCTAACTGTGGACAACTAGTTGTAGGTTACTAACGAGGACAGCTGACTTAATAAACTTAAAACATCAAAATATATTAAAAGTGTTGTAAATATATTTTGAACATACTTTAATATATATGTATATATTGTTATAGGTTCGTGAATCAACAGTGGCCAAGTCTTACTTCTCGACGAAGTAAAAATCTGTGAAAGTGAGTTATAGTCCCACTTTTAAAATCTAATATTTTTGGGATGAGAATACATGCAGGTTTTATAAATGATTTACAAAATAGACACAAGTACGTGAAACTACATGTCACGACCCTACTTTTTCCGTTATCTTTTTCCGTTAATTATTTAACGACCGTTAACTGTTAGTGTGCCACGTCATTTCCATGACCTATATTATTATTTTTGTAATAATATATATATAATAATTATTATGTGTTATGTGGATATATGTATTCATATTTTAAATTATACGTTTCTACGTTCCGCGGATTTCTATCCGGCGAATCTTTTCGGTTTTTAAACCAACGGTCGAGCTTTCTGGATTTTTAAATCCTAAATATTTTAAATATGATATTTTAAGGTCATATTATTAATAGGTGTATTTATATTTATTTTTCGTCGCGCGTTCGTTATCTTTCCGGATTTTAAATCGCGTAAGTGCGTTTTCGCGTTTCGGGCTTCGTTCGGGATCTCGGGCCACAAGGATTTCATCATTTAGCAAGACGGGCTAGTGGGGCCCACTCCCCACCTCCCATTCGGCCGAAACTCCCACAAGGGAGGGAGTATTACTCCCTTAATTTTCTATTTTTGATATTTATCTTTCCATTCCAATTTAATTAAAACCTAATCTTATTTTTTGGTGCTCTCTTCCTCTCCTCCCTCTTTGTGCCGCCACCATCACCACCATAAACCACCATCATCATCTAAAATTGTGGCTTGGATCAAGGATTGAATAGCATACACGCGTTCCTCTCTTCGTTCTCTACACATCTATATACTTTGATTCTTGATTAGGGTATAAACCCTAACCCTAGAACTTTCCATATTTATTTATTTTTCTGTATTTTGATGTTATATGATTAGTATGATATGTATAAGTTGTTGTAATGTTGTTTGGATGCGTAGAATTACTCGTTTGTTCATGTTTTCGGTTTGTAAATTTTGGACAGCAGTTTGAATCGTATATTCTGACTATATAACTGATATGAATGTTAAAATAAAGTACATAAATGAGTTCCTCTCATCAAGACATTAACTTTAGACTCCGGATTCATGTCGTTTCGATTCCCGGAGCCCTAGATGCGCTTAATTTGGTTTTTGTTAAAGATTGAAAGGTGTTCTTGGCATGAACAAGGTTGGGTCCGACTTTGTGACCATCCTTGGTGTCTTTAGGGTGTCTCATTTGGTTAGGACTGATGGTGAGACGAATATTCATGTTCGGGTCACCTAAATCCGAGCCACGGTTCACCCGTTTTGCCCGAATTAGGGTTTTGAGTAAAATGTTTTCCCAATTGAAGTCATGGCTGATATGCACGACTTAGGGACTGTTCTTGGAGTGTTCTTGAGTTCATAAATGTGTCGGGTGGTTTGAGTAGGTGAAGTTACATATGTGGCTTGCCCGAAACCAACACCCGGGGCTCAAGATACGACCCGGCGAACTTTTAAACTTAAAACTTATGGTTAATGATTAAACTTATGATAAAATTTATGGAATTTATTATTAATTAATTACTTATGATAAAAGAAGTAATTATTATTATTTAAAACATATGATATAAATATTTATTATATCATTTAATTATTAATTATAATTTAATTAACATTTTAATTAAACTTATGATTAGTAATACTTTTATTTATTAAAGGAAAATACTTATGATAAGTATTAAATTTAATTATGAGAAATTATTATAAGACTTATAATAAAGATTAAATAATTATTTAATTATTATAAGACTTAATTATTATTTAATTATGACTTAATTATTAAATACTTATGATTTAATAATTTTAATTAGAAACTTATGATATGATTAATAATTCATTATTAATTAATAATACTTATGATATGATTTAAAATTTATTATAAATTAATAATATTTATATTATGATTGATATTTAATTAATTAATTAAATACTTATGTTATACTAATTATAACATTTCAACTTATATTAACTTTAATAATTCATTTTATTTAATTAAACTTATGTTAAGACATTATTATACACTTTTGACTTTAAATAACATTATAACCTATGTTATTATTATAACTTACACTTTTAAAATTAATGTTGACTAGGTTTGACCAAGGTTGACTTTTGAGTTGACTTTCGGTTGACTTTGACTTTCAGTTGACTTCTGTTGACTTTCTAAATAAGGAAACTTTCCTAACTTCAAAACTTTCTAAAAATAGAACTTTCTAAATTTGGAAACTTTCCAAAAATAGAAACTTTCCAAAAATAGAAACTTTCCTAAAATAGAAAACTTTCCAAAAATGGAAACCTGCTAAAAATAGAAACTTTCTAAAAATAGAAAGTGTGTGTCCTTATGCTGTTCCAATCAAACCGATGCTTGTTGAGTAATGTTCTATGCCTACTTGCAACATGTACAATAGCTATCATACTAAGACTTGGCCTAAGTTAGTTATTTATTTCGACCTGCTTTATTTATAGGTCGGCGTTGTGATCTTTCTTGATCACTTTACTTTACGTGCTGTTCGCTTGTTTGTGAGATTTCTTCAGTTGCTATTTAAGGTGAGTTATAGTCCCGTTTTTACATACTTTTCAAAGTATATTTTTGGGATGTGATTACATGCAGATTTTTATTTACGTTTAGACACAAGTAACAGTTAAATTTAATTATTCATTGTGAGTTGGACAAAAATATTCCCTAGTCTGGTAACTGTAATCATTGGTTTCTACCGGTGAACGCGAATCCTACGGATAGATCTATCGGGTTTGACAACCCCATTTCGAGCTAGTCGCGCTAGCAATTTATAATCGGAATGTTTAGTACTTCGTAATTTGTTGTAGATACACTGTCCAAGTGTATATTTTTATTGTGTTTGGCAAGGGTAAATAAAGGGTTAAGTGGTTACCAGGTGGCTCATTGATAATGGAATAATGTTTAATGTTTTCTAACATTTTTAAATCTTGTGGTCTAAAGTTTACTTATTTATTAAACCTATAATTCACTCAACCTTTGTGTTGACAGTTTACTTGCATGTTTTCACAGGTACTTGAGTTATTTGATGCTTCCGCTGTCGTTAGAAGAGTCTGCATGCATTTGGGCAGATTTTATGAAACAATTTATGAAACTTAAGTTTGCATTCTATTTTGGATAATTTAAATTGTGGGTTTGTTGGCAATGTTTTGTGTCAACTTTTGGTTTCATATTATGGTTGGTTGGTTTTCAAACTACTTAATTTGGTTTGTTTCCTTTTTGGGGAACATTTTGAAATAAAAGAATGCAACTTTGTTTATTTAATTCATTTAAGTCCGATCAAGCTGTGGGACCAACTGACGGATCCGTTAAGTGTTTTGACGGGGTCGTCACATGTGGTATCAGAGCTCTGGTTGTAGGGAACTAGGCGGTCTTAATGTGGTCAACCCGTGGTTATTAGGGTGCATTAGAGTCTAGTCTACAGCCCGACCTTTTTGCTATAGCATTATTATGCATTTCATTTCGTATAAGTTATATTATTAGCTTTTATATCTTTTTGGTATGTGGTTTGCGGTTTTGCTGTTTGCAGATGTCGACTTCGAGCGATAACTCTGTTGCTGCTCCTGCTCCACCGTCTCCTGCTAGACGTCGTGCTAATCAACCGGAGATCGATGATCCTGTTCATTACTATTTTTCTACCATTACTCATATGAACCGGGCTTATAATGAGGTGACACGTATTAACGCCCTTAGTGATTGTTTGCGCACCTTGCCACATAATGAAATTATGGACGAGATCCGTGCCGACATGCGTAACTTTATCACTTTCAAGCATAGGGTTGAGGATGCGAACCGCAAGCGTGATCGAGAAGTTAATGCTAAGTTCGAGGCTCTCGAGAGCACTGTTCGTGTGTTGAAGGAAGAGTTGGATGTTGTGAAAGGGAAGTTGCGTAAGTATGAGGATCCTGCTGAGACTCATGCTGGACCAGCTTATCACACCCGCTCTAAGCGAATGTGATGTGATTATTCATATTGATTATCTATTTCATCAGACTTAATGTCCTTTTTATACATACATTTTGGGTTATGTACGGCGTTTTGCCGAGGATTTTATTAAGATTTTGTTATGGGATATTTTTCATTATGTATGGATGGTTATTTTTATGACATCTATTATCATTATCATGTTTTATTTTTGATGTTGTGGCTCTTGGCATGTTATATTATGCGTAATATATGTTCATGTATGTTAGGTGCTATGTATGTTGTATGATGTTATCATAAAATATGTATGCATGTGATGGTTATTTCTATAACAATCATAACTGTCATGTTATTACTCATAGTGTTAGTTGACTAATATCTTAATGGTTAGTCTTTTCGTGTTTTGATCTATTCCTTTATGACACTAGTATTATTCTTGGTACTAACGGATGTGTTATTCTATTTTGAAGATCATGCCTCCAAGAGAGTCCACTGAAGCGCGTATGCAACGCCTGATCAATGAAGGAATTGCTGCTGCTATGGCAGCAAATGCTGATGTTAACGCCAATGCGAACAACAACGTGGGATGCTCCCACAAAACTTTTATGGCTGGTCGACCTCAAGAATTCAGTGGTACGGAAGGACCAATAGGGCTTACTCGTTGGTTCGAGAAAATCGAATCTATTTTCAGGGTCAGTCGGGTCCGTGAAGAGGACAAAGTTAGTTTCGCTAGTTGCACTCTCAAGGATAGTGCCTTGACATGGTGGAACAATCTGGTTAGTAGTTTGGGAAGCGATGTAGCTTATGGTTTGGCCTGGAATGATTTTAAGGAAAGATTGATCACCCGCTATAGACCTCGGGGTGAGCTTAAGAAGCTAGAGGTTGAGCTCAAGAATTTGAAAATGCATGGCACCGAGTTAGATGCCTATGAACGAAGGTTTTTCGAGTTAACTTTGCTGTGTCCTAGGGTTTATGCGGATGAGGACCGCAAAATTGAGGCTTACATTGATGGTTTGTCCGAGAAGATTGAACACGGGGTTGAGTCCAGTGAACCCCAGACTATTGAGGCAGCTATGACTATGGCTCACAAACTTAATGACAAGGTGTTGAGAAGAAGCAAGACTACAGTTGTTGAAAGTAGTGAGGAGGTTGTCAAGAAAGCTGATAATGGGAAACAAAAGTGGGATAACAACCGCAATCAAAACCAAAATCAGCAGAAGAAACAGGATACCTCAGGTGCTAACAACAGAAATCAGCGTGTGTGTCCTCGTTGCTATAAAGTTCATGATGGTTACTGCACAGTTACTTGTAAGAGGTGCTCTAAGCAAGGGCACATTGCTAAAGATTGTACAGTGCTTTTGCCGGGGTCTGCTACTCCCGCGACTGGTGGTAATAATAATAATGTTGGTAATAGAGGTGGTAACGGTAACGGTAATGGGAAATCGAATAATGGAGGTAATCCGAGGGTTTGTTATGAGTGTGGGAAGCCGGGGCATTTCCGAGATGCTTGTCCCAACAAGAAGACTGCAGAGACTGCACGCGGCCGAGCGTTCAACATTAATGCTAAGGATGCGGAGGAAGATCCTAAGCTTGTTACTGGTACGTTCTCAGTCGATGATTTATCAGTTTATGTGTTATTTGATTCAGGGGCTGATTTAAGTTTCGTGTCGAGTAAATTAAGTCCGAGAATCAAAACGCCGTTAGCTCTCTTAGACAATACTTATGTTGTTGAAGTAGCTAATGGTAAGGAACTTACTGCTAAGACTGTACATCGTAAGTGTAACATTAATCTGGGTGGCAGGGATTTCGAGATAGATTTGATACGGATTGAACTTGGTAGTTTTGATATTGTTATTGGTATGGATTGGTTGTCCGCGAACCGTGCCGAGATCGTCTGTTATGATAAGGCTATTCGTATTACTGATGTGATTGGAGAGCCACTGATGGTCTTTGGAGATAAGAAATGCACATAGTTAAACCTTATTAGCTGTATGAAAGTTCGTAAACATCTCCGTAAGGGCTGTCATGCTATCCTTGCACATGTTGTTGATCCTAGTAAGGAAGTAAAGAACGTTGATGACGTTCATATTGTTAGGGATTTTCCCGAGGTGTTTCCCGATGACTTACCTGGCCTTCCACCGCAACGCGCGGTAGAATTTCAAATTGATCTTGTTCCCGGCGCTGCTCCTGTAGCACGTGCTCCTTATCGTCTTGCGCCTTCTGAACTTCAAGAATTGTCAAGTCAACTCCGTGAGTTGATAGACAAAGGTTTTATTCGTCCTAGTTCGTCCCCTTGGGGAGCTCCTGTTCTGTTTGTTAAGAAGAAGGATGGTTCTTTTCGTTTATGCATTGATTATCGTGAACTGAATAAGCTCACTGTTAAAAATCGTTATCCTCTTCCGAGAATTGATGATCTGTTCGATCAGCTTCAGGGTTCTTCTGTTTATTCAAAAATTGATCTTCGTTCTGGCTATCATCAGTTGCGTGTTAAAGAATCTGATGTTTCGAAAACTGCTTTTCGCACCCGTTACGGTCACTTTGAATTTCTTGTTATGCCGTTCGGATTGACAAATGCACCTGCTGTGTTCATGGACCTCATGAACCGTGTGTGCAGACCCTATCTGGACAAGTTCGTTATTGTTTTCATCGACGACATCCTTATCTATTCTAAGAGTGATGAAGAGCACGAAGAACACTTGAGGTTAGTGCTTGATTTGTTAAAGAAAGAAGAGTTGTACGCTAAGTTCTCTAAGTGTGCTTTTTGGTTAAGAGAAGTTCAGTTCCTTGGTCACATTGTTAGCAAACAAGGAATACAAGTTGATCCTGCTAAAATTGAGGCGATTGAAAAGTGGGAAACCCCGAAAACTCCTACTCAAATTCGTCAGTTCTTAGGTTTGGCAGGTTACTATCGAAGGTTCATCCAGGATTTCTCTCGTATAGCGAAACCTCTGACTGCTTTAACGCATAAAGGGAAAAAGTATGAGTGGAAGGATGAACAGGAGAATGCTTTTCAGATTTTGAAGAAGAAACTGACTACCGCTCCGATATTGTCTCTACCGGAGGGTAATGATGATTTTGTTGTTTATTGTGACGCATCACGACAAGGCTATGGTTGCGTTTTGATGCAACGAAAGAAGGTTATTGCGTACGCATCACGTCAGTTGAAGATTCACGAGCAGAACTATACAACTCATGATTTAGAGTTGGGGGCCGTTGTTTTTGCACTTAAGATTTGGAGACATTATTTGTATGGGGTCAAGAGTACTGTGTACACAGATCACAAAAGTCTTCAACATATCCTCGATCAGAAACAGTTGAACATGAGACAACGAAGATGGATTGAGACGTTGAATGATTACGATTGTGACCTTTTGTATCACCCGGGCAAGGCCAATGTTGTGGCTGATGCATTGAGTCGTAAAGAAAGGACTGAACCTCGCAGGGTTAGGGCCTTGAATATGACAGTTAGATCAAACCTCGCAAGGCAGATTCTTGAGGCACAACAAGAAGCCTTAAAGGAAGAGAATTTTGTGAAAGAGAACGTAAGAGGTATGGCTAAGAAATTTGAGATTCGAGCAGATGGTACTAGGTACTTTGTAGGACGTCTTTGGGTTCCGAAGTTTGGTGAACTGCGACAACTTGTTTTGGATGAGGCTCACAAGTCTAGGTACTCTATTCATCCTGGTTCAGGGAAGATGTACCATGATCTTAAGGAGCTGTATTGGTGGCCAAATTTGAAAGGTGATGTGGCTACGTATGTGGCTAAGTGTTTGACCTGTTCTAAGGTCAAAGCTGAACATCAAAAACCGTCCGGATTGTTGGTACAACCAGAAATTCCCGAGTGGAAGTGGGAAGGTATCACTATGGATTTTATCACTAAGTTACCAAGAGTTTCGGGTGGCTACGATGCGATTTGGGTGATTGTAGATCGACTCACTAAGTCGGCTCACTTTTTGCCGATTAGGGAAACCGATTCCATGGAGAAACTCACCCGTTTGTATTTGAAAGAGATTGTTTCGAGGCATGGTGTTCCCGTTTCTATAATTTCCGACAGAGATAGTCGATTTGTATCGAGATTTTGGCAATCGTTGCAAGAAGCCTTGGGCACTAGATTGGATATGAGCACCGCTTATCATCCTCAAACGGATGGTCAAAGTGAGAGGACCATTCAGACATTAGAAGATATGTTGCGAGCTTGTGTGATTGATTTTGGAAATGGGTGGGATAAGTATTTGCCGTTAGCTGAGTTTTCTTATAACAACAGCTACCACGCCAGTATTAAAGCCGCACCGTTTGAAGCTTTGTACGGTAGGAAGTGTAGATCTCCTATTTGTTGGAATGAGGTTGGGGATGCTCAACTTACAGGCCCAGAGATTATTCACGAGACTACTGAGAAGATTGTTCAAATTAAAGAAAGGTTGAGAACTGCTAGAAGTCGGCAAAAGAGTTATGCCGACAAAGGAAGGAAAGATGTTGAATTTCAAGTTGGTGATCGTGTTATGTTAAAAGTTTCGCCTTGGAAGGGTGTTATTCGTTTTGGTAAAAGAGGGAAGTTAAGTCCTCGTTTCGTGGGACCGTTTGAGATCATTGAAAGAGTTGGACCGGTGGCTTATCGTTTGAAGTTGCCACAAGAACTCAGTGCTGTTCACGATGTTTTCCATATTTCGAACTTAAAGAAGTGTTTGGCTGAATTTGATCAGACTATTCCTTTGGAGGAACTTCAGGTTGACAAGCAATTGCATTTTATTGAAGAGCCAGTTGAGATTATGGACCGAGAGGTAAAGACTCTTAAACAGAGCAGAATTCCTATTGTTCGGGTCCGATGGAACGCTAGACGCGGTCCCGAGTTCACTTGGGAGCGTGAAGACCAAATGAAGCAGAAGTATCCGCATTTGTTCTCAGATGCCGAGTCAACCCCTGCGCCTGCTTAAATTTCGGGACGAAATTTCCGTAACGGGGAGGTACTGTCACGACCCTACTTTTTCCGTTATCTTTTTCCGTTAATTATTTAACGACCGTTAACTGTTAGTGTGCCACGTCATTTCCATGACCTATATTATTATTTTTGTAATAATATATATATAATAATTATTATGTGTTATGTGGATATATGTATTCATATTTTAAATTATACGTTTCTACGTTCCGCGGATTTCTATCCGGCGAATCTTTTCGGTTTTTAAACCAACGGTCGAGCTTTCTGGATTTTTAAATCCTAAATATTTTAAATATGATATTTTAAGGTCATATTATTAATAGGTGTATTTATATTTATTTTTCGTCGCGCGTTCGTTATCTTTCCGGATTTTAAATCGCGTAAGTGCGTTTTCGCGTTTCGGGCTTCGTTCGGGATCTCGGGCCACAAGGATTTCATCATTTAGCAAGACGGGCTAGTGGGGCCCACTCCCCACCTCCCATTCGGCCGAAACTCCCACAAGGGAGGGAGTATTACTCCCTTAATTTTCTATTTTTGATATTTATCTTTCCATTCCAATTTAATTAAAACCTAATCTTATTTTTTGGTGCTCTCTTCCTCTCCTCCCTCTTTGTGCCGCCACCATCACCACCATAAACCACCATCATCATCTAAAATTGTGGCTTGGATCAAGGATTGAATAGCATACACGCGTTCCTCTCTTCGTTCTCTACACATCTATATACTTTGATTCTTGATTAGGGTATAAACCCTAACCCTAGAACTTTCCATATTTATTTATTTTTCTGTATTTTGATGTTATATGATTAGTATGATATGTATAAGTTGTTGTAATGTTGTTTGGATGCGTAGAATTACTCGTTTGTTCATGTTTTCGGTTTGTAAATTTTGGACAGCAGTTTGAATCGTATATTCTGACTATATAACTGATATGAATGTTAAAATAAAGTACATAAATGAGTTCCTCTCATCAAGACATTAACTTTAGACTCCGGATTCATGTCGTTTCGATTCCCGGAGCCCTAGATGCGCTTAATTTGGTTTTTGTTAAAGATTGAAAGGTGTTCTTGGCATGAACAAGGTTGGGTCCGACTTTGTGACCATCCTTGGTGTCTTTAGGGTGTCTCATTTGGTTAGGACTGATGGTGAGACGAATATTCATGTTCGGGTCACCTAAATCCGAGCCACGGTTCACCCGTTTTGCCCGAATTAGGGTTTTGAGTAAAATGTTTTCCCAATTGAAGTCATGGCTGATATGCACGACTTAGGGACTGTTCTTGGAGTGTTCTTGAGTTCATAAATGTGTCGGGTGGTTTGAGTAGGTGAAGTTACATATGTGGCTTGCCCGAAACCAACACCCGGGGCTCAAGATACGACCCGGCGAACTTTTAAACTTAAAACTTATGGTTAATGATTAAACTTATGATAAAATTTATGGAATTTATTATTAATTAATTACTTATGATAAAAGAAGTAATTATTATTATTTAAAACATATGATATAAATATTTATTATATCATTTAATTATTAATTATAATTTAATTAACATTTTAATTAAACTTATGATTAGTAATACTTTTATTTATTAAAGGAAAATACTTATGATAAGTATTAAATTTAATTATGAGAAATTATTATAAGACTTATAATAAAGATTAAATAATTATTTAATTATTATAAGACTTAATTATTATTTAATTATGACTTAATTATTAAATACTTATGATTTAATAATTTTAATTAGAAACTTATGATATGATTAATAATTCATTATTAATTAATAATACTTATGATATGATTTAAAATTTATTATAAATTAATAATATTTATATTATGATTGATATTTAATTAATTAATTAAATACTTATGTTATACTAATTATAACATTTCAACTTATATTAACTTTAATAATTCATTTTATTTAATTAAACTTATGTTAAGACATTATTATACACTTTTGACTTTAAATAACATTATAACCTATGTTATTATTATAACTTACACTTTTAAAATTAATGTTGACTAGGTTTGACCAAGGTTGACTTTTGAGTTGACTTTCGGTTGACTTTGACTTTCAGTTGACTTCTGTTGACTTTCTAAATAAGGAAACTTTCCTAACTTCAAAACTTTCTAAAAATAGAACTTTCTAAATTTGGAAACTTTCCAAAAATAGAAACTTTCCAAAAATAGAAACTTTCCAAAAATAGAAACTTTCCTAAAATAGAAAACTTTCCAAAAATGGAAACCTGCTAAAAATAGAAACTTTCTAAAAATAGAAAGTGTGTGTCCTTATGCTGTTCCAATCAAACCGATGCTTGTTGAGTAATGTTCTATGCCTACTTGCAACATGTACAATAGCTATCATACTAAGACTTGGCCTAAGTTAGTTATTTATTTCGACCTGCTTTATTTATAGGTCGGCGTTGTGATCTTTCTTGATCACTTTACTTTACGTGTTGTTCGCTTGTTTGTGAGATTTCTTCAGTTGCTATTTAAGGTGAGTTATAGTCCCGTTTTTACATACTTTTCAAAGTATATTTTTGGGATGTGATTACATGCAGATTTTTATTTACGTTTAGACACAAGTAACAGTTAAATTTAATTATTCATTGTGAGTTGGACAAAAATATTCCCTAGTCTGGTAACTGTAATCATTGGTTTCTACCGGTGAACGCGAATCCTACGGATAGATCTATCGGGTTTGACAACCCCATTTCGAGCTAGTCGCGCTAGCAATTTATAATCGGAATGTTTAGTACTTCGTAATTTGTTGTAGATACACTGTCCAAGTGTATATTTTTATTGTGTTTGGCAAGGGTAAATAAAGGGTTAAGTGGTTACCAGGTGGCTCATTGATAATGGAATAATGTTTAATGTTTTCTAACATTTTTAAATCTTGTGGTCTAAAGTTTACTTATTTATTAAACCTATAATTCACTCAACCTTTGTGTTGACAGTTTACTTGCATGTTTTCACAGGTACTTGAGTTATTTGATGCTTCCGCTGTCGTTAGAAGAGTCTGCATGCATTTGGGCAGATTTTATGAAACAATTTATGAAACTTAAGTTTGCATTCTATTTTGGATAATTTAAATTGTGGGTTTGTTGGCAATGTTTTGTGTCAACTTTTGGTTTCATATTATGGTTGGTTGGTTTTCAAACTACTTAATTTGGTTTGTTTCCTTTTTGGGGAACATTTTGAAATAAAAGAATGCAACTTTGTTTATTTAATTCATTTAAGTCCGATCAAGCTGTGGGACCAACTGACGGATCCGTTAAGTGTTTTGACGGGGTCGTCACACTACATTCTATGGTTGAATTATCGAAATCGAATATGCCCCTTTTTATTAAGTCTGGTAATCTAAGAATTAGGGAACAGACACCCTAATTGACGCGAATCCTAAAGATAGATCTATTGGGCCTAACAAACCCCATCCAAAGTACCGGATGCTTTAGTACTTCGAAATTTATATCATATCCGAAGGGTGTCCCGGAATGATGGGGATATTCTTATATATGCATCTTGTTAATGTCGGTTACCAGGTGTTCACCATATGAATGATTTTTATCTCTATGTATGGGATGTTTATTGAAATATGAAATCTTGTGGTCTATTATTATGATTTGATATATATAGGTTAAACCTATAACTCACCAACATTTTTGTTGATGTTTTAAGCATGTTTATTCTCAGGTGATTATTAAGAGCTTCCGCTGTCGCATACTTAAATAAGGACGAGATTTGGAGTCCATGCTTGTATGATATTGTGTAAAAACTGCATTCAAGAAACTTATTTTGTTGTAACATATTTGTATTGTAAACCATTATGTAATGGTCATGTGTAAACAGGATATTTTAGATTATCATTATTTGATAATCTACGTAAAGCTTTTTAAACCTTTATTGATGAAATAAAGGTTATGGTTTGTTTTAAAATGAATGCAGTCTTTGAAAAACGTCTCATATAGAGGTCAAAACCTCGCAACGAAATCAATTAATATGGAACGTTTTTAATCAATAAGAACGGGACATTTCACCGTAGTTAGCTTTTTCTTCAATAACTGAAACGCTTTCTCTTGTTCATCATTCCATTCAAATTTCTTCCCTTTATGCGTTAATGCAGTCAAGGGTTTTGCTATTCTGGAAAAGTCTTGGATGAACCTTCTGTAGTAACCAGCTAGTCCTAAAAACTGGCGTATGTGTTTCGGAGTTTTCGGGGTTTCCCACTTTTCAACAGTTTCTATCTTTGCCGGATCCACCTTAATACCTTCTTTGTTCACTATGTGACCGAGGAATTGAACTTCTTCCAACCAAAATGCACACTTTGAAAACTTAGCGTACAATTCTTCCTTCCTCAATACTTCTAACACCTTTCTCAAATGTTCACCGTGTTCTTGGTCATTCTTTGAGTAAATAAGTATGTCATCAATGAAAACAATGACAAACTTGTCAAGGTATGGTCCACACACTCGGTTCATAAGGTCCATGAACACAGCTGGTGCATTAGTTAAACCAAACGGCATGACCATAAACTCGTAATGACCGTAACGTGTTCTGAAAGCAGTCTTTGGAATATCATCTTCTTTCACCCGCATTTGATGATACCCGGAACGTAAGTCAATCTTTGAATAAACAGACGAGCCTTGTAGTTGATCAAATAAGTCGTCGATTCTCGGTAGTGGGTAGCGGTTCTTGATGGTAAGTTTGTTTAACTCTCGGTAGTCGATACACAACCTGAATGTACCATCTTTCTTCTTGACAAACAAAACAGGAGCTCCCCACGGTGATGTGCTTGGTCGAATGAAACCACGCTCTAAAAGTTCTTGTAATTGGCTTTGTAGTTCTTTCATCTCGCTGGGTGCGAGTCTGTAAGGAGCACGAGCTATTGGTGCAGCTCCTGGTACAAGATCTATTTGAAATTCAACGGATCGATGTGGGGGTAATCCCGGTAATTCTTTCGGAAATACATCGGGAAATTCTTTTGCAATGGGAACATCATTGATGCTCTTTTCTTCAGTTTGTACTTTTTCGACGTGTGCTAGAACAGCATAGCAACCTTTTCTTATTAGTTTTTGTGCCTTCAAATTACTAATAAGATGTAGCTTCGTGTTGCCCTTTTCTCCGTACACCATTAAGGGTTTTCCTTTTTCTCGTATAATGCGAATTGCATTTTTGTAACAAACGATCTCTGCTTTCACTTCTTTCAACCAGTCCATACCGATTATCACATCAAAACTCCCTAACTCTACAGGTATCAAATCAATCTTAAATGTTTCGCTAACCAGTTTAATTTCTCGATTCCGACATATATTATCTGCTGAAATTAATTTACCATTTGCTAATTCGAGTAAAAATTTACTATCCAAAGGCATCAATGGACAACTTAATTTAGCACAAAAATCTCTACTCATATAGCTTCTATCCGCACCAGAATCAAATAAAACGTAAGCAGATTTATTGTCAATAAGAAACGTACCCGTAACAAGCTCCGGGTCTTCCTGTGCCTCTGCCGCATTAATATTGAAAACTCTTCCGCGGCCTTGTCCATTCGTGTTCTCCTGGTTCGGGCAATTTCTAATAATGTGGCCCGGTTTTCCACATTTATAACAAACTACATTGGCATAACTTGCTCCGACACTACTTGCTCCGCCATTACTCGTTCCGACACCATTTGTTCCTTTCGTTCTATTAACCCCTGGTCCGTAGACCTCACACTTCGCCGCGCTATGACCATTTCTTTTACACTTGTTGCAAAATTTGGTGCAGAACCCCGAGTGATACTTTTCACACCTTTGGCATAGCTGCTTCTGATTGTTGTTTTTGTTGCAGTTATTATTATTGTTGGGATGATTGTTGTAGTTGCTGCTGTTGTTGTTGTTGTTGTTGTTGGGCCGTTTGTTGTAGTTGCGATTGATGTTGCGATTGTTGGGATAATTGTTGCGATTATTGTTGTAATTGCTGTTGTTGTTGTATTGGTGATTCTTATCACCGTTTTCCTCCCACTTTCTTTTGACTTACTTCACATTGGCCTCTTTAGCAGTCTGTTCTTTAATTCTTTCTTCAATCTGGTTCACTAGTTTGTGAGCCATTCTACATGCCTGTTGTATGGAGGCGGACTCGTGTGAACTTATATCTTCTTGGATTCTTTCCGGTAATCCTTTCACAAACACGTCGATCTTCTCTTCCTCATCTTCGAATGCTCCCGGACACAATAGGCATAATTCTGTGAATTGTCTTTCGTACGTGGTAATATCAAATCCTTGGGTTCGTAACCCTCTAAGTTCTGTCTTGAGCTTATTGACCTCGGTTCTGGGACGGTACTTCTCGTTCATCAAGTGCTTGAATGCTGACCACGGTAGTGCGTACGCATCGTCTTGTCCCACTTGCTCTAGATAGGTATTCCACCATGTTAACGCAGAACCTGTGAAGGTATGCGTAGCGTACTTTACTTTATCCTGTTCAGTACACTTACTTATGGCAAACACCGATTCGACCTTCTCGGTCCACCGTTTCAATCCGATCGGTCCTTCGGTTCCATCAAATTCCAAAGGTTTGCAGGCAGTGAATTCTTTATAGGTGCATCCTACACGATTTCCTGTACTGCTAGATCCAAGGTTATTGTTGGTATGTAGCGCAGCCTATACTGCGGCTATGTTTGAAGCTAGAAAAGTACGGAATTCCTCTTCATTCATATTCACGGTGTGTCGAGTAGTCGGTGCCATTTCCTTCTAAATTGTCAAATGGAACAAGTTAATCATACAGAATATTAAGAGTAGTTAATAGTATTTCGTAGCATAATATGAACTCATTTATAAAAGCTTTTTCTTCATATTAGCGTTTTATAAGTTTAAATTCTGGTAGTACCTACCCGTTAAGTTCATACTTAGTAGCTAATATACAATTCAACTACTACAATTCTATATGAAAAACTGATTATAATAATATTTCGCGTTCAAACTTTTATACAATATTTTACAAACTTACAATACCGCTTATTTTACATAAAGCATGAAATATAGCACACAATAACTTTGATACAAGATAGTTGTGAAGATAATTCTAGCTAGTACACAAGTCGTTCAGCAAAGGCAATAAAGACACATAATTCATACGTCCAGAAACAAGTCATGCATTTTAGTTTTACTAGGACTACTTCCCATCCTTGGTCTTGTGGAACATAACCGTTATGGCCGTTGATAAGACAGCGTGTTGTAACGTCGTCAAAGGGACGAGGGTTACGTAATGACCAACAGTCTCGTAATAACCTAAAAACCTCATTTCTTACCCCAATTACCGACTCCGTCACTTGTAGGAACGTTTTGTTTAATAGTTGTAGCCCGATGTTCTTTTTCTCACTTGGGTGAGAAGCGAACATTACTAACTCGTAAGCATAGCATGCTTCTTTATGTTGCATGTTAGCCGCTTTTTCTAAATCATGAAGTCCTATATTCGGATACATTGAGTCAAAATAATTTCTTAACCCGTTGCGTAAAATAGCATTTGGGTTCCCGGCAATATATGCATCAAAGTAAACATATCGTAACTTATGGGTTTCCCAATGCGATATCCCCCATCTTTCAAACGAAAGTCTCTTATAAACCAAGACATTCTTGGAACGTTCTTCGAATGTCTTACAAACTGATTTCGCCGTAAATAGTTGTGCCGAAGAATTCTGACCGACTCTAGACAAGATTTCATCAATCATGTCTCCAGGTAGGTCTCTTAAAATATTGGGTTGTCTATCCATTTTGTGTTTTTATACTGTAAAATAGACAAGAGTTAGATTCATACAAAAAAATACTTATTAATACAAGCAATTTTTACATATATCATAAAGCATAAGCACACTATATTACATATATTACACCAAAATATATTACACCACACGAATACAACTATCTTATTCCGACTCGCTCATTTCTTTTTCTTCAGTTTTGGTTCGTTTTGCCAAGTTTCTAGGGATATATGATGTTCCCCTAATACGAGCTGTCATTTTCCACAACGGTTTAGAAAAACCTGGTGGTTTAGAGGTTCCCAGGTCATTGTTACAACTTAAGGGCTTCGGGGGTTGACGATACATATAAAGTTCATCGGGGTTGGAATTAGATTTCTCTATTTTTATGCCCTTTCCCTTATTATTTTCTTTTGCCTTTTTAAATTCAGTTGGGGTAATTTCTATAACATCATCGGAATTCTCATCGGAATCCGATTCATCGGAGAATTGGTGATCCTCCCAATATTTTGCTTCCTTGGCGGAAGCACCATTGACCATAATTAACCTTGGTCGGTTGGTTGAGGATTTTCTTTTACTTAACCGTTTTATTATTTCCCCCACCGGTTCTATTTCTTCATCCGGTTCCGATTCTTCTTCCGGTTCCGATTCTTCTTCCGGTTCCGACTCTTCTTCCGGTTCCTCTTCGGGAACTTGTGAATCAGTCCAATATATATTCGAATCTTCATTATTATTAGGTGAGTCAATGGGATTTGTGCTAGAGGTAGACATCTATCACACAATATCAAACATGTTAAGAGATTAATATATCACATAATATATACATGTTAATAATATATAGTTTCCAACAAAAATGTTAAGCAATCATTTTTAAAGAAAACACGGTCGAAGTCCAGACTCACTAATGCATCCTAACAAACTCGATAAGACACACTAATGCAAATTTCTGGTTCTCTAAGACCAACGCTCTGATACCAACTGAAATGTCCCGTTCTTATTGATTAAAAACGTTCCATATTAATTGATTTCGTTGCGAGGTTTTGACCTCTATATGAGACGTTTTTCAAAGACTGCATTCATTTTTAAAACAAACCATAACCTTTATTTCATAAATAAAGGTTTAAAAAGCTTTACGTAGATTATCAAATAATGATAATCTAAAATATCCTGTTTACACACGACCATTATATAATGGTTTACAATACAAATATGTTACATCGAAATCAGTTTCTTGAATGCAGTTTTTACACAATATCATACAAACATGGACTCCAAATCTTGTCCTTATTTTAGTATGCAACAGCGGAAGCTCTTAATATTCACCTGAGAATAAACATGCTTTAAACGTCAACAAAAATGTTGGTGAGTTATAGGTTTAACCTATATATATCAAATCGTAACAATAGACCACAAGATTTCATATTTCAATACACATCCCATACATAGAGATAAAAATCATTCATATGGTGAACACCTGGTAACCGACATTAACAAGATGCATATATAAGAATATCCCCATCATTCCGGGACACCCTTCGGATATGATATAAATTTCGAAGTA
Organism: Rutidosis leptorrhynchoides; assembly: GCF_046630445.1. NCBI lineage: Eukaryota > Viridiplantae > Streptophyta > Magnoliopsida > Asterales > Asteraceae > Rutidosis > Rutidosis leptorrhynchoides. The sequence continues at coordinate 237,216,309 of NC_092336.1, forward strand.
CTAAAGCATCCGGTACTTTGGATGGGATTTGTTAGGCCCAATAGATCTATCTTTAGGATTCGCGTCAATTAGGGTGTCTGTTCCCTAATTCTTAGATTACCAGACTTAATAAAAAGGGGCATATTCGATTTCGATAATTCAACCATAGAAAGTAGTTTCACGTACTTGTGTCTATTTTGTAAATCATTTATAAAACCTGCATGTATTCTCATCCCAAAAATATTAGATTTTAAAAGTGGGACTATAACTCACTTTCACAGATTTTTACTTCGTCGGGAAGTAAGACTTGGCCACTGGTTGATTCACGAACCTATAACAATATATACATATATATCAAAGTATGTTCAAAATATATTTACAACACTTTTAATATATTTTGATGTTTTAAGTTTATTAAGTCAGCTGTCCTCGTTAGTAACCTACAACTAGTTGTCCACAGTTAGATGTACAGAAATAAATCGATAAATATTATCTTGAATCAATCCACGACCCAGTGTATACGTATCTCAGTATTGATCACAACTCAAACTATATATATTTTGGAATCAACCTCAACCCTGTATAGCTAACTCCAACATTCACATATAGAGTGTCTATGGTTGTTCCGAAATATATATAGATGTGTCGACATGATAGGTCAAAACATTGTATACGTGTCTATGGTATCTCAAGATTACATAATATACAATACAAGTTGATTAAGTTATGGTTGGAATAGATTTGTTACCAATTTTCACGTAGCTAAAATGAGAAAAATTATCCAATCTTGTTTTACCCATAACTTCTTCATTTTTAATCCGTTTTGAGTGAATCAAATTGCTATGGTTTCATATTGAACTATATTTTATGAATCTAAACAGAAAAAGTATAGGTTTATAGTCAGAAAAATAAGTTACAAGTCGTTTTTGTAAAGGTAGTCATTTCAGTCGAAAGAACGACGTCTAGATGACCATTTTAGAAAACATACTTCCACTTTGAGTTTAACCATAATTTTTGGATATAGTTTCATGATCATAATAAAAATCATTTTTTCAGAATAACAAATTTTAAATCAAAGTTTATCATAGTTTTTAATTAACTAACCCAAAACAGCCCGCGGTGTTACTACGACGGCGTAAATCCGGTTTTACGGTGTTTTTCGTGTTTCCAGGTTTTAAATCATTAAGTTAGCATATCATATAGATATAGAACATGTGTTTAGTTAATTTTAAAAGTCAAGTTAGAAGGATTAACTTTTGTTTGCGAACAAGTTTAGAATTAACTAAACTATGTTCTAGTGATTACGAGTTTAAACCTTTGAATAAGATAGTTTTATATATATGAATCGAATGATGTTATGAACATCATTACTACCTCAAGTTTAGTAGGTAAACCTACTGGAAGTGACAAGAAATGATCTAGCTTCAAAGGATCTTGGATGGCTTGAAAGTTCTTGAAGTAGGATCATGACACAAAAACAAGTTCAAGTAAGATTTTTACTCGAATTAAGATAGTTTATAGTTATAGAAATTGAATCAAAGTTTGAATATGAATATTACCTTGAATAAGAAAGATAACCTACTGTATATAACAAAGGTTTCTTGATCTTAGTTGATTACTTGGAATGGATTAGAAAGCTTGGAAGTAAATTAGTAAACTTGAAGGGATTTTTGAAGTGTTCTTGAAGTGTTCTTCCTATGATGATTATAGCTTGATTCTTGAAGTGATTTTTGATGAAGATGATGATTAACTACTGAAAAAATACGTTCATAATAGTGTGGGTGTGTTGAGAGAGAATTAGAAAGAGAATTGGAAGTGAAATGGAGTGAATGATGAGTGGTAATTGGTGAGTGGTGAGTGGGGTTAAAAGGAGTTCTAGTTAGTTGACTAGCTCATGGTAGAAGTTAAAATTGATTAGTCATACATGACATAATCAAGAGTGGAATCCCATGCTAGTTCCTATTGGTATATACCCATAGTAAGTACGTTTTGAAGCTGTGTATAATACGGGTAAGAATACGACTAGAATTCTTGATGAAAGAAAAGAATGGGAAAGTAACTGTAACCATTTTCGTTAAGTATGAGTGTTTTGATATATGTCTTGAAGTCTTCCAAAAGTATTTTAATACATCTAAATACACTACATGTATATACATTTTTAACTGAGTCGTTAAGTCATCGTTAGTCGTTACATGTAAGTGTTGTTTTGAAACCTTTAAGTTAACGATCTCAATTAATGTTGTTAACCCATTGTTTATTATATCTAATGAGATGTTAAATTATTATATTATCATGATATTATGATATATTAATATATCTTAATATGATATATATACATTTAAATGTCGTTACAACGATAATCGTCACATATATGTCTCGTTTGGAAATCCTTAAGTTAGTAGTCTTGTTTATATGTATATAACTCATTGTTAATATACTTATGGAGATACTTACTTATCATAATCTCATGTTAACCATATGTATATCCATATATATATCGTCATGTCGTTTTTACAAGTTTTAACGTTCGTGAATCGCCGGTCAACTTGGGTGGTCAATTGTCTATATGAAACATATTTCAATTAATCAAGTCTTAACAAGTTTGATTGCTTAACATGTTGGAAACATTTAATCATGTAAATATCAATCTCAATTAATATATATAAACATGGAAAAGTTCGGGTCACTACATCTTGCGACAGTGGTTTTAGTTTGTTTTTATATGTTCAGGTCGTGGGTATTTTTTGGTTCAGGTCGTGAGTATGGAGGTCAACAAAATCTGCTTCAGCATGGTGGTTATTAATCGTGGGTTATTTCTTTGTTAATCATCTTGACATATTACATAATCACCACTCGATTTGATTGCATGATTGGATTGTTGGTTTAGATTTTCGTGGGTTCCGTGGTGTGATTTTCTGGTCGTAGTCTGTTTCCATGCTTTCATTCGGGTGTTTGCCCTGAAGTGGTCATGTGGTATGTTTTGATTACCAAGATGGTTTCCTTTCATGGTTAATCGTTCATATGTTGTTTCTTTCTTGTTGGATTTGTTTTCGAGCATGAGAATTTAGAATCGTTGTTGTTGTAGGTTTTCCTATTCATGTTTTGATTTATATGTTCTATATTCGTGTGTAGATTTATGTGTTAGTCGATTCGAATTTGAAGTCGTTGCATTATAGAAGGTCCAGTAGAGAGTCGTGTGATATGTAACTCACTTGTATATCTTCAAGCATCTTGCTAGTATTTTATTAATATAATTATTATTGCTTTTCAAAAAAAAAAAAAAATTGATATAACATTATTGAAAATTCCTAAAAACATGGGGAATATCTCCAGAACTATTATCACGCACACCCACACACGCAACCACCCACTGGACGGGATTTCGGAGGTCAAATCTGATGTGGCGAGGAGTTTCCATCTCATTACCGGATCGTTCTGGACCACAAAGCTCTGAAGAAGAAGAAGTGATGTGAGATATAACATTCCATTTTCCAATACAGAATCTTTAATTTCTTTGTGAATTTTATTACTTGCCCATATTTGTACCTACACAACAAGGAAACTGCAGTAAATTACAGAAATCACCTCCCATTTACTCATGAATGGGTTGACTCTGGTTCTTTTATTTCTAAGTTCTGTTATTTCTAATGACTGAAAGAAACATTAGATTATAAATGAAAAAAATCAACCGGGTTGAATCAATAAGTGGCGAGTCTACCCTTTAGCCCATGGGGTCAAAGGACATTACTACTATGAATGGAAAAGCCTCATATAATTCATTAAATTAAATTAAAATTAAATTAAATTACATTACAATTACAGTTATACCAATAGAGCATGACTTTTTACTACTCACCCGATTAAACAATTCAAAAAGGGTAACTTGATCTTTTGACATAAACAGATACTCCTGAATCTTCGTTGCTCCTTCCAACTACTCCAGAAACTTCTGCCAAGCAATTGTGTAACGATTGTTAGGTGGCGACGCTCTTTCACCATCCACTTTCACCAACGTGGTTTTAATTGCTCCGTCCTCTCCATACCATCGTCAACATCACCACCGCATCCACCAGCGTCACCAGCACCGCCGCATCCACTCATCACCACCACTGGTCGATTTTTTCCCTTCTCTAAACCCTACTTGGTTCTCCTGCGACTGCAACCATAAACCTAATATATCCATCTCCTGCGATTTCACCTGATTTCCCTAATTCCTGTCGTCGTTTTTTGGCAGAATTAAGTGAAGATTTGGATTTCCGTGCACCAAATCGCGTACAGTACGAAAATGGTTTCCATCCTATGTTGATAAAGAAAAGAAGGTGATCTCTTCAACTGTTTATTTTAATAACATCAATTTATTACGGAGTATTATATGACAAGCAACCTTGATATCTAATTTACCAAATGTGAGCTTTTTTCTTCAGGCATTTTTGTGGTCAATTCTAATTTAGGGTTTAATTCTATATGTATCTGGGTTATATAATCTTGATTAATTATGACTGTGTTGTGAGTATTTAGTTATTTAAGTTATACACAACAGTTAAGTATAATGAAAAGCTATGTTTATATGAATGGAGCTGTTTGGATATATATACGTGATTATTTGTATTCATATTTTTACTTTAAATTTAGTTCAGACGCAGAGTTGTTGATGTTAGGTCTTTTTAATAGTACTATAGTATGGAGTATGTAACAAATTTCCAAGTGTTGTACATAATTTTGTCAACAAGTTAAAAGACATTGAAATTAGTCTCCAAGTTACTGTTGTCGACATAATTTTCTTTTCGAATTGTTTTTTTTTTCTTTTTTTTTTTGGGTTGTTTTTTGTTGTAAGTTTGTATTTCTCAAACTATACTTGCAGAGCTTTTGAGTGCCGATGCTTCAAGAATTGTTCTTGAACTTCAAATAATATAATTAGTTCTTATTAGTAGCTTTTATTTTCTTTGTAGTTATTGTTTGCTTGTGAACTTTTTAGATCTTTTTCATCTCTTTTTAACTTTCAGTTGGTTAATGTAGGTAGGAGGATGTTTCGTACTGAATTGTGTTGCTTGCAGGTTGGATTCAGAACTGTATTTTATATTTTCTATTGCGTCTTGAAAATAGATAGATTACATGGGTTGCGTTCACAAGGTCGGAGACATCAAGATTACTAGAAGCACAAACATAAACGAAACGATACACATGACGATTGAGATGGTAAATTCAAGGTAAGGGAATAAAACACCTCACATTTTTTATGTGTATTACTCTATAACAGTTATGCAACTTATATACTATATTAATAATTGTATCCACACTACACGTAGTGATGATGTGATCCCTCTCACATTGTGAAACGAACACGCTATGGGCTTTGATGCTGATGTATACAAGTTGATGGAAAAAGCCAGTGATATTAGCCACAAGTTCATGCTAGGTCAGAGAATACAAAGGTATCCTTTAAACACATATGCACTAATTGATTAATACGGATTATAACGCATCAATAAAAGAGCAAGCGAAATGAAACGTGCCTCAAGCATCGACATACTTTATTAAGCAAGTGACTTTTTTTATTCAAGATTTATTTATTCTTATAATTGCAATTGTGTTTTTATCTTTGTGATATATGCCAACTTAAAGTCTCATGATGTAACAATTGTTTAGGTATCAGCATCATAAATGGACGGTTTATGTTAGGACTTAGGAGTGCAACGAATGAGGATTAGAGTGTGATGGTGAAAAGAGTTTCTATTCCTAACAGAGTCTGGCTGGGGTAATCTTGAAGAACATGGGATTGGTCATCTTTTTTTCACTTTTAAATGAGAATCTTCATAAGATCATAGTAGCAATTAAAAATAGTTGTTGGTATCTAAATTCGTTTTGCAGTTTAGTTCTTTGACCCATGCTTAACTAGAAACCAAATCTGATTTATGATCCTATATAGGATTTGAAAATGTTCAAGGATAAAGTCGCGTTGAATCATTTTACTATCATTCGAACTTTTCCTTTTCTTAGAGGAATGTCGGGCCCTATACTATCGACAGGGATGTACACATATACACATGTATGATCGTATGTATAACATTTTTTTATCTATTTATAACTTCACATGTAATGTATGATATAAATAATTTAAGTTATGTATTCAAATAGTGCGCTTGGATTTGAGTGTTGAGGATGATATTACCGACTTAGAGAGCCTATTTCATCGGGAACAAAGGTAAAAATTTGAGAGCTTTTAACATTAAAAATTAAAATATTTCTTTTTGGTAATTAAATTTAGTTTAAATTTTTTGATTGTACATATAGCCACATCAATGAGGTAATTAGAAATAACTGATTAACAAGGTGTGTTGATAAAGTAGATGTTTCTGTGTTTTAAAACCAACACAGGCGAGACAATCATGTAGTTAACTCAAAGAAATCATGTATGATGTCTCAAATATGTAAAATTAGTAAACAATTGCTTTTCCCAAAGGTGACAAGTGCGATGATCTCTATTGTTGAAACACTCTACAACGCTGGAGCATACTTGAAAGATTAAGGTATGGCTTTACCATCCTACGCAACATAACATATCTTTCAACGTTGTATAGCGTTTCGACAATAGAGATCATCCCACTTGCCACTCTTGGGAAAAGAAATTGTTTACTATATTTATAGATTTGTGACATTATACATGATTTCTTTGAGTTTTATGCATGGTTGTCTCACATGTGTTGGTTTTGACAGACAGGAAACATCTCTGCTTGATCAACATACCTTGTCCATCAGTTATTTATAATTGTCGAATTGATGTAGCTATATGTACAATCAAAAAACTTTAACTAAATTTAATTACAAAAAGAAATATTATAATTTTTAAGGTTCGAAGCTCTCAAATTTATACCTTTTGGTCCCATTGGATTAGACTCTTTAAGTCGCTAATATCGTCAACACTCAAAATCCATGCTCACTATTTGAATACGTAACTTATATTATTTATATTGTACATTACATGTGCGGTTATAAATAGATAAAAAAATGATATACTTACGATCATATATGTGTGCGTCCCCGTATAGCACAAGGCCAGACATTCCTCTTTAAGGAAAGAAAAGCTCGAATGGTAGTGCAATGATTTAACACAACTTTATCCTTGAATATTTTCAATACCTGTATAGAATCATAAATCAGATTTGGGTCCTAGTTAAGCAGGGGTCAAAGAAATAAACTACAAAACGAATTTAGATAACAACTATTTTAAATTGCTACCATGATCCTATGGAGATTCGAATTTAAAAAAACAAAAAGAGATGAAAACATATAAGATGAACCTAACAATTCTTGATGTAATATCGAGATCCTTAAAATATGATCAAAGAGCTACAGTTACAACTAACTTACTCTATAGTCGCTTTAAGAACAAGTACAACTAGCAGACTATCGGTTCTGATGTATGATGACGGACTACAGAATGTGGTGAATTGTATCTTAGGCGGTCAAAAGAGGTTGTTGAAACTTAGATCTCTTTATTAAAATAAAAAAAATGCTACGATTGCATTCCTAGTTAGACGGTGCTCTCAGACTGAATTCGCAGCTCAAGTTTACTTCCTAATAATGAATTATCGATCGTTGCATTATACAGATCATGTAATGCGTATAATCAAGATCGTGGCCAAACACACAACAGGAAACGAATAGAAGGAACAGATAAAAGCAGCATCGGCTGTTATTATTTCTTGATAAAAAAAAACGATTCACAAAACTGACTAGAAACATAAACAAGCGTCACTTTTTAAACTAACAAAAAGCATACGGATAAACTTAAAAATAACAAACTAATATTCTAGATAAACATAAAAGAGTTTGAATGGCTTTAGGACTCCTTTTTGTCTGGTAACTTTAATTCATATTCCTGATCAACCCATTCCACGTCTGACTTGAGGCCCAACAGATCCACTTGGCCCAAAACTAGTTTCCCCAAAATACTCGGAGCTCAATTTTAACAAACCCGCTAATAATTCCTGCATCATCCTCCCCTTCTTCAGAAAGACTCGTCCTCGAGTCAAGAACCTCATCGTGGCCACCAACATATGCGGCCATAACTGGTGCACAGAAAATCTCGTCTGCATTGTGGGTGTTATCCACAGCACTATAAGTATTTAAGCAATTGTACACTGCATTGTCATCTTTCTGTATTGGTCCATCTACAAAATAGTGTCCTAGGCATATATCCAACAATAAACTTGCGTTCTGTATTCTCTTTTCCATGCTTTTAAGGTTCTTGGCATGAGTAAAATAGAACTCGAGGGTGTTCATTTTACTAGAATTGTTCTCTAAAAGCATGCTTTGAGTTTCCCTGAGGTTGGTTCCAATGTCAACATGTTGTGTAGAGACACCATGACTAAGAAGACCTTTTTCTGCAGTTTGTAGATCTCGATTTGAATCATCAATAGGCACATTATGTAACTCCTTTATTAGTTGTCCAACATCGTTATTACTTTCGGTAACGAATAAGGCGCACAAAATATCAGATTGTGTTGCTTCACGTGCAAAGTCATCGCGGTTAAGAAAGAGATTTGGTTTAGCTGATCCTTTCGTCCACATATCCAACGGTGCAAGTGTAATATTCACGCCATCATTGGTGAAACTATAAGTATTTCGAAACCCGTCGTGTCGCGTTTTTCGGTCATATTGTCATGGTCTCCCCAATAACAATTGGCAAGCGTCCATGGGAATGACCTCACACCAAACTTCATCATTGTATCTTTTGCCAATCGAAAAGTTTACTAAACAACGCTTATTTACCTTAACATGGTTACCTCGTTTCAGCCACGTTAAATGATATGGCTCGGGGTGATCCTCCGACGTAAGGGATAATTTTTCAACCATTACTGTGGACACCGCATTCTCACAACTTCCTCCGTCGATGATCATAGTACACACTTTCCCCTTTGCAGTGACCTTGGTTCTGAATATATTGTTACGCAGCCACAATTGATCGTCTTCTGGAACCGGGGCTGTTTTTAGTGCTCGACGAATAAATAAGGACTCTCCCTGATCTGGGTAAATTATCTCCTCCTGGTCGAAATTAATGGGTTCCGACTCTTCCCCGTCATCATCATATCTCGGTTCATCATAATCATCACAAAACACCGCAGCGCGTGGGTTGGGGCAATCCCGTGACATATGTCCAAATTCTTGACAGTTGAAGCACTTGGGACCGCGTTTGACACTGCTCGAAGGGGCTGAGGGCTGCTGCTTTTCAGTATTCAGTTTGGCTGGAGCAGAAACAGCGGGAGCATAAACAGAAACGTTTGGGGCTGTTGTGGAGGTGAACCTCGTAAACGCCTGTTTGCCTTTACCCTTTTGCTGTTTTTCTACTTTAGGCGCGAGGCGACAAACGTCATTATACGTCCAATACGGTTGTAAAGTAACGATGTCCCCAATATTGGAATTTAAAGCACCCAAGAACCGAGCAATGGTGTGCTCTTCCTCTTCTTGCACATCACAACGCATACGAGTACGATCAAACTCTCGTATTAACTCTTCTACACTCATATTGCGTTGTCTTAAATTGTGATACTCTAGATACGCCTCTTGCTTGAAACTTTCAGGAAGAAACTTAGAACGAAGGAGTTTCTTCATCTTGTCCCATGTTTTCACTTTCGATTTTCGGGCATACGCCCTATGCTTGCAAACATTGTCCAACCACAAAGAGGCGTGTTTGCGCAATTTAATCGCAACTAGCTTGACTTTGAGGTGGTCGGGGATATTTTTGATGTCAAACACGCGTTCGACAATACTTAACCAATCAATGAAATCGTCCGGTTGCATAGTGCCCGTAAATTCCGGGATCTCAACCTTCATTCCCAAGCCCCGTAACGGATCATCATAACCATGACGTTGATCCGGTGGTGGATCCTGGTGAGCGAATGGATTCTCCCAGTATCTACCTTCATACGAATGCTCAGAAGCACGATCTTCATACAATTGTTGGTTTTGCAGTTCTAAATCGGCAACCTGTTTTTTTAGCCTCGCGATTTCATCATACGGGTCAGGGTCTGTAAACCTGACCGATCGATAAGCACCTCGATGGGGTTGTTCGGCCATGCTGACTCTGGATACCAAATAATGCGTATAATCAAGATCGTGGCCAAACACACAATAGGAAACGAATAGAAGGAACAGATAAAAGCAGCATCGGCTGTTATTATTTCTTGATAAAAAAAAACGATTCACAAAACTGACTAGAAACATAAACAAGCGTCACTTTTTAAACTAACAAAAAGCATACGGATAAACTTAAAAATAACAAACTAATATTCTAGATAAACATAAAAGAGTTTGAATGGCTTTAGGACTCCTTTTTGTCTGGAAACTTTAATTCATATTCCTGATCAACCCATTCCACGTCTGACTTGAGGCCCAACAGATCCACTTGGCCCAAAACTAGTTTCCCCAAAATACTCGAGCCCAATTTTAACAAACCCACTAATAATTCCTGCATCATCATAAGTATAAAGCCTTGCAAGTTCAAGTTAGATAGATGAATTTGCTTTGAGAAAGCAATGTACGCCAATTTAAACCAAAACCGGATCCATGACTTGTTTTTCGACTATGGATGTTGAGTTCAAATTAAACTGTTCATTTTATTGTTACAACAAATGTGAAAAACATTTAATAATCATAATGGATCTCTTTATAATTGTGTTACTACGTTTTTAGTCACTGAAGGTAACTAAATCAATTCAAGGGTGTTATAGTCATTGTAACACGAAATCAATCCATGTAAAATAATACCAACTTTTTTACAAAGAGTCTCCATTCGTAGGTGTCATAATGGTACAAAAAAATAGATTTCCATACAGGGGGCTATTAGCGATGATGAGGATATGGTTTTGAAAAGAACTGGATCAAATGTACATAAAACCAACCTTTCGTTTCTATACGATTTCAAACTCTTTGTGGTCGTTCGTACTCACATTTTATTCAACCGAGTCAACTACCCAGTCACTCTAGGTGAGGTACATTGAACAGTAAATATGTGTTTGATATTTTTTTATTTCATTTATATTCAGTTGGTTCTGTCTAATTACATTTAATTGGAAATACTCTTCCATGGAGATCATACATCTGTTGATACCTTTGTAAGTTCTAAGGAACTTTTACAACACTTTTATCAGGAAATTTCAACCCATTTACTCATTAGAAAGTAGCTCAAGGTGTTGTAATCAATTTCTTAAAAAGAATAGCGTGTATGTGTCCAGTTTTGCTGTTTTGTAGTTAGGGAAAGGACCAAGTATGTTTTAGGTGTATATGCTTAGTTAACGACGAATTTCAGCTCAAAGATGACCAAATGTACCAGACGTAACTTTATTTTCAAGTTTCAGCACGTTGGCATTTATTTCCTACACATCATAGGTATTTACACATGATCAAACATGTCAACGTTGCTAACTTTTCTAAAAAATAATTTTTGTTACAGGAACTACAACAATTGCACAAGTAGATGTTGTTCCGTAAGGAAACATGTGGACGTACAAGATATGAAGGATGTCGACGTACAAAATATGAAGGGAAACATGTCAGTTTGCTACCAATAGTTTACCATTTGTTTGTACCTATCTCATCTACACTTATGATTACCGTATATTATTCTAATACATACTGTTAACATAATGTTCTTTCACAAGCATTTGTAATATATGAATACTTAAAATGTTTAACTTTATCATCGTTCAAAACCCGCTGCAAAGCGCGGGGCACTCACCTAGTTCCAACTATTATCATTCATCTAAAACAATTTGGCATCTATCTAAAAAGGATAATAAAGCTTTAACATCAATTGGCATTGATCCGGCTAATATTTATCTTCCCAACACATTGGTACAAGAGTCAGTCTTATATTGGTTTATTATGCAAGGCATCTAATGCCCTTCCAGTTCTTGGTCAAGTTTCATTAGAAGATCAGATTACTTACTGGTTCTATTGGTCTTGATCCTATTAAGAATGATAACAATATAGATATATTTTTTTTTTTTTGGAATATTAGTGGTAGAGTTGACGGTGGTTGTTGGGAACCGTGCCAAGTTCGTGCAGAAACTGTAATTTTGACATCTTCTTTGAAGTCAACATATTTGTGTTCTGCATGTCGTCAACACAAGGTTTGTAGAGTTTGTTGTGCTGGTAGAGGTATTCTTCTTCTTCGAAATACTGGTGGTGGATCAAGTTATAATGATACAACCGATGGGTTTATTTGTAAGTGTTGTTGTGATGATAGATGCATCAACTTTGGACTATATTAGAGTTTAATCAGTCTGAAATGAAGCCGTCATGCTGAACCTGCTGCTACTTATAAGGCTTTGGGTCGAGTGGTGGGGAATAATTATATGTTTGGAAAAACGGTCCCTACAAATAAATATGGGACTTTCAAAGTCCTTCAACAAACAATTGCTCAGGGGAGAGGAATCGTTAGCCGAGTTCCCATTTTGGAAGCTTTTAGCAATCGGTAATATCTATCCTTCCATTTTTTTTTATTTTTTTTTCTGAAATGCTCAACACTTGCGCAGGCAATTTCTAACTAAAACACTTACTGTCTTAGATCCTTGACTTTTACAGTTTGTTAGTGTATCAGATACTATATGAGTTGGGATTTGTTTTGGCCAGAACACTTCTCTTAATTCTTTAATTTACTTATAATATATTAATATTATTATATTAGATTGAATTGAATATCCTCGCATATGTGGGATTGGTTGTTGTTGTTGTTGTTGTTGTTGTTGTTGTTGTATTGAATTGAATATGACTAGAAAAACTACATTATTTCACTTAATATGATTTGTGAAAAAAATTGTATAGGTTGTTTATATGCCTTGATAAACACTTTGCACATTTTCTCACCCACTCTATCCATGTTAATTGTTTTCTTTTTAGCTATCTAACTTTTATCCTTTTGACATGTTACAGAGACGAAACATAATTCGTATTGACCATTCATAAGAAGAGATCGAAATTGTCCCCTCTAAATAATTATTTTATTATTATTATTTTTTTTTTTTGAAAGGCAAGCTTGCATCAGTCCGGACCGAAGCCTAGTCATCATTTGCACACACACGCGCTTTCGGGCAGGAAACCCCTCTAAATAATTATTGTGTCAACTATGACTACCAAGGAATATATAATTTCATTGATAATCTAGTTGTATGTAGAAAATGAATTAGGAGGCTTTTTGCATGGATTGGTTCAACCTGGTTGACATTTTCCCATTTTAGCTGACTTTTTTTTTATCACTCATTAGAGATAACATAATCTGAATCAACCCATTCGTAAGTAAATAGCAGGTGATTTGTGCTCCAGATTGTGATTTGTGCTCCAGATTTTTCCAAAGAAACGTTAATAACTCATACATGTACAACATCAATAAAGAACATTAATAACTCTACTAAATCATTAGTTGATGGTGTATACGAGAATTTTGGTAATGTACCCTACGTAAATGGGTCAAAAAAGCTTTCTCTAATTGATAGACGTCGTAGTATATGAACTCCTTGTTCTTCATTTCATCCTTCATTAGATACCCATATTGTATTCGATAGCATGTGAATTTCTGAATAAGTCTAAACTCCCGTATTACTTATAGTTTGTACCTTACTTCCATTAAAACACATTATCGTAAAAGTTTAAATTAACTTCATTTATATAGATGTAATTTGTTGCAGTTCCCTTGTTATATAGGTGCAAATTTGGGCAAGCAATAAATTACACAAAGAAGAAAGATCATGATGTATTGGAAAATGCGATGTTAGATCACTCATCACTTCTTCCCCGGAACTTTAAGTTCCAGAACTCCAGAATGATCCGGTAATGAGATGGAAACTCCTCGCCAAATCAAGTTATGTTAGTTTTGGGAAAGATTTAGATCTTTTATTCTTGAATAACGACCCTTCCTCTGGGCCTGCGAGACGTGATTATAGAAGGAACATCTAAAAGCTTTCCATGTATTCATGCAAAAAGAATTCTTGTTATTAATGCGCCATGAAAGCAAATATAGAGAGGTCATCTTCACGAAACTATGAGCATGCTAATGTTATAAAAAGTTGGTTGAATAAAGCTCCATCATTAAATAGATACAAAGTATGGTTAGCAATCAAACTCTTTTCAATAACTTATCGCAATTGGATATGGAACATGGATGGTTTGGCTGATTGGATGAAAAAGTAGAACAAATTTTGTTCAAAATGGGTCCGGAAAGACCAACCTGCAAAAAAAAAAAAGTTATTCCCAAGCCCTATAAAAAAATAATGTGTTTGTTGAAAGTTAACCAACTTTGGTCTCATCTGTATTATAGGTAATTGGTTTTAGGGATCATGTAAGTAGCACTTCGAAAAAGGTCAACTTGGTCAAGTGTGATCATCATGTAGAAGTTGGTTACCTTTTATGCGATTAGCCCTTTTGGATGCGATGTGGATGACTTTCAACCCTTTTGACCAGTTCTAGACATTTGCTTTTATCTATTCGATCAAGAAACTTACCAATATGACTTGTAAAGACGGAATATTCTGAATCAACCCGTATACTCATAATGTATCTAAATTGACACTTCTAGTTCCAAAATGGAATAATAGACTATCAATATGGGACGGATGGGGGTATCTGGTTTCATCTATACCAATGGTAGCAAAAAACATGTCAAATAAAGGAATGTACTTTTTAATTATTTTAGAAGACAGATTCATCGTTGACTAGGTATCAACGTGTTATACATTAAGTATACAACATTAAGTAGTATTCTTTCTGGTTTCATTTACATTATTCTGACACGGTTATAGTTGTAATTGTTATATATACATGCAACCGTGTACATACTTATCTAGCCTATAAAGTAGCCTCATTTATGGCTTCAGCTAACGTATGTATTTAACGTTTTTTTAGATTGTAGGTTCTCTCCTTCACGAGAGCATGGATTTTTTTTAATGCTGGCATAACATCTATATCTGGAAACCTGGTTAGCCACTCAAACTTTATTCCATTTAGTATCACCTCTATTTATTAGCTTCATTCGATTATCATACACTTCATCTTGACAACCATTTACTTATCAAAAGGTTTGATTTGGGTTATGGTTTATCTACAACAATTTAATGCGGTAAATCAAAAATAGTAAGATTAAAGGAAACCTGTCAGGATCCGAAGTATATTATTTGCTGAAAATATTATGATCTGCATTCATATTTGACACTATTGTTGTAAATATTATGATATGCATTCATTTTTGACACTGATTATGTATATATAAGGTTAGAAGTATTTGGACGGACAAAGTGATTCAAATCAACACAACCCGACATGTTTTGTGATGTATAATAAACATATTCGTTTGACCTGTTACCCGACCTAAACAACCCACCCATTTTGACATGTTAAGCAACCTAAACAACCCACCTATATGTGTACTTTGTTGTATTATACCGGTTTCCATATTTCCTCACTTTGTTCCCATCACATATATTTGAAATTCGTTCAGGTAATTGTTATTATAACCGTTTTTATCTGTTATTATAGAATTAAGGCTTCAATTCTCATATATATTAATAGTCATCTGCATTAGGTTTATTTAAAATCTATGCCGATTATGAAGATTAATGTACTACCTATAGCAGTTGATGTATATTGCATATGATTATTCCGATTGTTCGAACAACTTTTTACAGCGATACTCTGAACAAAAATCTTAATAGAAATGTAATTGGGATACAACTAGTTACAATCGCTATGATTACTCAAAAAATTCTCTCTAATTCTTATGTTTGTTTAACATTCATCATCTGTATACTAAAATAAGGATTGGATAGAATGTTTTAATTAATCATAATGATTCTAATTAGCTGCATCTCAATTACATTTCTATTAATATTCATGTTCGTAGTACCGCAGGAAAAAGTTGTTCAAACAATCGGAATCATCATATGCTATATACATCAACCTCTATGGGTTTCATAACCTGCATAAATATTAAATAAATCTAATGCGAAACTCTGTTAATCTATCATAATTGAAGCTTTAATTTTATAATAACAAATGAAAACGATTATAATAATAATTACATGAATGAGTTTTGGATATATGTGATGTGAACAAGGTAAAAAAAATATGGAAATCAGAATACAACAAAGTACACATATGGGTGGGTTGTTTAGGTTGGATAACGGGTCAATATGGGTGGGTTGTTTAGGTCGTGTAACATGTCAAGCGGATAATAAAGCTTTGTCATTGATCCAGCTAATATTGATCACCCCAACACATCGGTACAAGAGTCTTCTTGGTTGGTTCATTATTATTCAAGGCATCGAATGCCCTTTCGGTTCTTGATCAAGTTTCATTTCAAGAGATCACATTGCTTAACGGTTGTGTTGGTCTTGATCTTCTCCTATTAAGAATGATAATGGTATATATGAGTTGAAACCGTAAGTTTAACATCATCTTTAAAGTCAACATGTTTGTGTTCTGCATGTCAACACAAAGTTTGTAGAGTTTGTTGTGCTATTCTTCTCCGAAATATTGGTGGTGGATCAAGTTGTAATGACATGGATGGTGTTTTTTACAAGGGTGGTTGTGATGATAGTGTTCTCGATGCATTAACTTTAGACTATATTCGAGTTTTATCAGTCATTAACGAAGCTGTCATGCTGAACGTGCTACTACTTATAAGGCTTTGGGTCGAATGGTAGGGAATAATTATATCTCCCCCTTCAAATAAATATGGAACAACCACTGTTGTAAAACCCAGCCATCTCGGCCGAGTTTTCGGGGATTTCTTGGTTTAGATCACCAGTCGAGTTCTCGGTGCCCAGCTCGGTCAATACGGGGTCAACGGCCGAGTTTCTCGATCAACTTGAGGATTTCTCGGCCAACTTAGGGAGTTCTCAGTCACTCAGTACTTGGAAACTAGTTCAAAAACTCGGCAACTCGGTAAAATATTGGCAAAGTAGTCCAAGTCTATTAGAATTTATATTAAACCATATATATTTATATTAAAAAGCTAAAAAGTCAACGTAACAAGACCCGAGTTCTTCCCGAGATGCCGAGAACTCTCCAAAAATGCCCGACCGAGTTCCGAGTTCACCAACCTTGAGAATAAAAATTGCTAAGTGGAGAGGAATCATTAGCCGAGTTCCCATTCAGAAGCTTTTTGCACTCGGTTTCATCTATCCTTTGGTTTCTAAACGATGAACACTAGAGGTAGCAATATCTAGCCATTTGCAATATCTATCCCATTCAGAAGCTTTTTGCACTCGGTTTCATCTATCCCTGTCGATAGTATAGGGCCCGACATTCCTCTTTAAGAAAAGGAAAAGTTCGAATGATAGTAAAATGATTCAACGCGACTTTATCCTTGAACATTTTCAAATCCTATATAGGATCATAAATTAGATTTGGTTTCTAGTTAAGCATGGGTCAAAGAACTAAACTGCAAAACGAATTTAGATACCAACAACTATTTTTAATTGCTACTATGATCTTATAGGATCATCCCCAATTCATCTGATGGGTTCGTAGTCTACTTAATCATTGGAGACAAGAAGAAGGCGATCCCTTCCATCTACCATATTGCCCTCTTGGCGAAGAACCTGAAGCACTTACCGGCGAACCTGTTCGTGATACTATTTTCTCTCTCATTTCCAGGGTATCTCGTCATGACTATATACTATCTCAAATTCTAGATCTTATTCATCCGCTCGTTCCTACCGACAATCATCCAGTAGTAATAAGTTAACAAAATTCGCGCTCGAGTAATCAATTTGGAGAATATGGTGCAAAACGTACCAGCTTCAACAACACCACCGACACCAACAGTACCACCAACAACCCAAGTTTCAACATCACACGTCTCAACATCACAATCCATAACTCGAACTTAATCATCGTTCTACGAATCGTTTTACATCAGTTATCTTCGTTTGACATGGCAATTATGTAATCTCTAATGTTTTAGAGATTATATATTCTCGTTCTAACAGCAAAGCAAATGAGATTAATATCATATTAACTCATTAAATTCATGATTACATCTGAAGAATATATATGTATATATGTTTTCATAAAGATTGTAATTAAAAATTCTTTTGTACAAACTGTTAATGGTGAAAATATTTTAACAGGTAGGTAATACCCGAGGAATATTTAGATTTCACATTAATAAGTTACACTGTACATTCGTCGAATCTGATTCAACGATCATTTACTATCCTACTTACATCCACACATATACGTATCCGTTCACCAAAGAACAACTATTTTCATTCAAATTCAAATTTTCTAATTGGATTTTGACTTATCAGAATCCAACAAGTGGCATAATGAAGAAAACATTGGACAAAATAAAATTTGTTAGAAACAAACAAATTAACTATGAGAAATTTTATTAAGAATTCACGCTAACAAAATCCTAGCTAACTGTTCCTAGGTAACTGTTAATTCCCTATTACATTTTATTTATCGCAATTTATGTATCGCAATTTATTTATCGCAATTTTAATTTTCGCAATTTTATTTATCGTCATTTAAATTCTGTTATTTATTTTACGCACTTTAAATATCGGGACACGTATACAATGTTTTGACATATCATATTGACGTCATCTATATATATTATTTGGAATAACCATAGACACTCTATATGCAGTAATGCTCGAGTTAGCTATACAGGGTTGAGGTTGATTCTCAAATAATATATATACTTTGAGTTGTGATCGAGTCTGAGACATGTATACAATGGGTCACGATACGTATTAATTAATTCAAATATTATATATTAAACTATATATGAACTGTTGATGTGATGACCTGGAAATTTCTGACCAAATTTAAACTTAATCTTTGTATGATTAACATTTTCGACACGATAAGCAAATTCTGTAAAACTGAATCTCAAAATTTTTGAACTACTTTTATATATTTAAATACCCTTCGGTTATTTTCGACGATTCGCGAACAATTATATGTAAATAGATACATATATACTATAACTTGAAAAAAAATAACAATGTATTAATTGTTTGATACCGTAGATTAAACTTATTGGTTTAAATATCTATTTGAATATATATGATAGGCTGAAATATTTATTATTAAAATTAATTATAAATAACTTCCAATGTGTATTTAAAAATTGATCTATCTATATCAAAGAAAGATATATACATATATATAATTTCAAGTTACTTAGTAAACGATAGTAACATTCGTTTGTTAATTCGATTGATATTTAGATAAGTGAACTAAAACGTTTAAGATGAACCAGTAAAACACTAATTTGCTACAGCATTTTCAAATTGCTACAGTACCCAAAAATGCTATAGTGTTTTCAAAAATCACTATTTGCTATAGTGAAATTGACTTTGCTACAGTGAATTGCTACAGTAAAACACTATTCCAAAATGAAAATGTATGTATTATATATATATATATATATATATATATATATATATATATATATATATATATATATATATATATTAACAAATAGCGAGACGATGATTTATAGAAGTAAATGACCAAAACACTCAAGTGTATAAGTTACAATTCTAGTGATATAGTTTATAGATAATTTAAGGTTATATTTAGATAAAGGTACGTGTCACGAAACATAAAATACGAGTTTTCTAAGCGTACGAAAATGCGTTCGAGAAACCGGAAGCGGGCCATAAGTCGAGCGTAAACGTACGAGTCATCGGAACGAAAAGTTCAAGTCAACTATGCATGTGAATTAAATATAATATATAATTAATTATATAAATTAAATATATTATATATATATATATATATATATATATATATATATATATATATATATATAAAATATAATATAAAAATATGTCGACGAGGAAGAAGTTAAACAAACCTGAGCTGGAAAAAGAGGCCATGCGATCGCATGGCCATTGTGCCTCAGACCCATGCGATCGCATGGAGGGCTGGGAAAAGTCAGGATCTATAAATTCAGCCGAAGTCAGTTCATTTTATTTACACACATACATATTACACTCGTATACATATTTATTATTATTATTATTATTATTATTATTATTATTATTATTATTATTATTAAGATTAATATTATTATTAATCTTATTATTATTATTAAGATTAATATTATTATTTATCTTATTATTATTAGTAGTATTATTATTAATTAGTATTATACATAAAATACTACGACGAGGTCATGAGCATGTCACTTTCAAAATGGTTTTCAAGCGGGATAGAGCTAAGGAAATTATGGATTATTGCCAAGGAGATTATGGGTAATGTTTGGGGGTATATTTGTGAATCAAACTTAGTGTTTATCATCTCCGTTGCGTCTACGTACTTTCCTACAATATTGAATCTCAATATTGATACGTTGAAATCTACGGTTATTTGGTAATCCGTGTTTCGATCACATTTTGGTGAACGACTTTATATGCTGCTAAGGTGAGTTTCATAAGATCCATTTTACTCTCTACATTTTTGGGCTGAGAATACATGCAAATGCTTTATAAACTGATTTACAATATTTATATGCGTGAGTTTCATATGCTCCCTTTTTAATTGCTTTTGCAATCTATATTTTTGGGCTGAAAATACATGCACTTTATTTTAAACGCAATGGATACAAGTACATACTAAATTCTACACTGAGTTTGAACCGAAAATCCCTTAGCTTTGGTAACTGTTAACTGCCAGTTATAAGAACTGGTGGGCGCGAGTAGTAGTATATGGATCCATAGGGCTTGATATCCCCGTCCGAGCTAGAGCACTAGCCTTTTAACGGACATATGCTATTTAAGAAGCATACACATTGGTTTGCGTGTATTATTAAGATGATTATACAAAGGGTACAAATTATATATACGTTAAGTTTAGTTACCAGGGTGCTCAATTTCGTAGAATATTTTGATAAACGTTTCTGGATGAAACAACTGAACTCTTGTGATCCATCTTTATATACAGATTATACGAAACATTAAAACTATGAACTCACCAACCTTTGTGTTGACACTTGTTAGCATGTTTATTCTCAGGTTTCCTAGAAGTCTTCCGCTGTTTGCTTAGATGTTAGACAAGCTATGTGCATGGAGTCTTACATGACATATTTTTCAAGGAAACGTTGCATTCACCAAATCATCACCATGTATCTTATTTTGACTGCATTGTCAACGGAAGTACTGTTGTAAACTATTATTTATGGTGATTGTCTATATGTAGAAATCATTAGATGTCGAAAACCTTTGATTTAAATATTCATTTATGGTGTGCCTTTTCAAAAGAATGCAATGTTTACAAAACGTATCATATAGAGGTCAAATACCTCGCAATGAAATCAATGAATGACGTGTTCGTCCATATGGATTTGGAGCGATCGTCACAGTTGAACTACTAATTGTGGACTACTAACTGTAGACTAATAACATTGGACAATTAAAATGAATTAAAATATTGATTATAACATATGAAACTAAATATTTCTTCAAGTTTGCCACTTGATCTCATCTTAAACCTCATTTGTATCTTGACAATTACAATCTGCGTTCAAACCTTTCACGATTCTTGAAAACACCTCAATCGAGATGATGATCTAACCACATGTTATTCACAGTCATGCACCTAGGAGAACTTCCGGAATCCAAGTAGAAGTTTAACACGAATCTATGATCCATTGGCGTGTTATTACCGAAAATAACTTTACAATACCTCTCCAAAGTAGCCAATTTTGTCACAGCTCCAGCAAGTCAACTTCGATTTTTTCAATCGTACTAGTTTTATTAAAACCTTGATGTATACGATTGCCCTTTCGTCATCGTTACCGGGGAACCGTTTATATATCACTACAGTAGCAGTAAACTTACCAACAACTCCGTTGATCTTTGACTTTCCGAAAAATCATTATATTTATCAAAACCCTATCCACATCTTATAACGAGAATTTCCATACCAATTACCGAGAACTAGCAATCAGTATTTTGAAATCTTGCAGCGTTACTACATCAACAGTTATATGTATACATATAACATTTATCTCTTAGAATTATGACCTTCAATTCTGAATTTCTGAAAGCACCAAGTCTATGAATCAATACTCCAAATTTTGAAAATGCTGATGAAGCAACAAAAACTGCAAATGACCTTAACATTCAAAAGTATGATGATAAAGAATGGAGTGTTGAAAAATTCAATAGAAAATTTAGTACCGAAAAGCGGATTAATCGAAACTATGAAGGAGACCGTAGACAAATTACAAAAACTAAACTTGCCTTCAAAGAATCCAAATGATTCAGCATCTGCTGAAGTCATTAACGAATACCTTGCTCCTGACTCTAAACTTTTACGGACAATCTTTATCATCATCCATCGATATCAGAAATTCTAAGATATCATTGTATCTTTCATTATAAATATCCTCGATATTTCTGAAGATATTTTCATAACTATTCTTATCTGAAATAATTTACCTCCTCGCGTTATCTGTATTACGTTATAAAGGAAACTGTTTAGTTTATATATTCTGTAAACCTTCGAGTCTAAATTATGAATGTTTTTGAAGTAGTGTTAGGAATTGAAGCATGAGTTAGTATAATATAATGACACTTGATCAACGTGATTATATTACAGTAAGTCATGCTGAGTTCTAATGAAACATGATGATTCACAGATCATAACGTCATCTAGTGCCATGTTACACGACTCCTAAATTCTACCTAATCTAGAACATAATTTCTTGATGGTACAAACATATCAAGAACATAATTTCTTGATAGTTCTATCTTTTTCGAATTCTCTGATAATTTAACAAGTCAAATCATGCTATTACCAGCTCTTTCTTAGAACGTTAGCCATGATCATTCGAAATTCAAAGATTAATCTACGAAACCAAGACGTCCTAATTGCTTTACTTTAAGTCGGGAAGAAAACAAAAGCATGAAGCTTCAAAATATAAGGGAAGATATAAAGCCCAACAACAACACATAAATTACAAACCATGGATATCAATGTTTACCGCAACATAAAGACACGGGAGAATTAAAAACACTATAACCCCAAAGGCGAAGTAGAAGTAAACGGATTCCTCTGGTGGAAGTTGAAAAAGGAGAATGATTGTTGCGATAATCAGGATAAGGACGAGGATCAGAACTGGATTAAGCATTTTCACAATCTTTTGAATTTTGAAATTGAGTATAGGAGTGGTAAAAGTAATGGAACGGAAAAAGTTTAATTTATAATTGAAATATCAGACAAAGTAATCGATGGCAGATCACCGCATTTAATTATAGAGATCTTAATTCGCCAAAGAATCAAATCTTTTAGATTTCGAAGATTTTCTTTAAATCCCTTGAAATCCGGAAATTAACCGTGACTACGTCACCGGTTAAGTCAAACCTGCATTTACTCATTTCACTCTTTTGTGATAACTTCACTCGTACTCTTCACATAATCAAATTGTTTTATCCATATTACTCATTGATGGTAAAACTTTAAATTTCAAATCATATGCGTCATGAAGACATACTTATTGTCAGCCATGATGATCCCACTCAAATTTCGGGACGAAATTTCTTTAACGGGTAGCTACTGTGACGACCCGAAAATTTCCGACCAAATTTAAAACTTAATTTTAATATGATTTCGACACGATAAGAAAAGTCTGTTAAACCTAGTCTCAAAAATTTTGAATTATTTATATGGATTCGGTTAACCTTTGACTATCCCCGAC